>NC_134249.1:20471547-20777142 GCF_965152275.1 Natator depressus | reverse complement strand
TCCCCACTAGTCCCAAATTTTACTCTCAGAGAGGCCACAGCTGAGCATCTGATTTTGGCTTCACTCTGCCGCGGGGCTGGACTGAGGCGTAAAACTTCAGAGGCCAAAAATTAAAAAACAAACACTCCAATTTCAGATTGGTAACCAGTAGAGAGTAAAAGATTCGGGATAGCCCCTTCCCCCAGTTCCCATTGCACACGCGGAGTATTCATGGACGGCCGCATGTTGCTGAATGTGTGTTTGGTCTGAGATAGAACTAGCCAACCTAGTGCTGTCTAGGTCCCAATCTCACAGAGGTTTGGGAGAGCACTAAGAGCTGGATGGGGAGAAGATGAGAGTAGCAGGGATTCAAGACCTAATCAGAGAGACTGAAGAGAAAGATGATCTTGCTGACATCCACCTGCCGATAAAAAGGACCTTCGCTGGCACCAGAACTGGAGCTGCCTGGCCAGAGTATTGCCTTTGGCCTGAGAGAATAAGAATGCAGGTTCCAGACCCCTATGTTTTCCCTCCCCACACCTTCGAATGAATGCATGGCATCTGCCTTGGAAGGCTGCTGCCAGCTGCCCACTCCTGACACCCTCTCTGCTAATCAGACGGATCTATGTGCTACTTGTTAGCTTTTACAGCTCAGCACAGACGGATGGATGGATGGATGGAGGGAGGGAGGGAGGGAGGGAGGGAGGGAGAGAACTTGCAGCGATTGCTTTCCCAATGCCTTTGCCAATATCCCTGATCAAGCCTGACTCAGAAGAAAGGCCGGGGGAGCTTCTCTACTTCATCCAGAAATACTGCACGCTGCCTCAGCCGGTTAGAGCACAATGTTAGCAACCTCTCAAATCCTCCTTCCCACCCTAGCCTTCTGGAATCTGTACAGGCCCAGCAGCCCTGAGACAGTCAACTCCCCCTCTTCCACCCAGCCACGGCCATTAGTGTGATTACTAGAGGTCGTGAAGTTCAAACGAAAATGTCAATTTTCATTTGGAAGAACGGTTCCATTTTAAGAGTGAAAGGTTTGGTTTTTTTTTTTTAAAGAGACCCCTGACTGTGCAATCATCACTCCCGGAAGGCTTGCAAATTCTAGGCTGACGAAAGGTGCCAATAGCTGCTCAAGCCAATAAAAAGATTAACAAGGGTCACTGCTGCTTTGCTCTTTCTCTGTACTCTAAGGCTCTGGGGCCTATTTTGAAGATATTAACCATTGCTTTTTCCCTCTGAATGTTCATCATTGGGCTTTGGATCTTTATGGATTTATTGACAAGACTTTGCCATTAATCTTACTAGTAGAATGCTGGCCCATGGGTCACTTAGGACTACAGCTCTAGTTCATACATGAGACTTTGTCCAGATAAGTTAAAACTCAGAGAGAAAAGAGGTAAGAGATAGATGTGAAGGACAGATTATAATCATCTAGCTATGAATATCATCTGTTTTTTATTATCTCCCTATCTAGTTACCTAAAGACTGAACAAGTTTAAGCAACTTTCCACACTCCAAAATTCAGGGCTGTTCACATCTGGGATGAGATGCCCCACTGAAATCAATGGGAGTTTTCTTATTGACTTCAATGGGGCCACCCCTATTGGATACAGGGTCCAACTGCAAAATTCAGATCTGGATCGGAATTTGGATTTCTGGGAGTTGAACGAGGTCAGGGGATTTGTTCCATTCTGAAGTTTGGAATCAGCCCATTTCTAACAAACCTCAGATCATAGAATCATAGACTATCAGGGTTGGAAGGGACCTCAGGAGGTCATCTAGTCCAACCCCCTGCTCAAAGTAGGACCAATCCCCAATTTTTGCCCCAGATCCCTAAATGGCCCCCTCAAGGATTGAACTCACAACCCTGGGTTTAGCAGGCCAATGCTCAAACCACTGAGCTCTCCCTCCCCACAGGGATTGGCAACTTTTGGCACACGGCCCGCCAGGGTAAGCCCCCTGGCGGACTGGGCCAGTTTGTTTACCTGCCACGTCAGCGGGTTTGGCTGATCGCGGCTCCCACTGGCTGCAGGAACGTACTAGTATATTTCAGTGTGTAGTACATAGAGCAGTATAAACAGGTCATTGTCTGTATGAAATTTTAGTCTGTACTGACTTCGCTGGTGCTCTTTATGTAGTCTGTTGTAATACTAGGCAAATCTCTAGATGAGTTGATGGTACCCCCTGGAAGATCTCTGCGTACTCCTGGCTGAGAAGCACTGCTTTTAACATATTTGGAAATTCCACCTGAGCTGGAACGAATTTCATGACATTCCATTTCAAGGAGCTTTAATGTTTGTACAGATAATAAACAAGAGTTGCTAAGAGCAACAGACCTGATGAAGTGAGCTGTAGCTCACGAAAGCTTATGCTCAAATAAATTTGTTAGTCTCTAAGGTGCCACAAGTCCTCCTTTTCTTTCTCTCTCTTGTTTTACTTGCTCTGAAACTAGCTGCTCTTTTCCACAATCTTTATTGTTGCTTTACCTGTCTTGAAATGGGAACTCCAGGTACTTTGTGAAACAGATCAATAGATTATCTGGTTTTGTTGTGACTTCTGTACACACTACCACACTCTACTTCCCTGCAGCTTCCCAGAGTGCATCAGTGCATCCCTGTTGTCCCTAGGCTTCCTGCAGCAGGTGGGTACCGTAGGTGTGCTGGAAGTTTGACTGCTTGCATATGTGAAGCGCCCAAAGCCCATGGAAATATGATGAATTTCACTTCTTTGAAAATCCCAGCCTAAGCATTTCACTAGATCAGGGACTAAAGACTGAACCTAGCGAAAATCTTCCCCAAAGCACACCACCCCCTTGCTGCTCATTTCCACCCTTGGAACACTGGCCCTGCTTGGGAATAGCAGGAAGCTGGAAGTATATTTGGGAAAGTCCTGCCTCCAGATAAGCAATGCTCCAAATCTGGTATTCTGCTATCATGCTTTGTTTTGGTTTTTTCCCACCTACGTCGTGTGAAATAATTAAGTCTGTTCTGTCTTTTCTCTACCTACTATCAATGTGGGACTTAATTAAGTGGTTTAATTAGAAGCTGGCCATTTTAATTAAGTTTGGGATGGTAGAGGTGTTTTAGAACCTATACTTTCTTTAAGTCCATGGGGGAGTGAAGTGAGTTATAGGAGAGGGACAAAGGTACTTTGATCTTCCCACTTCCACTTTCTTCCCTTCAACTGCCTTAGCAAAGTCAGAGAATGGAACAGCTTCAGATCAAACATGTCATCCATTATCTTCACGTCTCATTCCATATGCACGCAAAAGGACGTGAAAGAAACTCTCTCTCTCTCTACTAAGGAGGGCTGCCTTTTGCTCTGCTGAACCAAGGAACTGGTCTAATTGGATCAGACCAATATTATTAACACTCTCCTGATCAACTAGGCAACATTAGATCCCAAGAAATTAAACCATTCTGTGTGAAGTTCATATCATGGCAATAAGTAGGGCTGAGGATTTAGTTGGAAGTTTGGGTACCTTTCATTCACAAATGTAGTGAGAAGAGGGATCTGTATTTTGCCCACACTGTCTACAGTGGAATTATCCAGAGTATAAATGAATAGACCATTATAAAAGAAAATTAGTGGAATTAGTACTGGGATGGGAATCAGGAAGCTACGAGTTCTAATTCTAGCTCTGTCACTAACTCACTAGGTGACCTTGGTCAAGTTACTGCAGCGCTCTGCCTCACTTTACTATAATAATACTTACCCACCTACTTCACAGGGGTGTTTTCAGTAGTATTTTATTAAGATCTCTACAGTGCTTTGAACATGTAAATCCCTACATAAATGCAAAATATTAATTCAGCCTCAAGAGTTTTGGAATTTATATTTAATTATTCTTTAAAGACTTGATCTTCATGCATCATAGATATCAGACCCATTCTGATCTCCCATACACCAGTGAAAATAAGGAGTAACTCCAATTAAGTCAACAGAGTTACACAGGGGTAAGAGGAGATTCAAGCCTTCAGATGCCAGTTACTGAACATCAGTGCACTAGGGATCAGATCCTGTACTACTTACTCTGGCAAAATTCCCATCAAAGGTCACATCATTCACCTTTTTGCGTGATGTTTTACCACTGTGCTTTAGACACTACAGCTAAAGTCCGATCTGTTCAGTCACGATTACCTTAGATACCTGCTGCACAAATGTGCAGTGAAGTTCATTTCTCTTGGGCAAACAGTTAGATAAGTACAAAAATACTCCATTAAAGATCATTCAGCTTTGTAGAGGAACCAGGACTATGTGCAATCCGCAGTAACGCTTGTGTTTGCGCTCTGTGGTCGTTTCTGCGTCCACTCTTTTGGGTGCTAACATTTCAACAGCTGTGAGCGTAGAACAGGCAGTTTCTGTTGTCTCTCACCCTCATGGTGATCTGTCATCAAAACCTGGCGCCAGACAGCCAACCCTTCATGAAAACACGCCCCCCCCCCCCCACCACCACAGCTCATGGCTGGTGGAGATGTTTGGATCAAGAGATTTGGTTCAGCTCATTATAGGAACAGATTAGAGTCATTGTTTTTTGGGCCTATGTCTAGATTATTCGGCTGAACCTACCTGCCTGGCAAGCCCTCCGCTTCAGAAGACATCAGGAGTCCTACTCATGCAATACGACAATCCCAGTCAGCAGTGGTGATAATAACATGATTAATGTGAGCAATGGGCAAACTCCCAGGGGTCAGTTAATTGTAAACGGAGGCTGCCCCAGGCTAAATCCCGGTATCTGAGCCTGTTTGGCCTAAATTCGTTTGTTAAGGTGCAATCTACATTACGCAGTCCAAGAAACTCTGTTCTAAGAAGCCAGGCTTGCAACCTCAGGAGAACAGTCTTCATGGAAGACTTCTGGTGAACCCTGGTTACAGCCCAATTGGAAATACCGTGAGAAAATATTTTCTCGGGTTAGTTTTGCATTGCTACTTCTGGTGCAAATATAAGGGCTAAAAGGTCTTCAAAACTTTTGTAAACATCCTAAAAGGCCTGGTGAACTTTTGCCCAACCCTAGTTATTAGTTCTTCTAAATGCGTCGAGTGAAATCCTGCACTTCAGAAATTTGGGGTGGCCGTGCTGGGAGTGGTGATTATTGTACTGCAGGGCACCAGAGCCATCCATGCACGTGGAGGGCCCCATACTGAGCAGAGAAGAATCTCCAGGGGCTATGGTGCCCCAGAAAATGTGATAGCCAAGTAGGTCTCCATCCTAATATTCATTTGAGTGCTAGTTGCAAATCAGAGCTAGCGATTGACGAGGCTTTTCTCTGCTCCATAGTCAGTGACCGGACAAGGTCAGAAATGAGGATTCATAGCAGAACCCACCAACCGCCTCCATCAGCACTGCTTTGGTTTCGACAGCTTTCTTGGTTATGGACATATTATGAGGATGGAAGACCAATACATTTTGAAATGTGTTTGCCAAGGGAGGCCACTACAAGGCCAGCGATCACACGGGCACGAAAAGCGTCGGTTGTGCGATAAGATCACCAGTGATGGCTATAACCTGAATATTAAGCCAGAGCACCTCACAGGTATAGCTAGAAATGGATCCAGGTGGCCCTCAATCTATGAGGAGACCAGGTCCCTTTAGGGTTTTTCATGATGATGATGAGCTCCCTGCCACCCCCAGGCAATTCAGGGAGGGTAGGATTTGCCTCTAAAAAAAGGATCCAGCTTCAGAACCCTTATTCAGGTTAAACTTAGTCAATACCAATGACTAACACCAGTGTTCAGAACAAGTATTGGAAAGTGAAGGCTACGGACTGGCTTGGGAACTGCATCTGCCATGCAAACCCCATGCACTGGGCTGTCTAAAAGATATATTGCTTTTTAATCATGTAAATATGTAAATATCACAGAGGCACCATTA
Source organism: Natator depressus (assembly GCF_965152275.1). NCBI lineage: Eukaryota > Metazoa > Chordata > Testudines > Cheloniidae > Natator > Natator depressus. The sequence continues at coordinate 20,771,292 of NC_134249.1, read as the reverse complement.
ATCCTAGTTGCCTCAATGTGATACCACTCTTAAGAACAGATGTAATAAGATATTATAAATATGCAAAGTAATAGTACATTAACCTGGCTAACACCAATAAATTGCAGTGCTTAGCACAGAGTGGAAAATCCTTCATGGAATGGCCTGCATCACGTTCCTGCTAAGTGTAGTCAGGAATCCTGTCTCATGTGACAAGCCTGTCTCATTTATTCAGCTGCTGCCAGCCGTGTACCCCTCTGTGTTTTATAGGCTCGTGACATTGCTCCCTACCTTACTGCACATGGTGGAAAGTAGGTTTTGCTCCATGGCCATGTAGAGGAATCAGGAAGTTAGGCGCCCGATTCCCATTGTGCTTCAGTGGGAGTTAGGAGCCCAACTTCCTTAGACACCTTTGAAAATCCTAACCTGAATGTCCAGCCTACAGATCTGGGGAGGATTCTTTGGGAAACACTCCTCAAATAATGGACACACTACAAACGTGCATGCATGTATGTGTGTTGGCAAAATCCTTACTCCACAGAAGCCTCTTGCTACAGAAATTGAGTCAAACTGCATCCAACCTTTGCAATCAGTTTGCCTCAATTTTCCAAGGTCTCTTTTGCTAAGAAAAGGGCTAGACACTTGGTTGGTTGGTTGGTTGGTTGGTTTTTATATGAAAGCTGAGATTTTTCAGCACAGGACCAAAGTCCAGTTCTATTAATGAGCATCCTGCAGCAGGTCCCCAAGCCTGATCCAGCTCGGACCTGCAGTGTTTCTCCCTGTGGGGGGTGGATTTACTTTCTGAAATATGAACACATACAGGAATTGAAAACTAAAATGAAATTCCCTGATTTGAATTTGCCAGAGCACGAGGGAAAGCTAATGCCAGTTCTTCTGTTAGCTGGAGGAATAGCTTGATCTCTTTAAGACGTGTGGACCGTGAGTGGCAATGGAAGAATCCACGGCAGACCCCGAATAGGGGAAAAGGAAAAAAACATAAAAATCTGAATTTAGGGCTTGAAAAGGAAATTGTTCTTTGCAAACCAGCCTTTTCTACATACTATTGATCCTTCTCACAAGGGAAACTCAAACGGGAGCTCTGAAAAAAGCAATATTTCAGCAGCACACAAATTCTTGAGGACTTTAGCCTCTTAAAGTCCCTTGGCGCACAGCTATTGTGTGTAGGATTGGAGAGCACGAAAGGTTTGTGCACATACATGGCTCTCGCACAAATAAACCTATTGGCTTTATTTGGGCCAGGGTAATCCAGTTTATTTTGGCAGTCTGGGCACTTGATCTCTAACGAGGCCTCAGGGAGGAGCAATACTTTTCATTCTTTGCTGGGAGGAGAGTGACCACATGGGGTTAAAATTCAGCCACAGTGGAAGAGCAAAGGCCTGTGACTGCTTAGATGTGGCTGGTTTTCACATGAATGGAAGCCTCAGCATGAGAAAGGACATGGGAAACTCGGGTACAAGAGGGAAACATCCTTCTTCTAATGCACTGATGCCCAGATTAGGATTTATCCTTCAATATGAATGGATACTTGGATTCATGAAAAATGAACCCCAGCTCTACACTTTCAAAGGTGCCGCAATCCAATGTGAATCCGCACATTTGCACTGTTGTGCTTCTGCACACTTCTTTTATTTAAGTCACAGTGTAGCTCACATGAAAACTCTAGATTTACCTGGGCAAAGTGCATTTACGAACTGGACATTTGGGAAAGTGCGCTGTGAACTGGGCAGTCGGAATCGTTCAGTGTCTCTGGGACAGGGCTGAGGTGCAGAGTGTCTTGAAGCAGCGTGCACTGTCACTGTCCAGGAGGATTTTGCTCTGTGGATAAATAGATAGCCTCTGGAGTCTGTCCATCTGGAACCAAATCCACCTAAAAAATCCCTGTGACGGAGGTCACCTTTCACTGATATTAGGGTAAAAAATAATATTTATTTAAGGAGAGATTACTAAAGGCACAAATGGGAACTGGGGGCTCATGTCCCATTGTTTTACAATGGGAGCTTGGAACCTACTTACCCTTCACACATCTCTCCCCTAAAGCTGATGCAACACACTGACCAAGTGTGACTATGACACTGCAACTGCTTCCAGTGAATGGACTGAGGCAAAGATGTTCAAGGCGCACATGGGAGTGAGGCACCCAGTTACCAGTGACGTTCAATGGGACTTGGGCACCTTGCTCTCTTTTGTGCCTTTGACAATCTACTCCTTAAACTCCAGTTGTAGAGGCCTTGCCTTTGGACCTCGCACAATTGGGTTCAGTCCCTGCTGATGACCCAACCAATGAATTGCTACTTTAAAAGTTTATCGACACAGAGTTTCACTGTTTTAACTAGAGGTGTGATGTTAAATCAGTGCAATGGGCAGTGTGGATGCTCTCTTATCATTTTAGCCTAAGTCAAATAAGCTCAACCAAAATAAGCCACTCTTAAACCGAAATAAGTGTGTCACACAGCTGTTTGTGACTACATAATTAAACTGGTTTAATTAAACTGGTTCAAGTTTGTGTGTAGATAAGGCCACATGTTAATTAAAGTGGCTACAGTATCATGTATCATTACAGATTAACTCACTTTCACATCCAATGCATCAGATATGTAATCTACAAGGACCTTCTGCCTCCATCCTCTCCTCCTCTTCCTTCTTTTGCTTACTTAATTCAGGTGGCCAGCTGAAGCTCGCTGGATAATAAATTACGTTCTCTTCTCAAAATGTAAACTTCTCATTTCTTTCCAGTGTTTGTTTCTTTGATGCATCATCATTTCAGTAGCCCCCAGTGTATCAAAAATCTGTTTGCCAAATATTAGCTAGAGCTCATTTGCTAGTACCCTTTGTTAAATATTAACGGAGAGGGGTCTATTTTAAAAAAAGGTTGAAAGATCCTTGGGTTTCAAAGCCTGCAGATGTGGAGACAGATGTTTTGGCAGATAAAAACACATGTGGGAGGTGACTTACCTGATGTAAGAAACCCAGGCACTCGGCGCTAGTAAGAAAATTCCCTATCATATTGCATTTGAAGTGCTTTCAAAGTATATAATAATAGAAATGTCGGGTTGGAAGGGACCTCGAGAGGTCATCAAATCCAGCCCCCTATGTTGAGACAGGACCAGGCGCAAGCTCTCTTGCAAGCTTGTTCCAGAGCTTAACCACCCTTATCATTAAAACATTTTTCCTAATATCTAACCTAAATCTCCCTTGCTGCAGATTAAGCCCATTGCTTCTTGTTAATTACTTAGGTAACATCATGTGAATGAGAGTCTTGGCAGGTTCAGAAGCCTTTAAAATTTTGCACGAACATGTTGCTATTAAAAAAGAATGAGGCGTTTTCCAGGTAAGGTGGAATTTTTAAGGAGGAAGGTAAATAGTTGCCATAGATTGGAAATGTAGATCTCTTGTAACCAGACTTTACTGTCACAGATGCTGGAACTCGGGGTGCTGCAGCATCCCCTGCCTTGAAGTGGTTTCCATTATATCCAGGGTTTACAGTTTGGTTCAATGGCTCTCAGCAGCTCCACTATAAAAATTGTTCCAGAGCCCCTGTTTACCGTCTTTATTGGATACACAGAATGTGACAGGTGAGACGGTCTCACCAGTGAATTGCTTTGAATCCGCCAGCTTGTTAAGAGAGCCCCCACTTGCAGCTTATTGTTTCATTGATAATATAGTACTCATTTGGAATCCAACTGCTAATTTGAAAGAGACTGAACACACCCAATGACCTTCCGCACCATACACCTCAGCTATCTTCACTCGTTTCCAGCCACGGCCTCTCTACATCAAAGATGAGAGACACACGGCATCTGTGTTGGACACAGAGCGTGTGGAACAGCAATAACATATCCAGCATTTCCCTATTTCTGGGCATTTAAAAATAGAACCTGGAGTGTATCTGAATTTCATCATGGGCTCCATCTGTCTAACGGGCGTAACTGAACCTCCCAGTTCTTCACTACCTCCCATCTCCACTACAGAAGTGACCTACATACAATATATGTTAAAGGTCACTCAACAAGGCAGAAAACTGAGGGCATGGGGGAATCTTTCAGATAAAATTAGAACTCTGCCTGAGACTTCTCGAACCGACACTTTGCATGGCCCCACAATCTAAGAGATCTTAGAGTCACCTCTGGACCTGCCTCTAGGTTAGGAATGGAGAAGGAAGCTCGAAGTTCATTGTGGTTTTGGATGAGCAGAATGCTAAACTCAGTCCCGGGTTTGCAGGCTCAAGAAATTCAGGGGTGGGGCAGACGTGTATGTGAAATTTAGGGCATTTTTCAGATGTGATTGAAGATTGTTCACACCAATCAATGTGATCCCACAGCCCTTTCATAAATTAGTTAGTTTTGTCCAGGTTTCTTGGACCAAACATTTCTCACCTCCTCAATGGTATGTACAATGTTGATGGCCACCCTCCACCCCAGAAGTGGCTGCATTTCTGTGGGACTTGATGAACGGAAAAATCCTTCCTATAAAAAGCAGCTCTATAAATGAAAATGGTTGATTATTATTCTCCAGGCCTCTGAACTTTGTGGGGTTCATTCACTGGCTTAAGCTGATCATTTTCTCATCCTGTGTACACCTTTCCTCATCCACTCTTCCCAGGGGAAAAAACCAGGAGACTTTTGGGGAACTTCCCAGGAAGGAGGAGTTTTGGTTTTGACCTCTAGCAAAGCCTCAGGCAGAACCCGAACGGACACACTTTGGGGAAATGGTTGGTGCTTCCTCTTTTCTTTGCAGAATGACAGGACCACCCAGCTGGTTTATGAGAACTGTCAACACCCCCTGGCTCCTCAGTGACCATTAACTCACCCAACCCTTGAGTTGGGAACAACAAGGGCAAAAGGACAACAGAGCAGAAGTCAGCCTTGAAGGGTGTCGGATAACCAGTCACCTGATCCTTGCCGCAGAGGTAACCTCCTCATGAATAGCCTACAATTGCTCATAAGAGCTTCAACATGTGAAACTAGTGAATTATGCACAAGGCCCAGGCTGTAGTGAGCAGATGGCATTGCTGGTGTAACATGAGCTTGGGCTTTAAGAGGAGCCGCACTAGACAAAAACGCAAAGCCCAGCAATTAACCTCTGCGAAGGTTCACTCTTGTTTATGGGAGCAAAAAAACAAAACAGAACAAACAACCAAACCTTCCAAAAAACAAACACAAAACTGAGAGCCCCCAGAACAAAAAGCCATGTCTCCAAGGCTGCGAAGCCTGCGGGGAGCCTGTCAAACAGGTTCATGTGCATTTGGCCAAACACAGCCAGGCTGTAAAACGAAAGCTGAGCGACGGTAATACATAGAACTCCATTTCGCTGGAGCACGAACTATCCTAGCCCTCTTCCTAGTTCCATTTTGCCTTCTTACCTTCATTCCTAACGGCAGCAGTTGGCTGGGAAGCCATGCTCATGCCAGAGTCACCTTTGTGACAACTTTACTGGCATCAGAGGACTTGCTCCAGGACTCAATTGACTAATCCGGACTTTTCTATACGAGACCTTTTTAAAATCACCTTCCATTGCCAGTGGCCCACTTTTGCACCTAGAAATGTTTCTGCCACTGCATGTCCACATGTGAGTGTGCCCTGATCAGGCATTTCTTCGTACAAATCAGGTAGTTCTGTGCACAGCTGTGATAAAATTCCACGCAAGTGTAGTAGTGCAATTGCACATATGTCTGCATGTGCAACTAGACCTCCTATTTCTAAATACTTGGCCCTAATTAGCACTCACCTAATGGTGTCTACAGGGAGATGTGGTCCTTTAGTTACTTCACAATGCTGCCTTGCTCTTATGTCTGTCAAATGAGTCAACGTTCCCTTCATAGAGCCAATTTCTGTCCTCACTCACACCTGTGCCATGGCAGTGGAGTCAGCAGGGTTGCTCCGGTGAACCTAATAACAGGTTTCAGCACACATCATGATGGCTTGAATGGTCTGGGCAGGGCTTATATCCAGAGCAATTCAGGGAATAAAAGTGGCCCAAGCCAGTTCCCACTGAAAACAACAGGAGTCTTTCCAAAAACCTCAGTGAGAGTTGGTTTGGGCCCTACGAGCCCATTCTGTTCATGCAGGCCTGTGAGCATCAGGACAATCACTCAGCGGGCACATAGCTCAGCTTCACCAGGCTCTGTGCCAGCTGAAGAGCTGGTTGCCCTGTAGTGAGTGGGATAAACCATCTAGCAGATAGGAGCTGCAACATTACAGCTTTAGATGCACAAGAACCCTCTCCCAGTCAGAGCAGGCCTTCCACTGTAGCCCCTTGCAATCCACAGGCTAGAGAGTTTGTCATTACACTTAATGGAGTCCATTCGGTTATTGTTCTTTGAAATTAATCTTCTGTTCCAGGAGACTCTTTGAATCTGCTTCAGATGCAATTTTTATTTACATTTCCAGACTTCAGCATTTTATCCTTACGGTGGCCTTCCCTAACACAGCCTTGGCTGGCTTTGATTTATGACTGGGAATAAAAGAAGAAGAAATCATTTTTTAAAGGAAGAGAGTGAACAGATCTTTTCATCTTGGAGTGAAAAAGTTTCCATTATATCCCATATAAAAAGTCTCTGGCTGTTATTACAGGATTTGAAAGAGGCCGGACTAGAGCAAAAGAACCATAACATTCAGAAGATGACAGCCTCAATCCCATCTGATATATTTAATGCTTTCATTTTTTAAACTATATTTCCTTTTGCCCTGCAGCTTTCCTCAAAAGTTGCTAAGGGAAAAAGAGAGCCCTAAAAACTGGCATCTAACCAAGCCAAATCTCCTCAGCAGAATACCCATGCTTGGAAACATACTGAAGAAAACCAAATGCTTTCTTCCTATATTTTCATTTAGCCTTTCATTAAAAAAAAAAAAATTAAATGTTATCTCAACCTATCGGACCATCAGGACTTTGATCTCACCCAAACCTTGGGTCCAACCACCACTAGGCTTGGGGCAAAGGGCTGACATCCAAACCCACAGCTGATCCAGATTTTGCCCGTCCCTCTATAATAGTCTTAACCAAAACTCTTAGATCCAAATACCCTAGGACTTGCAGGAGTTCAAAATACAGCTCTGGGTCCAAAATAGCAGTTTTGGCCCATCTCATCTAATTGCCATAAGCACCCACCATCTAAGGTGAGATCCCACCCCCATATTCTGACCATGTTGTGTTACTTAGGTGGTGCAAAATGGTGGAATCCAGCTCTCACTGGCCAGCAGGTGTGTGGGAGCTCTCAGCTGACATCGAGTGGCATAACTGACTCCTGCGCCAACAGCCTATCCCACCACACACCCTTGACTTGGGGAACATGGGCACAGGACAGATGCATCTATGCTATGCCAATTCACAACTGATGCATGGTCCTGTAGGGACTTAGCCAGTTGGCATAATTTAGAGCAACTGCCAACCTATGCTAATTTCTATCAGTGCGCCACAGCTGAATCAGGAGAATGAAAGAGATGTACCTTGTTCCCTGATGGGCTCAGCCTGGGATAAAATGGGCACCTAATTCACACTCACTTTGCTATGCTACTATCTCTGTGCTCCACTCTTTCAGTAATCCAGTAATCCGAACCAGGTCCACCTCCTGCTCTCCTGTCCCATGGGAAGGAGTGGGGGGGATGAGGACCAGTAATGGTTTATCATTTAGGGATGAAAAAAAATAGTCTCCAAAGCTTTCATCTTGGTATAAGACTGAAAGCTATTATTTTAATTATGATATTTAATCATCCCCATAATTAAACTGATTAATTCACAACAATGGAGCCTATATCACCTAATACTTTTAATTAACAAAGTATTGTACATACACTGGCAAAGCGTTACTGGCACATTCCCTGTGTAATACTCTTAATTTGGTAATAAATTATCATCATGAAAGATTAAGATTCTGTCCCCCAGGGTGCAGTGTGTCAAGGAATGAGAGCATAGGAGGGCTTCTTCAGATTCTAGCCCATTAATTGGGACCACAGGGGTGTGGGTGTCATGTCAGATCCTTTGCTTCCTTCTCTTCCATTGTGGAATCAGGAAGAACCTTATACCCCCAGGCCGGGGTTCTGCTGTTTCCCTTAGCCTCTATGTCCTGCAAGTAATGGTGATTCTTCTAGTGCTGCTCATGGACATCCTTCTCCAAGCCCCACTGAAGTCAATGACGGGCTCTTCAGTGCTTTCCGTGAGTGCCTGACCAGGTCCCGACTGTGCCGTGGAAATGCTGAGTTTCTGGATCCTTGTCTGAAATCTTGTCATCTCAGTGCCTGGTGTCATGCACAGGAGAATTGCGAGGCAGGTCATGTACCATATTCTTCAACCTTTATTGGAGGCTTTGCCTGTTATTTTCATGTTTACACCCTAATCCCATTGATTTGTGTGTTCCAACAGGGACAGTGTGGACCTGATCTTTAATATAGGAGTCACATGGCCTTGCTGTAGGAGATCATAGAATGGGTGTCACTGATGCTTTCTCTGCTCTCTTGAAGTCAAACTATTTAGTATGAGGCAACAAATGGGTCATGTTCAGTCCTTGACATATCTTGCTAAATGTATTGTTTTATTTATTTACTTTACATAGAATATACGTATCTACACAAAATATTTGTGGAGGATTTTTGTGATGTCAAAGAGGATTTAGGAAAAGCCTCAGCCTTCAGCTGGACTGATGTAGGAGAAGCTAGAGAAATGGGATATATGAACACCACAGAGAAACAACAGGATGCCACCCCAATAGAATGAAGGCAGCAACAGGGTATAAGCAAGTCCCCCATTATCAGAGATAAAAGAAAGAAGAAATGGGAGACTGGTTCAGAGATGAGCATACTAGAAAGACAATGAGGCCTAAGAAGCCACAATGGTCTGGCAATCAAGGTCATGTGCCTACAGTGGGCTATGCACTAGTAACTCCTGGTCCTAGCAAGTCAGCAAAGAAAAGACACAACAACAATTAAAAGGAAAGATGTTGCAAGCTGCATGGAACTTGGCAGAAGGAGCACAGGTTTCAGGAGGGAAGAGTTTGGAGGAGGCACCAGGAAGTCAGTCTGTGTCCACATGGCTAGAATGCTAACTGCTATTGCAGCATCTCTCCTTATAGTTCTCTTAATAAAAAACCACTTTAGTTTAAGAAGCATGGAGTCCTCTCATATTAGCATGGAGTCCTCACTGGGAGGAGTGGTAGATACGCTGGAGGGCAGGGATAGGATACAGAGGGACCTAGACAAATTGGAGGATTGGGCCAAAAGAAACCTGATGAGGTTCAATAAGGATAAGTGCAGGGTCCTGCACTTAGGACGGAAGAACCCAATACACCGCTACAGACTAGGGACCGAATGGTTAGGCAGCAGTTCTGTGGAAAAGGACCTAGGGGTGACAGTGGACGAGAAGCTGGATATGAGTCAGCAGTGTGCCCTTGTTGCCAAGAAGGCCAATGGCATTTTGGGATGTATAAGTAGGGACATAGCGAGCAGATCGAGGGACGTGATCGTTCCCCTCTATTCGACATTGGTGAGGCCTCATCTGGAGTACTGTGTCCAGTTTTGGGCCCCACACTACAAGAAGGATGTGGATAAATTGGAGAGAGTCCAGCGAAGGGCAACAAAAATGATTAGGGGTCTGGAACACATGACTTATGAGGAGAGGCTGAGGGAACTGGGATTGTTTAGTCTGCAGAAGAGAAGAATGAGGGGGGATTTGATAGCTGCTTTCAACTACCTGAGAGGTGGTTCCAGAGAGGATGGTTCTAGACTATTCTCAGTGGTAGAAGAGGACAGGACAAGGAGTAATGGTCTCAAGTTGCAGTGGGGGAGGTTTAGGTTGGATATTAGGAAAAACTTTTTCACTAGGAGGGTGGTGAAACACTGGAATGCGTTACCTAGGAGGTGGTAGAATCTCCTTCCTTGGAAGTTTTTAAGGTCAGGCTTGACAAAGCCCTGGCTGGGATGATTTGATTGGGGATTGGTCCTGCTTTGAGCAGGGGGTTGGACTAGATGACCTCCTGAGGTCCCTTCCAACCCTGATATTCTATTATTCTATTATCCAGCATGCAGTACATAACACATAGTTCATTTTCAGAATGTGCCCAAATAAATACTAAAGCAAGGGCCACTTGCAGTTAAACAAACTGGGCCTAAATCCTGCTCACAGTTACCCCAGTGCAACTCTGTTGGAGTCAATGGTCAAAATGGAATGAAGGCAATGGAGTTAAATCAATGTAACGGGTAGCAAAATGTAGCCGTAGGACTTCAGTGGGAGCTTTGCCTGGGTGGGCATTGTAGAGCATTTACCTTCATTCGGTCTTCACCCCGTAAAGCATGTTCTCTGTGTGTGTGTTTACTCAGTTACAAGGCTGCTAGGTCAGAGGTGACTGATGTTTTTATTAACAGTCATTAGATCTCAGAAGGAATCTGTATCTTGTAAAGTAAGGAAATGAAGCTCAATGTAATGAGTCTATGGTTTGCCAGGTTCCTCTCAAATAAGTTAACAGACACAAATACCCTGGGGCCACATGCAAAGGCAAAATTCATTTCAGAAACTTTTATTAGATCATAATTGAAGAACCTCAAGGTTAAAGGTCATCAGTGTTACTTTAAGACACAACTGCTGGGGTCAAACTAATTAGTGTCAGGGATCAAGTTGCAGGCTTTTCCCTTTTCTCTTTGTTCGAAAACTCAGTAACCCCCTAGATCTCAGACTTATGCTCACCCTGGGTGTGAAATTATCTGCAGAGACTGAGATGGGAACCTCCTTACTTATGGCAAACACTCAGGTTACCTCTAGTTTTACTTTTTTTTTTTTTTTTTGAGTTTGCAACAAAAGCAACTATGTTTCCCAAGGAGAATGACCCCCACCAAATGCAGCTAATTGTTTTCCCACTGAACAGGGTAAGTGGTGGCCACAGCTATACATTCACTTGGTACAACTGATTTATAGCAGAGAAAAGCATGGAGCTCATTCACTGTGCAAGTTCCATAGGCAGTTACAGATTGCAATGCAGTTACTGCCCTCTCTCAGGATCAGTTCTTTATTGTATATTCTGTCTGTTTAGGTTAAACAGGACCTGGAACTTTTAAATTATTTGGATTTAGAGGGCAACGCAATCCTCTGAACAAGATGAACTTTCGGGGAAGTTTTTTCTAGTCTTTGCCATCTTTCTTTCCGGCTACACTTTTGTCACTTTTCTTTTGCTCCTCCTCATATAGTTCTCTCCACACGAATACCCACAAATTATGCACACAGAGTTGATCCCGGAGTATTAATGGAGTGTGCCTAATTTTAAGAGCCCTGGAAATTAGGACTCCTGGGATTTAGCCCCAACTCTGCCACAGCCTTACTGTGTAACCCTGATAATCATTAATTCTAACATTCATACAGCACCTCCCTTTTTGAGATTTTCAAGTGTTTCACAAACATTCGGCAAATGGCTTAGCCTCCCTGTGCCTAGGGTTGGAAATATTGATGCTTACCTACCTAGAAAGGGGCAGATTAGGTCAAACATGTGAAATGCAGCGAGTCCTCCAGACAGATACAAACTATTATACAGCATTGCTGCTCCATTTTTTTATTGCTAATTTTATGGCAGGTACTGTGTGCTGGGGATAAGACTAGACTTTATTCATCTTGGTGCTGGGGATATGGTTACCCTTAGTACACTTGAAGAAGCCACTTGTATTGGCTTGTAGAAGCACCGTGAGTGTTCTCCAGAGCTGTTGACCAATCTCTGCTGATACGTATTCATCAGCATACATGTCAGGAAAGGTCCTAATGTTCTTGCATGTTGTCCCTAGGCAAGGCCTGCAAAGAGCCTGATGTTCAATAATAAGATTTCCCCTAGAGTCAAGGGCTGGCGCACGTATCCCTCTGGTACATTCTGTACCCTGCTGAGTGTGTGCCAATGCAGCTTGCCTGGAGATTGGCATGTTTCAGCCAGTTGTGCTTGGTCAGCATGACATGATGATGAGTTTCATGCTAACGCCAAGCCTGGTCCCAGTCTCATAAATTTGTTATGCATTACATCCAATTAATGTAAATTACGGTGGTGACTAAATAACGGCACTGGCACCCGGGTGAGGGAATAATTGTAAGTGAGCCTGTAACTTCCTGAGGCTCAAGCTGAATTAACCCTTTCCTTTCCTCATTCACTCAGTCCTTAGCCCAAAGCAGATAGTAGCGCTTTCAAGGACAAGCTGTTTGGAAGGCTTACAGCCAATTTGTGCAGGCCTGGAGCTCTCACGTTCTTCTCACTCCAGCAAAACTCCCATCAGCTTCCACCAAATGCCTTTGGTTAGTACAGGTTTCAGAGTAGCAGCCGTGTTAGTCTGTATTCACAAAAAGAAAAGGAGGACTTGTGGCACCTTAGAGACTAACAAATTTATTTGAGCATAAGCTTTCGTGAGCTACAGTTCAAATAAATTTATTAGTCTCTAAGATGCCACAAGTACTCCTTCTCTTTTTGGTTAGTACAATGGTTCTCAACACTGGTCCACTGCTTGTTTAGGGAAAGCCCCTGGCGGGCCGGGCCGGTTTATTTACCTGCTGCTTCCACAGGTTCGGCCGATCGTGGTTCCCACTGGCCGCGGTTCACCGCTCCAGGCCAATGGGGGTTCCAGAAAGCGGCGCAGGTGAAGGGATGTGCTGGCCGCCCTTCCCGCAGCCCCCATTGGCCTGGAGCGGTGAACTGCAGCCAGTGGGAGCCGCGATTGGCCGAACCTGCGGATGCGGCAGGTAAACAAACCGGCCTGGCACGCCAGGGGATTTCCCTGAACAAGCAGTGGACCAGAGTTGAGAACCACTGGGTTAGTAGCAGGAGCTCTCCATCTATCTATGGGTCTGATCCCGTACCAATGAAGTCAATGGAAATTTTGCCACTGACTTCAGTGAGGCCACAATCAGAGCCTATCTAGATGCTAGTAATGGTTCCTATCCCCCTTGTATTGGAATGCCTCAGGCACAATCCAGTAATTGTCAGCAGTAATATTTTACCGCATTCAGGTCAATATAGTTCTCTTCGTGGTCTTGGTCATAGTCACTAACCATGGGCAAAATCCATTCCCGTGCATATGTGCTTTCGGTTATCCCATCTCTGTACCAAATACCATAGTCTGGGCTCTCAGCTGCTGCCAAACGAGTTTATTAACAGTGTGGGCAAGGTCCTTACCTGGGGTAAATCGGTATTGACTTCAATGGAGCCATGTTAATTTATACCAGCTGAGCATCTGGTCCTCCATGTTTTCATCTGGTGAACTAACCTTTGCAGACAGCTGAATTCGGTGTCCTTTCTACCCCCCCTGCACCTGTGGGTAGGTATTCCTCAAAAAAGACAAAACCATGGAAATGCTTGAAGTGTTATGACTTAACATGGCCATAAAGTCAGAACAGCTTTTGGTTAACTAGGTCAATAAAGGCCAAATCCTTCCCTGGATGTGCAGTGAAGGGCTGTAGAAACATTAATGCCCAATGCACTCTCTGCTAGACGAATTCTGGCCAGCAAAAGCAGGCGTTCTCAAGGCAGACAAGGAGTGCATGCTCTGGATCACACTGTCCTTGTGCTTGATACAGGAGCGCCAGGCAGTCTAAGCTAGCACTAGGAAGTTACAGAGAGACATGCCTCCTAACTGGTAAACTGACCCCACGGGACCATGGTGCATGAACACATTAGGGATCCCCTTCTCTTCCAGCACTTCCTTGGCTGTTATGGAGAGAGGGGGACAGGCTGGTCCCCCAACCTTCTGGGCACCAGCCCAGCAGAATGTAGGCAGAACAAAGGGACTAAGGCACCATTTAATAAACTCTGGGTCAACTTCCCATTGGATGTGTTGCCTGAGTAAAGTCTTCAGGATTTGGCCCTCTAGGCCCTAATTCACCAAAATCCTATCTGCAATATAATATGTTCAGGAGCTCGGTAGGCACAGTAGTCAGCATGTACAGAGAACCCAGTCCTGCAAGGGCCAAGCTATATGGTTGCTCCTTTCTGTAGAGTAGATTTAATGCGCGCACGCACACACACACACACGTGGTCACTGACGGTGCGCCGCCCCGCTTACTAGTGCACAGTGTTTGCTCCGTTTGGGACCGTATCAAAGCATAAAGATCTGGCGAGAGCCCACGCATTGCTAAAGCTGGAGGGGAACATAATCAGTGTTTGCAATAATTTCAGAGATCAGATTACATGATATAAAGAAGCTGGTACGTAGCAATAAATATCTCCCCTCCCCTCCCCCCATGCTTCCAGTCACCATACCTTCATTTGCATGCTTTCCCGCAATATGTTCCTACTTGGCTTCTCAGTGCCCAGTCGCTAGCCTTACCCATTACCTTGGCAGAGCAGCCCACAAATCATGCTGACAGACCAATCAAGAGGTCTGGCAATTTTTACACAGCTCTGCCTCTTGAAAGATGATTCACCTTCTGCACCACATTCCAGGGCAGCGGAATAAATCTGTCAAAAACTTTCTTTCCTGAAGATGCAGAATGCTTTCCCTTTCCATTGGGCTGCATTTCCTATTATCCCCCACCCCTCATTGCCCTAACACACACACACCCCTCAGCCCTCTCTGTACATTTCTTCCTTTGTTCCCGTTTTACTGACAACTTCATCCTAATAGTCTCCACAAAGGGATGATAAATGCATAAGCTGCATATTGATCACCCCAGTGATTGATTACTAGATCTCTTTGACAGATGAGCTTACTAAGGCAGTTGCCAATATGGAGGCATGAATGGGAGTGCTCCCTTGCTCAACAGTCTAATGGTATATGACCTGATAGGGCAGAGAGGCAACTCCCTCATTTCAGCAGGAAGAAAGGACTCTTTATACTCTTTATAAAATAATTCATAGGAAACTTAAAACACTGAGACACAGAGAGATTGCAAATGGGGAAATATGATGGATTATGGGTTGAAAGGAGCAGACTTCTGGAAGCTAAATTGATCCCCGGGAAAATGTTTTTGTCTGCTGTGAAAAATGGGCAATATCACAGCAGCTCTGGAGGGCTATAATCTGGAAAATAATTTGCTTTTGATTTCTTTTAGTTTCAGGCAAGGCTCCCCTACCCCCAAGTTGGTTCCTTGCAGGCTTTGCTGCTCAGCTAGAGGAAAGAGCAACACAACAGGCAAGGGATTAGCAGCACTGACAACACAAACTGATCTTTATTTATGATTATAAAGCTCTCGTCCCTCCCTTTATTGGTTATTTGATGGGAGATGTTTTGTCAGTTGGAATAACAAATATTTGCTGGCTAACAATCAAGTGCATCACTGAAAACAGAGAAAGTAAAAGAATCCCCCCAGGTCCCAAGCCTGTCGAGCCTTGGAGTCAACGGGAATACTCACATGCATAAAGTTAAGCATGTGCTTAAGTGTTTGTAGGATCAGGACCCAGGTTATTGCCCAAATGTTTCATAATTACCTTGTTATTTCACTAGTAAACAAGCAAGCTGGAGGAAGGATAGTCTAACAGGTAAGGCACCGCACATGGATTGCTAAAACCTGGGTTCAATTCCTCATTCAATCTGATGTCCTACATGACAACTGCAAAATCACTTGCTCTGTTCTCGATCTGAGCTCCCAGCCTGTGAAATGGGAACAATTCTTTTCTATCTCACAGGGTGCGATGAGGTTAGAATCCATTAATGATTGTGTGGTACTCAGACACTACAGAAACAAGGACTCTGTAAGTCAACATGGAGACAAGGAATCCAAAACCTGGCACTGGTATTCTCCATGTGCTTCACTTACTGAACGATTTTGTTACTAAATGATACTGTGGATTTGGATCCAGCTTCTGTGCAAATTCATAGCGAGAGAAAATGTCAGAGTTGTACGGAGTCAGCACTTTTTTAGCACCATCCATCTCAAAGTGCTGGACAAATTTTAAAACATTAAGATTTGCAACTCCCTGTGAGATAGGATTATCTTTATTCCCATTTTACAGATGGGGCAATGGAGTCACAGAGGGGTATGGAGGTTTCCTGAATCCCAGTTCTGTGCTCTAATCACTAAGGTCTACAGCCTCCCTGGCACGTTTATTTGAGGGAAAGAACATGGGGTCAGTTTCTAGTATGTTGCAAAGCTTCCATTCATATGAGAGAGACAAGGTGGGTGAGGTAATATCTTCTATTGGACCAACTTCTGTTGGTGAGAGAGACAAGCTTTCGAGCTATGCAGAGATCAGCTCATCTCTCTCACCAACAGAAATCGGTCCAATAAAAGATATTACCTCACCCACCTTGTCTCTCTAATATCCTGGGACTGCCACGGGCTACCACAACGCTGCATCCATTTGTATAAGGAATTTCCCCCTTTTCGTCCCCATTTAACGGAGGTCACACTTCTGCTAGTAATACTGAAAAGAAGCAAAGCGCCAGCTATGGCCATTATTAGGAGAGTTTATTCTGTACTCTGAATACACCAGCATCTTTTGTCATTTTTAGATATGAACTCGCAACCTCTGATGTTTCCTTGGCACTAAGCTTTTGCTCCAGAGGCATATGGCCATGGTGATTTGCTAACAACATGCATACGCTAAGTCCAGGCAATCAATAACTCAGTTGGACGGGATATCTGAAAACAGACCCACATTAGTATTTGGTTTCCACAGTCTATATATGTGGAGAGTCATAGTCAGTAGATGGAAATGAACATAATCTGAACGGAACAATGAGCCAAACACCAATATCCTTTATTCAGTCCATGCTCAGTCAAATGCCCATTGGATTTAATGAGTTCACCAGAGTATAAATGGAGGCTCCAATCTTGAAAACATTTACATACATGTTTAACTTTACACATACACCCACTGATTTCAGTTACTTCTGAAATCAGTAGGACTACTGTGTATAAAGGTTTTCAGGATCAGGCCCAGTATATAGATAACATATCAAGGTTATTGAATCTTTGGCTTAATTTAATGCATTTGTTATGATCTGTAGATCCACAGTTTGTTTCCCACCCGGATAAGCTTCTATTAAACAAAACTGAGCTTTGCTATGCACTCTGCATATCAATAATTAGAACTCAGAGGCTAAGTACTTCTCTCCTTACACAGTTAATCCCACTGACTTCAGTGAAACTACTTACATGAGGAAGGCAAGTAGAATTTGATTCTGGTTATATACCACTTGGGGAATCACAAACTCCAATCCAGAAGAAGCAGAGCTATAATCCAAGATGTGTGTGAACCAAATGTTAATACTACAAACGGTTTTGAGAAGGTTTCTATGATGTTACATGATCAATACAAAGTCAAACTGCTATTTTTTCCCCTGAGATCCAAGTTTATTTTTTTCCTGGGAATAAATTGCCTTTTTATAATCCCATTTCTTTGTAATCAGTAGATGCCCATCAAGATTTGCACACTTCTTTGCTACTAGAGCTTCTAGTAGCTAAAGCTAAATTATAACAGAACACTTAGAAAAGAGCCTGTGACATCCACACAAGCACCACATGAATTCATTATGAGCATAATTGTTGCAATCACTTTCCACATGGGTTTCTAGCTCAGGGACAGTCTTACTTTTGCCTCATACTGCTACAGAATTAGGGACAAATTCTGATCTAACTTACATTTGGGCTAGATCAGAGTACCTCTACTTATTTACCTGGGTAACTGACACCAGAAGACAGCTCTAGACATTTGGATTTCTTCATATTCTTTAACAAAATCATCTGGAAAACTATTCTAAGCAGCCAGATCCCTGAGCAAGGTGACAGATTTCTTCTGTCTCAGGGTTTCCCATTGCCAGGCCTTTCTTTGAATTCAAAGCTTTCAATTGATAGTAATTCCTACAGGAAAATTGGACTCATGATAAATTCCACCCTGGGTGGCTCACAGCTCAACAACTGGATTTTCTGTAGATACATGTTTTGGGAAATTAGCATGGTCTACTGTGTAGGTTCTTATCTAGGATATTTTTTGTGCTTTTTGGAAAGGCAAACTCTATTTCTGAGTTTCCCTAAGAATATTCCTCCCTATCAGAAGTACTAGGCAATGGATCCTCTGTGAGCATTTTTCATGTCATGCATCTATCTGGTACAGAACCTTTCCCTAATAGCTGATCAAAAAAAAAAAGTAAACACTCCATTCCTGAGTAAAGAAGCTACCCTTTATATAAAATTGGCCAGGAGTTGGCCAATGTGACTCAGCTGGCGAATGGCCTGGGCAATTATAAAAGGAGTGAGTTTGCAGTGGTTGTTTTCCAGGGTAGGTGAGGTGGATGTTAGAGTCATTTATGTTAGGATGCTGGGGGACAGCTGGGCTGAGAGATGTTCTTTTGATTTAACTGTGTGTATTCTGTCTATAGGGGGGACTTTTGGATTTTCCCTTTTTGCATTTGGGACACTAGCCTGGGTGTGGCTGAGGCATTTTCCTAAGCTTTGATTGAGTACTCACATCTGTGCCTGCCCCAGGGAAATCAGATGTCTGAGTTGTTTCTGGGGGATTTCACAAGCTACTTTGCAAGGAATTCAGGGAAAGCTTATAACCTTCCTGGTTAACTAAAAAAGAAAAGGAGGACTTGTGGCACCTTAGAGACTAACAAATTTATTTGAGCATAAGTTTCCGTGAGCTACAGCTGTTACATGTTACATGCGCATGAGGAAAAAGCACTGTGTCAGGAAAGCTCAAAGCCTAAATAAGCTGCAACTTTATGAAAGTGACATCTAGGAGTCTCGCATAAGCTGTTGGAGGAAGTGACTTTCTGGAAAGAATATTTAGAGAAGTCAGCATTAGTCCCATGGCATATCTGTTAGTAAGGATCCTTGTTGGTGTAAGTTAATTATTTATTTAACTTAGGTTGACTTCATAATAGATAAGAGGTGTGCTGGATTTCCTGGGGCAAGGGGCTTTCTCCCTGTGAAAGCTCCATGGAGATCACAGCTGGTAGTGATAGCAATTAGATCATCACTTCTATCCTGTTGCTTGTGAAGAGCTTGTCTGCAGGATCTTTCCTAGGGCTCTGTCATGCCTAACGTTAAACGTTCCCAATGATGGGGTGGGGGGGGGTGGTGCTGCACTTCCCTGGGGAGATTCTTCCACAGCACTGCACATCTTGCCCTCAGGAAACTGTCCTCGATAGTCAACCAAAACTTCCATTATCCTGGTGTCAAGTATCAGAGGGGTAGCTGTGTTAGTCTGGATCTGTAAAAGCAGCAAAGTATTGGAGGATAAGCTTTCGTGGGTGAATACCCACTCTGCATCCGACGAAGCAGGTATTCACCCACGAAAGCTTATGCTCCAATACGTCTGTTAGTCTATAAGGTGCCACAGGACTCTTTGCCGTTATCCTTGTGTCATCCCAGGACTCCTAGCCACACCCTGGAGTAACCCCCTAACTAATTCCTTTCACTCCTTGCTGCTTACACCCTACAAAGACATGCTGACTTCTCTCTTCACAGTCCTTGTCTCTGTTCAGCCTTTCCAGGTAAATAAGTCCAACTGGCTGGTTTTAATTGCTCTCTTTCTCTCTGCATTCATTTCAGTTTAAGACTTGGAGCACTTAATTACAAAGTTTAGTAGCGTAATTATAGACCCTGGGAACTGGATTGTGTAAGGCTAAAATCGAAGGGAAAGGCGAGGTTGAGGGAAGAGATGATACAGTTGGAGTCAGCTTCATGCAGAAGAATCCAGAGGTCTTTAAACAACTGGGCTAGCAGATCTGCTGCCTAAAAGAGGCATAAGCCAAGGAAGTGGAAATAGGAGAGCTGAGCAGGATTCAAACACACATCGGGTTGTGATGTTTCCAGATGCGATGATTCAGTTAGTAGAGTGACATGAAAGAGCAGGAAGCCGTGAATCTATGCTAATTTGGAAAGGGAGATCCCTACCCCCCCCAGACATGAAGATTCCCGCTGTATTTATATTTGGTTTCATCCCATGAAGTGGATAGTGAATGATGCAGACATGGCGCTGCTCAGAACCAAACTCTGAGAAGAGTAATGTTACTGATACTGCCTTCGGCCCTGCTGAGGCACTTGGGGTGCTGCACAATCATTTTAAAATGGCAGAGGATAAGGGTCTGACAGGATCCATGCCGGGGCAGGTGAAGTCTGCATCTACTTGGGTGGCAGTAGATTGTGTTATTGTTACAAATGTCTGACTTCCCACCCCGGTTACTGGCCTTTAATATTCCACAGTGGAAATGCAGAAACTGAGGAAAAGTTGTTCATAAAGACAAATCTACAAAGTAACTCTGCAAGTGACCAGTTCAGACGGATACACCTCAGTGAGGGCGTGTTGTGCCAATAAAAACGTATGGGGCGAGGTAATAAGCATGGGGGCAACAATTCTCCTACTAAGAAAAAAAATCTACAGTATTTAAGGGTGAGTTTTATAGTGTGGGGAGAGAGAGACTGAGATGGAATGTAGAGGACCCACTCACTAGGGCCCAGGCACTGCAAATGTATGATTGCCTGCCAAACAAAGGATGCAACATGGGATTTCTAAAAGATGTGGAAGAGAAGGTCTGATAAATCTCTCTGACAATGAGGTTCAAGCAAGATTCCAATGTATCCACCCTTGCACACCATTCAGGAATAATGCCGGTAATCCTAGAAAGACCTGATCAACACCTCGCCTACTGGTGCAAATCAGGAGTAATTCTGGAATCAATGGGCCTGCCTCTTCCTCTCTCTAATCAGCAGTTACACCAGCCCAGTCAATGGAGTTGTACATGAGATAAGAACTGGACCACAAGTGAGTCAATCAACTGACAACTCTGACTGAAGAGTATGGGTAACACTAGGGCTCAACTTTCACATCAAAATGTCAACAGGAGAGACAATAGTTTATACATGTGGTACAGTGCGATTGGATTAACCTCTTGCCTGGTCAGTTATTCCTCATTTCTAACTGCCCTGTGGGTGAACTTCTTCAGAATGATCAGAAAGACCCGCAGAGGGTACTATGCAGAATATTTGAGTCGGTTGTTTTGTCTTGGTGTAATTCAATTTCACTATGTTATAATAATTTACTTTGCCATTCATCGAAAATGTGAAGTTTCTAAAGGAAAAAAAAATCCTCATGTTAACCACCCAAATCTCCAGGTCACTTTCACACATGACCCTTCATTGTAGATTCCTCCAGCAAGCTGAAGAAATTAATTTGAAAAGAGAAGGCAGCACAGGAAGGGGGCAGATCTTTAAAATGCTCTATATTTAACGGGGGGAAGAGGGATGTATCTTAAAGCATCAGAAGATCATAAATTATATGTGTCATTAACTAGAATCAAGGACATATGCAGCCTCTGTGGGGCGGGAAGGTTCTGAAACTGAATTTGCCAAAGCTTGACTGTATTTCAAATAGACATTTCCGTACGAAGGTTGGAAAACATACGCTTGGATCATGAAGTGATCTATTTCTAGTAAAAGTAGGATGGGCTTAGTCAGTCTCTAGCGCTGCAGTGAACTTACACACACGCACATGGAACTGTTTGTCGTGGAACTGATGAATTCTTCAGTGACTTTCATAGCAGTATATCACATTATTGCTGTGATGAGTAACGTGAGTAACACCTACCGGCCTTTAATATTCCACAGCTGAACCACAGAAACAGAGAAAAGTTGCTTGTAAATGACTAATTTGCAATTTAACTAGGGATTTCTATCCAAATAGCTTTGAGGGGAGACTTCAAACAGAGTGCAAAATCTGTGAAATTTAAGAAACTCCATAATTGACATTGAAATGCATTTCAATGTCATTTTAGAGAAGAAACCTAACAGAATATTTTCTATTTCCATTCCCATCAGAGGACTTAAATTAGCTCTGTCTAATCATAAGTATTTCTAAAGTGCTGCTCACTCTAATATTGAGGGGGTAAGGACAGTGGTTTACAGTTGCGTGGCTTTCTCCATAGAGTATGACACAGTGGATTCTGCTCCTCACCTCTCTGAGTTAGGAAGCTGTTCTTGCTCATCATTCTATTAGTTATTTGGGTTTTTGGGGGGAGTGTTTCCTTAGTAGTAAAGCATGCTCAGGCGCACCTATTGAGCTCCTATGATAATCCCTGTGTATTAAGTTACCGTCTTTTAGAGCAGCTGTAATAGTTTTAGGCCTCAGTCCTGCAAACACTTACTTAAAATTTGTGCATGCTTTGAGTAAGCATTTGCAGAAGAGTTGACAGGGTCCCAGTCTTCAGCCAGAATGGACAGCATAGCATTAGGCACAAAAACATCTCTTTTTTACTATTTAACGGGAGGGATTATTCATCTAGGCACTAGTACCGCAATGAGTTCACTGCAGCACGGGGTCTTCTACTGTAAGGTATTCAGGGGAAGGACTGCCTCTTACTGTGTGTTTGTACAGCGCTACCATAATGCAAATAGTAAATAATAGCTACCAAAACATCATCCCAAACCAAATGGGCAGCCGTCAACGGTGTCAGGGTGCCCCTCTCCATTGAGCTAGACACATCTTGCTTTGCATTCCCATCATTCGAATCACTTGTATAGTTCATTGCATGAAACATTGCCCGAGGGCTTGGCCGGGGAGCTGTGCTTACCAGCAGACTCTCATAGGAGGCACTTGATTATATTAGACAGATAATTATTGATCCAGCTATAGTTTATCCTTGCTGCCTAATTTCAATAAATAGCACCTTGGGGGAATTAGGATGGGATTCTGTTCTGCCCCCTCCCCCCTTCTTCAGGATTTGTCACAAACAAGATGATTTATGTGTATTCCAGTAAGAGTCTTATTTGTTGGCACACTGCAGAATTTGTTTGGGGATGGAAATGCAAAGCTTTTTATATTTAAACGCTTCCACATGAGTATGCATGGGTCTCACTGCCTTGCATTGTCATATCTGAATAATAACTAGACTGATGGAAACAAGTTTTAACAGTTCACTGTGATCAGTTTTTCACTTATAAGCAACTCCCAACCTGTCTAGGGGAAAAAAAAAAAAGCTGGCAGGAGAGTCGAGTGAAAGCTATAGAGGTTAGCTATGCTCTCCCATGTTTAAAGAATACAGGTTCATTTGTGGGGACATTTTCTATTTAGTGGGTAATAGTCTGTAGATACCCTTCCTGATTTCTGATGACGCCTTTTGAATAAGAGACTGTCTCTAGAGAATCTGTTGCAGCCCAGTGCATGAGGAGGATGGGGCTTGAGGAGTTTAGCCAGAGGTGTGTGAACACACATGCAGTGCATACATGATCAATACAGATCGTGATTGTTTTTCCAACTACCAAGACTCAGCACTCTTTGATGTAAGGCAGCTGGGGGGACTACACAATGGCGTTGATGTGTGCTGTTAAATAGGTGACATGTTCAACACAGAGGTGGGTGCATTTAAGTGGTGGTTGAGTGAGTATTCCCTGTGTATGCAATCTGAAAAGGGTGACAAGCACTGTGCAGAGAAACTCATTACAGTATGTTTCACTTAGTCAGTGTGGCTGCTGTATTGGAATATCACCCAGGAAACTGATTTAGCCTGATGAAAATGAATAGCAATATCTGCTGTTTAAGTGGGACAACAGTGGCAACCCCCCACCACCTGAAAAAAATCCCTTCAATGGGGACATGATCACCTAGTGCCAACAGGGTAAGTTGTGTGCAACTAGCTGTTTGCAGGACCGGGGACGAGTTCATTTCTCTGGACATGAGATTGTGATCTCTCCCAAAGGTCTTATTTCACCAATACGGTAGGAGCATTCTGAATTTCACACTCATGGGGCCAAATAATTTCAATTATTGCAGGGCTTTTTTTACATTAAAAAAAACCTTCCATTTTTATTGAGGAAAAATCCTGCTTTTCATTCAGAGCAAAAATCCATGAAATGACTTCAGGAAAACAAATTTTTTAAAATTCTGTTTGTTGATTCCCACCCCCAGTCCTCTCTGTACCATTCTGAAACATGCCGTGCTGGAATACTGCTGTGTTTTAGATCCTAAACATTTCCACCCTTAGAAACTTGCTGTCTAATAAACACTTCATTTATAGCCCAGCCTTGTATCAAACTGACACTCTATGGCAAGATGTATAGATGAACACTTGGAAAAGATCTGCTTATGTCCAGAGAAGTGTTTCCCAATGGGAACTGAATTGCTGCTCACAGTTTCCTAAGGTCAGTGAGATTAATGCGCTGGTATTTTATCTTATGCCCAAGAGTCACAATAGGCAAAAATCTTTCTTAACTGCCAGACATAAAGGTCACAAGGAAAATGACTTTCACGTGTGCCCATAAAAAAACAGCAACCTGAATTGGCAATATCCATCTACCTACACTCTGAGATGCCTAAACCTTAGGTGTTGGGAGGAGTCAGGATTGAAAGCACCCTATAGGCATTAATAAGGACTCCTTCTTTCAGGCAAAACACAAGATCGATGGAGACTATGCGCCACACACAGTATTTCATATTGCCATTTGATTGGTTACTTTCCCTTCAGAAAAGGTTTCTGGACAATCCTTTGATTCCACTAATCTTTAAAGTAAGAGAAGGAATGGACACCCTTCCCCCATCATCTTAATCTCCTACATTGCTTGCCTGTGCCTGATTCTTGTAGCAGTTACAGGTACTGTAATTATAAAAGTTGCTTTTAAAACAAAGAAAAACACCTCCCACATTCATAGGAGAGCATTACTGTAGGGAAGGATCCCAAATATCTTCTGACTCTGGAGTTCAGCTGGAGTGATCAACCAGAGCTCATAGATTTTCTTTCTGTTTTTTAAGAGGTTGTCTAGTTGGACCTCCAACATAATGCTGGCAAGAGAATTTCACCCAGTGATTTATGCATCTGACTACTAACTTGTCGTCGAGCTAGCTCCCGTCTTCTAGACAGGCATCTAATCTTGATTTAAAGGTTTCAAGTGATAGAGAATCCACTGCACCCCTTGCTACCTTGTTCAATAGTTAATTACTGTCACTGTCCAAAAGTTGCTTCTTATTTTCAATTTGAATTTATCTGGCTTCAACTTCCAGCCTTTGGACCTTGTGATGACAGCTGCCAATGAGCTGAGAGCCCATCATGTGGGACACCACAAAGTTTGGCTTGACAATAGCCATCCTCTAAAGTCCTAAAATGCAATCCTGAAAAGTGTGGAAGAGAAAGTGTGCTTGTGAGCTGGCGTGGAATTCAATTGGCATCTGCCATTCTATCCACATTCCACCAGAATTTAAGGACCTGTTATAAACAAGAAAGGCTGACTAGACTCTCAGAAACTGTCCCTTTCGCATTGATTTCAAGTCCATCTTCCTAATTTCTTTCCAGAGTCCTCCATCATCAGCTCAACACAGACATATCTGTATTTGAAATGAGGCTCTATGTTCTCTTTGAGTGAAATGGTTGGATCAAACCTTTTATTTATTCAAAGTTTCATTTGCTGTTCAAGAACACAAGGTAGAAAATACATCCATGGGATCATAGTAATGTGCATTGTATTTTTTTTAATTGAGAATTAAATTGAGTTGGAATAGCTGTCTGGGATTCTCACTCCCAGTAGCACACTCTATGCTGTGCGAAAGCAAAATGACCATGGCTTATACTATGTTATACTGTGAAATATATCACCCTGTGCCTCACTTGAGAGTTCTGAAGATAACATGAATGTCAAAGAGAATTATAAATTTAAGGGAAAATAATTATAGCGCTTTTCCAACACCTGAAGGTGCAATCACAACTTTGAGTACTGTTCAACTCTTCTTGCAATGAGTTGTGCATTTGCTTCCTCTAAATGGTCAGGAAATTTAGAGCTAGCCAATTTAGAACTACCCTCATTGAGATCCTCAGCTGGTGTAAATCAGCTCAATTCCATTGAAATCAACCAGCTCTGGATTTGGCCCATCACTTACATTAGTTCAGCAGTGGTTGACATTAATTGTAACGGTTCAGGTGAAGTTATTGGAGAGGGATATTTTTCACAGACAAGAACTGAAGTGTCATTTAGGAGAGTCCTGCATTACTTTTTCCCCTCACAAGTTACATGACCCCGGCATCTCCTTTCTTGCTCAATATTTAGCGAACAGCATCTGCAGCATCTTAATTACAATAGCTGTTCTCATTATAATCTCTTCTTCGGAATAAGGTTAAGTGTAATCTGTCCTAGATTCTTATACAGATGGTTTGTTTCTTAAATACTTGAGAAGAGTTTAGTCGATCTTTAATTCCTTAATCTGGGAACCAAGACCAACCAACCAACCTGATTCTGAATGATATATTTTACCAGATTTTACAAGAAAATGCCATACTATTTTATTTTGTTTAATTGTCACAGAATTAGTTGGAAGCAAGAAGCTCTGTGTATGCATTTCTCCCCAGTACTTATACAAAAGCTAGGCACGGTGTGGATTTATCAAGAAAAGCCAGTGAGAACCTTCCTATTTAATTGAACTATAACAATATTTCTAAAAGGGTCAGTGATATACCTTAACTATTCCTTCTGTCTATTGCCAGGTCTTTGGTGTCTTCCTTAAAGTGGAAGCCCTGATCAGATACAGTGTTTGTTCCTTTTCTGCGGAAATGCTGCTATTAATCAGTTATAATCCTGACCAGAAGCAGACAGAGTTTTAATATGGTGATGGAACAGCCTCATATTGGAGCACATTGTGATTAAAGCTGCACAAAATTGTCAAAAAGACAAAAAAAAATCGGGAAACTTGCTTACTTTCAGGTTTTTGTTGCAAATTTGAGATTCTCTCTAGATTTCTTGACCTTTGTCCAGTTTTGAACTAACCCAGGCAGATTTTTCCAGTCAACGCCGGAGGGGAAAACACAGTGGTTTTGACTGAGTTTTCTCATCTGATTCAATTCACTTTGGTGAGTTGTTTCTATTTTATTCTTTATATTACAGTAGCACCTGGGGGCCTCAACCAATAGCAGGGCTGCACTGTACTAGGTGCCATGAAATACCCATGCTGTGATGGTCCCTGCCCCAAAAAGGATACAATGTAATTACACAAGACTGACAGGATGTCCTATGATCTTCATTTGACAGATGAGGAATTGAAGTGCAAGAATTCAGGGGCAGAAGCTGAACTTAACTTCAGATTTCCTGACTCCTAGTCCAGTGCATTAACCACCAGACAGTCTTCTTCTGAGAGGCAATAGTAGTCTGTTCATTTGTTTAAGATTATGATAATCACTTCCCGAGCTTTAACTCTTCAGATCCTTGCCACTTACTATTCAAGTTTTCCAGTCAATACATCTTTAAGGGAAACTCAGAGGCATTGCCTGATACAGTCACTTCATACCATAAATTCTTCCAGAAGAAGCTAGGTTGCATGGGTAGGCTTCTGGAAAGGGAATTCTAATGTTCAGATAGCTTCATGAAAGAATGGTGGAGCAGGCTTATTTCTCATGACATAAAATTATATTTGTTTAGCTGCCTTATAAAGAAATAACCAAAGTGATATTCTGAGCATTGACCAACTTTAAAACCATCTGGATCTGGATTGTTCAATAGGGTTCCCAGTAAATACGATGGCTTAGGGTATGGCAGAGTGGCACATGGAGAAGGTGTATTGGACACCTGAGACCTCTCAGCCATGACAGTCACCAAGGCCAGGAAACAGGAAGAGGCAGATTCCTCCTGGTGCCACTCCTTGTATCACTTAGTTTGTAGACAGACAGGGCAATATGCTGTAGAATGAGGATGGGCTGGAGGGCAGTTGTCTTCTCATTCCATTTGGGCTTGAATAGGGACTGGGAGTGGCTGGCTCATTACAAAAGCAGCTTTGCCTCTCCTGGAATTGACACCTCCTCATCTATTATTGGGAGTGGACTACATCCCCCCCTGATCGAATTGGCCCTGTCAACACTGGCTCTCCACTTGTGAGGTAACTCCCTTCCCTTTATGTGTCAGTATATAATGCCTGCACCTGTAATTTTGACTCCATGCATCTGAAGAAGTGGTGTTTTACCCGTGAAAGCTATGCCCAAATAAATCTGTTAGTCTTTAAGGTGCCACCAGACTCCTTGTTGTTTTTGTGGATACAGACTAACACAGCTACCCCCTGATACTCATTCCATTGACAGTCATTGAATTCCCTCTCCCAACTGAACACCTTAAACCAAACACGATTGGAGGAGACACTTACCCAAGTAGTACCATATTTTGGTGCCTATTGGTGCAAGAGCATTCTCTCCTGCAACTCCAACCTTCCTGCATTTCTCCAACTCATTGACTCTGCCTGTTTTCCTCTCTCCTCGGAAAGAGCTATATCTTTCCTCTGTTGGGTATGCCTCTTCCTTTCTTCCCCTCTCATATTAGCCTGCACCCTTTTAAACTCCTATTCCGTCTGCTGTGTTGTATTGCAAAAATGCTTTCCCAGAATCAGATCACCCTTTTCATTAGAGAGAGATGCGGTGTTGTCTTGGGTAAGTTTGAAGAATTCATTCCCATTAAGCCTCTACAACCAATCTCAGTCGCTTCCCTGCCCTTGTCATTACCATCTCTGGACACTGAGTTGGGTACATTTAAGAGTACTTCATTAATTGCAAAAACACTCATCTCCCTCACAGTATTACCTACCTGTTATCCCTGACTAATAACTCCATGGACTTTAATGGAGTTATGTGAGGGGTGAATGTGCCCTGCTCTCTTATCTTGGCAGGACTTTGAGAACAAATATCACTGGAGAGATGATTTCTAACAAATGTTTCTCTGACATTCTCCAAGAAACATACTAAAGGAAATCTCTTTCTGGCAAAAGAACCTTTCCTGTGCTAGAAATGTCAGTCTTTGAGCTGTATGGAGCTGACTCCAACCCAGTGAAGTCAAAGGAAAGATTCCCATTGACTTAAAATGGGCTTTTTGCTAGGCTCTACATTGGTAGATCTGTTGGGAAATAGTCTTCTGGATGCCAGTGTGTCTCCTCCAAGTCACAAGCCTGCAAAACTGGGCAGTAATTTCTTCACCTCCCAGGCTCTGGGAAGAGGCACTCTAAACCCTTATACATTATCCATTGGGATGGGACCCATCCCTGCCCTGTGCTGAGAGACCTTGTTTACTCTGCACATGACTATTCACATCAAGAACAACGTCTGAAAAATAAAATGTACCCTTAAATTGGGAGCCATTTATAGCCTTGCTTTTCTCCTCCTGGTTCTTCCACCAGACAGAAGCAATAACTCCTAGCTCTTGGTGTTTTTATATACCTCAAAGCACAACTACAATTATCTTGCAGCTGGAGGAAACTGAGGCACAGACATGACTTGCCTATGGTCGCAAAGCAGGTCTGTGGTAGAGTCTGCAGCAGAACCCAGCTCGCTGAAGTCCCCATCCACTGCTCTACCTACCAGGCCATACTGACTCCATGGAGCCAAGGGTGATAAGCCCAGACATGCCACTTCATATCCATGCTGCTAACTCCCAGTTATTCCTAAAGAGATGTCCTTTTAATCTCTTCCAGCCTTCTTTTTTCCCAAAGACGGATTTTTTTTCTGACACCTATACACTTGTTTCAATTTGCAAGAAAGCAGCTGCCAGGTGAGACCATTGACCACCATGCTAGACAGCCCAGTATTAAAACGTAAGAAATGCAAACCTGAATAGTAAACAAATGGGCTAATTAGAAACGGACTTGCTTGCGGTAGAACTGATAACTAGGTCAGAGTAAGAATAATGTGAGAAACTCAACTGGCGTTGCATAGAACAGTGGATATCTGCAGTGCTAGCAGAACAGTGCTTCCCAGAGAAAAGTGATAACAAGCAATGAAAAACTGAAGTGCCTCTAATAAAACTGCACACCAAGCATAAAGAGAGCACATAAAGAGATAAGAAAGGAGCACTGTCTAAAGGAGTTAGGATCTCCTCGGTATGCCACACATAGTTAAACATTTGTGAGCAGCTAAATACAGCCCCAACCCTTCATGTAACTTTTGTTTGCTTGTAGTTTTGCAAACCATTTTCTTCTTTCAGCAGATGCCTGACTTCCATCCTACAGCGCTGGGGGTATTGGCCCTCCCGTATTCCCTGTTATGTGAGGACTTGTTGCATGATGACATGTAGACCTCGTTGCATCACAAAGCTTATCACCTTCTGCTCCAGACATCAGGCACATTTCTTTGACCTCGCCTTCCTTAACATAAATATGTAGCAACGTGGATATTTAAAATGAAACAACTAAAATCCTCCCAAAACAAGACCCTCCACTGCACATGCTTCTCCCCCAGGGGAGAGCATGAGACAGCAAACAAAAATGGACAGATGTTAGTCTCACTGTTTAATGTACTATAGGAAGGTGCTCAATGTTACGGTGATGAATGCAGTCTAAGAACCTGAATAAAATAGAATAGAACGGGGCGGTTTAAGCAAAGCTCAGGACTCGGAAGCATGGAGAGAAGCTGTTTTGATGATACAAAAACATTTCCAAGCTGGGGAGAGACAGTGATGAGGTCTCTTTTTAATATGGCACCCACTCTAATACACTCTCATGTCAATGGGAGTCTTTATACTGACTTCAATGGATGTTGGATTAAGCCTATATTGTATGTATCGTCTTCTCTGTTCAACAGTGCACACTGCTAGCCTATGGAATTGCATGTTCTTATTGCTGTTACCTGCATCCTTCCTCCTCTCCTGTTGCTTTTTACTTGCATTTTTCTCCTTGTCTTAGGTTACACTGTAAGGTCTTGGGGCAGGGGTCATATTTTTCTGTGTGTGTGTTTGGTACCTGGCACAATAAGGCTCCAGTCCTGACTGTTGCCTGGGGTTGCTACCATAATTCAGATAATAATTAGAATGAATGTAGGAGGTAGTGTGTGTCTTGCATTTCAGGTGATCAGATGCTTTCACTCCGTTCGGATGGGGAATAGAATGCACTGTTTTCTTAAAGCTTAGATGTGCACCATAAGACATGCATGTTTCTGCATTATCTCTGACCACGATACTTCCTGCCAAACAGGATACCTGGACGTCTTATGTGCACTTCTTTTAAAAAAAAATTAAAAAAGGTTAATACATCATGTAGAAAGGGGTGGGGAAAATCTAAGATTTTGACTCATCTGCTAAAGGAATGAAAAAATTATCACCAAATATGGACCAACTTTGTGGCTCTTCCATTGCACAAAGCAAGGCCTCATTTTCGATAAGTATAATGCTGAGATCCAGCTGGCAGATCATTTATTCTTACCTACTGTATAATATTTGCCGTGATGCTGATGGTGCCCCCTGGATTCCTGGAAGCTGCCTGCATTAATACATTGATCTGCGCTGTTAACAGTAATCTTGATTTATCTCTCCTCAATAAATCAGAGGCTACTCACACAGAAATCTCCTTGCAATCTTGACAGGGTTCCGTTCTGCGTCTGTAAGGCTCCCAGTGACTGGCCTCTTCGTTATTTCCCCCCGGTCTCAATGGTGTAACTTTCAGAAGTTGCTAATGTCTCCTGGCAAGCTGCAATTTTTCTCTGAGATTATAAATTTCAGCTGTTGCCCTGATACAGCAGATGTTGGTCTTCCAGCTCTCCTCGATTGGTCCCCAGTGACAGAAAGCTATTGATTTTCTTCGCCTCGGACTGCATGGACGGATTAACACGTTGATAAATGGCTAAGGATTGATTTGCATTTAATTGACAATTTGGTGAACCTGTTTTAAAATCCCAAGGTTTGGCCCAGGGAGTGACTATTCATGGGTAATATATAGCCTGATCAATAAGGCTTGGCCTAACATCCCCTAGTCTTAGCTGAGGAGGAGAGAACTGGCAGCTTTCCGTCTGCAGTGGTTAGAAGAGATTTGGGGTGGGGGGGTGGCTGACTAGCACTGGTGTGCCAATAGGGGGCAGCAGAGCCCTTGAGGAAAAAGCATGGACCAGCCGGATGCCTTGAAAGAAAAGAGGATTGTAGCGGTGCAGGAGTGAGACATCCCTGAAGAATCGGAGCATGGTGGCAGGATGATGATTAACTCAGCAGCCCGGTAGCACCTTGGATTTCCGAACAACCAGGCTGGAGTCTTGTCAGCAGCTGGGCTCAGGGCAGCTCTCCGCATATTGTCATTTCCCTTTCCCAATCCCCTCTCCCCACACCAGCCCCTGTAAAGCTGATGCTGAGCGTGCACCTCCCCCCTTCACCTGCATCCTAAGTAAAGCCATGCCAGGGGGCCCTCCCTCAGGAGGGCAGAGCACATTGTGTCTTGTGGCTCTGCACAGTTTAATCTCCTCCAAGCAGATTCATGTTCTGAAGGATGTTTTGTCCCCTTCAATCCTCGTGTATATCCTACAGGTTTGATCTCTGGAAGGAAGCCAGCTCACTCCCTGGGACCAGGCTCTCCCAAGGCCCGTCCCTTTGTTGTCGCCTTTTACAACGTATTTTCTTTACCTTCTCTCAGCGCCTTTGCCTGAGGTGCTCAAAGGATCATGCACACATCAGAGCGCACGACACCGCCCTCTGGCGCCGAGCCGGGGAAGTATTTTACAGGTGGGGAAACCAAGGCACGGTTGACTTGTACAAGAGTTTCACAGGAAAGCCTGCAGCAGAACTGGGGATTCAGTCTAGAACTGTAGAGTTCAAGAACTCCCTAGCCAGCCCTCTACCCCCCTGCCACAGCCAGCCCAGAAATGCTGGGTTCAAAGGGCCTCCCCCGCTCTCGCCATCATGAGACCCTACTACCCTTCACCTCCTGGCCTGCTGGGATGGAGTCGCCCTGCAGCCATAGTCTCTGCCTCTCCTGTTGTCATGACGTCAGGGACTGCACCATTCCATCAGTTGGCTTCTATTCTGCCCCCTTCCTATACGGCCAGGCGCAGTGGTGGGGTGAATTGGAGGTTTTGTGAGGTGTCTTAGATAAGGTTTCCCGCTCCGGAAGCCTCATCATGCTTGGGCAGAGTTCAGCTGACGTCACCCAAGCCATGCACACCTGGACTTTTCCCTGCTTCCTGCCACTGCTGCCTCGTCTCCTCTATGCTTCTGTGTGCCAGACTTCAGGAAATGCCATTTTGCAGCCTCTCTTCTTCCCGGGAGGAGGAGGGGGGAGTTGTCACCTTAGTTAACACAGCAATGGAGTGCCCACCTGCTCCGCACATGGTTCCAAACTCATTACCACAGGCTTAGAAGTGGCAGCGTGTTTACCTTTGAATGTAACACAAACTCCCCTCAGAACCTGTAATCTGTGAGTTAGGGCTTTTGGCTCAAAGCAGGACATTTGATCCCAGGCAGCCGTGAAAGTAAAGACCAGGAGGGAGTGTAATTAACAAAAACTATGAGGCAACCCTGTGCTGGCCTTGCCTTCCTTCCCATGTTGGTTCTTGCCCTTAATGGTGCCAAACCCTGTAGATCTTACCCAAGCAAAACTGCCACTGAAACACATTCTGCTTTCAGAGCTGAGCAAAACTGGTGTGATGGATTGAGTGAGTATTCAATCAACATTCTTCATTTGCTGCATGGCAATAATGTCTTCTCATATCTACTTAATTGTCTGTCTTACAGGAGCAGCTAGGGCACCCAGCCAACACTGGGGTCCCATTGTACAGGGCGCTGTACAAACTCCTAGTAAGAGCCACTCCCTGCCCCAGAGAGCTCTCAATCTAAACAGATAAAACAGGGGAGAAAGGAAGGATTATCTCAGATGGGGAACTGAGGCACAGAGAGATTGTGACTTACCCAAAGTCACCCAGGGAGTCTGTGGCAGAGCTGGGAACTGAATCCAGATCTCCTGACTCCTAGCCCAGTGCTTTAACCACAAAAACATTGTTCGTCCTCAGCACTACATGCTTTCACAGTCTGAGAAAAGGGATTCTAGCGACACTTCTGAAATCAGCCTATACACTAAACCCCACTTTCACCATTGTAGAAATAGAGAACAAAACGGTTTTTCACTATACTCAGAAATCAGGGAATATAAATGGCTGTTTATATTGTTATGCTGGAAGAGGTTAATGGCTGCCACAAACAGGTGTTTGATCAATAGGCAAACTCAGTCCTTATTAAAACTTGGGGTGTGCTCAGCATCTTTCAGCCTACATGAAAGGAGCAACTATATGCCTTTTGATGTAGTGATAGCTGGAAACCAGTAGGAATCCACTGCCCAAGGCAATGGATGGGATGTATGCCAAGGCAGATCAGATTCTAAGCCATGTGAGCTGAGGACTGGGACTTCCCTGGGACTGACAGTAAAACACAGAGGCTAGGGTGTTTTGTTGCAATTGAGTGTCTGTGTGAGACAGCTGCCAAAAGACATCCGAAAATGAGAGCAGTTGAGTGCAGAGGAAAATGGGAGACAGCTGCTTTGGGGACCAGTACTCACTGGAAAGGCAAACCTGGCTTTCTGAGCAAGGAAACTGCTGTTGCTTGTTTCTACTGTATTGGGGTAACAGGACTTCATGAACATTCTTTCTTTGTAAATAAACAGGATCGCACCAAAGAAATATCCGACCTGTATCATCATCCCCCCCCCCCCCCCCCGTAACAGAAACAACCTGGCCAGGGCCTAAATACCAGTTAATACTGGCCAAAAGGGGCAACAATATAGAGGTACATAGAGAAATAGACCTGAAAACACCTACTTGCCTTTCAGGAAGTGACCATTCCACATAGAGCTCTTTTTTGCGTCTTTAATTAAAATAAAAAGACCGTGAGCTAAGTCAGGGTACTGCCTTCCAGGTTTGATTTTTCTATAATATGAGAACCAGGGGTGAATTGATGAAATTATCAGTAGCTACTTTTAGAAAAAGAGGAAACCCCCCCTCCCCTTCCATTGTGTGACATCAATCTGTGGAGCACACGTTTACAGGGCTGTAGAGCTGCCTGTCCTGGCTGGATTTTGAAAAGGGTTATGAAGAGTTAGCCCCATAGATGGGCCTAAGTCAGCCCCCCACCCCAAACTTTCTCCAGAGTTAAGGGTGTTTGGAATCCAAACATGGCTCCGTGGCTGAAATTGGCAGATGGTGTCTGCCTCTATAGTGATGGGCTGAAACAAAACCCTGCATCCAAACCCTCCTGAACTTTGAAATCTGTGGCTGGGTCTGAATTTTGCAGCCATAGATTTCATATCCTAAGCCAGCTAGGATAGCGGCGCTCCATGCTTCAGACGTCTACCAATTGTGGAAGGAACTGCCACCCAGTCTCATCTGCAGCACTGGGGAGCTGGAGAGGCGCTTTGTGGGGTTTTATGCCATCTGAAGCACGTGTAGGATACCAGCCTTGATGGGCCGAAAGTCTGATCCAGTGCAGCAGATCCTGTGTTCTTATAGCAATGCTGTGCACACACATTGAACGAGTCTTCCCAGAATTGCAAAAGTCCTCTGAGTAATAGAATCCCTGAAACTAATTACTTGTACTGATGTGTGTGTTCCCTTCACAATGGGCTCCGACGCTGGGAGCCAGGCCTTCCTGTGGGCAATTGGACTTTGCAGAGCAAACAGAATTGAGGCAGGGGGATTAAATTACATCTGCTTGCTGCATGCCTAACATACAAACCTGAGCAGTTTAAAAGCTTTTTAAGTTTTTCCTTTGGAACAGAAGTAAATTATTGTTGCCTCTTTTCCACCTGGTTGTTCTGTTTCTGAGCCAGTCCGGAGCAGCAACCACAGGCCACATGTTTTATATTTATTTCAGGTTTTAAAGTCACACTTGGATGATGCAAAACTGCATTAATTTAAAACCAAACTTTTTGCATTGTTGTTGTTTTCTTTAAAAGCACATCCCGGGTCTCAAGCCTGCAGGCTCCCTTTCAATCAGAAATAGCCACAATAGTAGGGTCTCCTGGTTTGGGGTGTGAATCAAGTGAGTGGAAAGTAAGTGAGTAACACTGCCAGGCAAAGGTGCCATTTATAGCCAATTTGAAGGCCATTCCTGTCTGACTCCCAACCAAAGGCAAAGCCAGTCCTGCCTGAGAAGCCATCACTGGAAGAAATGGAAGAAACAGCTACGCTACCCTAGTCTACTTAGGTTCTTATACCAGGTCCATGAGCTTGGTGTCTGATTGCCTGTATACTGAAAAGTTGTTCTCTGTGATTTAAATAGAAGAAGCTGGTGCCTGAATTCCAAAAGTTCTGAGCATCCACAATTCCCTTTGACCTGAGTTGGATTGGTAGGTGCTAAGAAATCAGGCCTGTGTTTCCTGCAATGCACAGTCCAGACGCACTTCATTACTCTGATCCGGAGCTTCATAGTTACATTGTGGGATGAAGACACACAAGCAAGCAGAAGCATTGATCAATTATGTGGAGGAAAGGAAAAAAAAAATTTAATGACACCTGTTGCTTTGCGGCATCACTATATTGACTTATGTCAACAGGGAAAATAAACAATAGATTGCAAGCCAGGCTGGAATGCACTGTCAATTTAAATTTAATTAGAAAAGAAGACAGTTTAAAAGTTAACAAGGGCCATATCAAAAGCCCTTGGAAGGGCTAAAGTTACTCAAGAACAATAAAACATAACCCTGAGCCTAAACGTTCTCTGGTCCCTGCAGGGCCTCTTCCCCTACCTCTAGTTGCTTTTGCCTTAGTGAGACAATGCAAGACTGTTTATGCTCCTGGGTTGGAGAAATAGCATCCAAACTATTAGGTGAGTCAGCAAAATAGCTCTGCATCTCAGTTCAGGGTGCTACCACCTAGCACCCTTCCATAGTGGGTGTTTACATAAGCATGCAGAGGTCTAATCTCACTTCCACGAGCAAGATCACCTGCCTGAGTAAAAGAAACCCGGGCCTGTGTTGACACTATAATAAAATAGCATCCTCCAGCCCATTTCAGCACTGGGGAAGTTGGTGAGTGCTTTCTATTAGAGGTTTAATTATTGGATGCACACAAATCGCTTATTAGACATTGATTTGTTTTTTAAGAATGTGCTGGTAGTACGAAAATAGCTGGTAATTAACCTATGATTAGATAGATTTACCTCCCTTAAGCAAAGCAGGAGAACCTCTGAAGACTTGCATTTATCAGCCATTTCACTGCTAATCCTAAAAACAAGTCAAAGACCCAATACGCACTCATGGGTGAGGCAGAAAATACTAATTTGGAAAGAACACCAGAAAAAGGCTTCAGCTTTCCCACTGTCTGCATCAGCTGAAATTAAGGAATTCAGAGCCACTCAATTTAAGATTGTGCTTGTGGTTTTACTAGATTCCTAACCTCAAGTAAGAGGAGCCAATAGCTAATTGGATATTAGATGTTCATTAATTTTCAGTAAAGTCTGGGGCAGAATACTCTTCTTCGGCTATCCCTTGATGCGAGGATGATGTCTGCCGAGGGGGTTCATTGGTGGGCTTTTAAGTGGCTGAAGAGCCCAATTCTTACCCTGCAGATTTTCCCACAGAAGTGAAATCTTGGAGGAGATGTAGTTGTTGGCTGGAGTGTTGTGCCCTTTCTTTCCTCCTTTGTCGCTTCTCTGTCTCATGAGCTCGTCTGTGCTCCTCAGAGTGAGCTGTGGCTTGGTGTATGGTGTGGCGCCACCGTGTTCTGTTCCGCACTGAGTCCTCCCAGTTTGTTGGGTCGATGACTCCCTTTGTAAGATGTACTTCCAGTACGTCTTTGAAATGCTTCCGCTGCCCTCCGCGAGCCCTTCTTCCCTGACTTAACGGAGAGAAGAGCACTTGCTTCAGGAGGCGAGTGTCAGGCATACGTACACAGTGGCCAGCCCAGCGGAGTTGGGTGTTTCATGACCTGCGCTTCTATACTGCTGATGTTGGCTGTACAAAGAATGCTGATGTTAGTGCGTCGGTCTTCCCAGCTGATCCTGAGCATCCTCCTTAGGCGGCGCTGCAGGAACCACTCCAGCCACTTGAGATGTCGTCTCTAGGTTACCCAGGTCTCACACCCATAGAGAAGGGTGGGATGACAACTGTCTTGTAAACCAAGATCTTAGAATCTGTTTGTAGATCCCTATCATTGAAGACTCGTTGGAGTAGTTTTCCAAAGGATGTGCGGGCACAGCGGATCCTGTATTCAATTTCTGTGTCAGTGCTGGCTGTTTGGGAGAGGTGGCTGCCAAGGTACCGAAAATGGTCCACATTTTCCAGAGGTTCTCCGCTGATGGTGATTTGTGGAGTACGAAGAGTAGTTTGTGCAGGTGAGGGCCAGCATGTCCCTGCAGCCTGCTGCTTCCCGCAGCTCCCATTGGCCAGGAACAGTGAACTGTGGCCACTGGGAGCTGCGGGGGAATGTCCTGCGGACAGTCAATGTCAGCAAAATGTCTTGCGGCCCACAATCAGATTACCCTGATGGGTCACAAGCGGTTTCCCACCACTGCTCTATATCCTGTGTCCACTCTGACTCCTGCAGTGGCTAATATCCGATAATTCAGAGGAAGACCAAAAATATATTGGAGGCAGGGGAGACAGAACACAGATGAAGAAATATCTGTCTGATTTCCATTAGATGCACATGTCTTATACTGGTTCAACTACAATGGTAATGCTCACCACTCTCAGTGCTCAAACTTACCACTGGCGTTTTCAACTGGCGTTCGAGGGATTTCCATTGAGTGAAGATATACTGCACGCTGAGCCCAGTTTTCAAACTTGGGGTGTCTCAGGGTGGCAAATTCTATCTTGGTCCAAATCGGCAAGTAAGAATTATTATTTCCAATTCCATAGCAGCTTTCATCTGAGGATTTCCAGTGCCCTCCTGCACACTAATGAGTTAACCCTCCATCTCACAGGGAGAGAAATATTGTCCACCATTTTATAAAAGGAGGGAGTCTCATAGGCAGAGCACAAGCGACTGGCTCGGGACTGCATAGGAAGTCCATGGTCCCTCTGGGAATAGAAACCCAGGCTTCCTGACTCCCAGGCCTGTGCTTTATTCACAAGATCATCCTTCCCTTTTATTAGTTTTAGCCCAGGTTCATACTCAGGGACTTTGAATGCAGTGGCACCAATTAAGGCAAACACCCCTCTTCCTGCCCCCCAAGGATTTTGCACTTGCTCAAAGTACCATAGGCCGTGCAGACAGCGGGGCCATGGCCTGTCCACTTTTAAGCAGTAGTCCCATACTAAATCAGTACAGCTGCTGCCCGAGTGGTGTGGATGGCACTTGGCTGTGTGGTCACAATAACGCTCAAATTTGGCCCTGCTGTGCCTCAGTCCAGGGCCTGGGGACCAGAATTTGCTCCCCAATAAATATCTGAATCGGCATCACTGCTTGGGTGAAGTCCCAACCGCACTGAGGTCAAGGCCAAGACACCACTGACTTAACTGAGGCCAGGATTTCCCCCCTTAGCACAAGCCCTCAGGCTTGGAACGTTGTCTCTGGGTAAGTGTCATTGATAAACTGTTATACTTACCATTCTTCTTCAGTGAAAATTTTTAATAAAGTGGCTTGTTTTCAAAAAGAATGAGCCAAGGAAATGAATGGCACAGCAATCAGACAAAATTAGTGCTGCAAAAGGGCTTGGCTGGCTTGGATTTCTTGTTCAGATGGCATTCATTGCTGCTGTTATTCCGAGATGTGGCAATACAGCCACATCTAGAACTGGAGGGATTTCAAAAACAAGAAGGAAAAATTCCAAGCCTGCTACCCCTGTGAAAGTTTAAAACAAGAAATGCTCGTTGATTATAACTAGGGCCAATACTGATTGTGATCTGCTTCCGTGCCAGGTGACAAGAGGTTAAATGTGAGTTATTTTGAACAATAGATTTCACTTTATTCTCCTGTGTTTCCTACTTTGCAGATTTACATTTTGAGGCTTTTCTACTTAATCCCCACTGTAGTAATAAAAATTTTTAATCCTGTGTTTAAAATATGAGATTTACTTGTCAAAATCTGGATCTGCAGGGGGAATTATAATCGCTGTTCAGCAAAAGCAATTCGTCTATACTTCAGGCCAATGTTTGGAAGAGTTTGTCAAGTGCTTAAATGCTAATACCTCTGGTATGCAGTTAGCGAAGGTCAGGGAAGGTTTCCCTCGAACGGGGATACAATAATGTGTGCAGGCATTTTGCAGGTAGCATCTCAGGTTTCCCATTTTCCTCCTCTTTGTTTTTCACCATTCTTCTTGCAATGTTAACAGTAACATCTGCTGTGGCAGACAGGATCACACCTGTCTGGATAATTAGCATCCTACAAAGAATAGGCAACATTAGCTTAGGCCCTTAGCATGGGGTTCAGATCAGGGTTGTGAAATCACTCATTCTCTAGAGAACTGGCATTTGTCTGTATCCTACCATCACAGTTGGGCACCATTGGTTAAGGCCTTTAGAAAGATCCTTATCAATTTGGGATGCTTTCACACTTTACGTGTGCTTGGGAGTACCCCAATTGAGCAATTAGTTGCTACCAATCTGTCTGGTGCTTATATGGCCTCTCATACCACAGCATCTGAGTGTAACTCAAACTTTAATCAGAGGGGTAGCCATGTTAGTCTGTATCCACAAACACAACGAGGAGTCCGGTGGCACCTTAAAGACTAACAGATTTATGTATTTTAATGTATTTTTCCTCAACAGCGCTGTGAGGTAGGGAGGTGTTACTACCGTCATTTTGCTGATAGGGAACTGAGGCACAGAAATCAGTGGGATTTAGGCACTGAAATCCCTTTGAGGCTCTGAGCCTAAATCATTAGCCCAAGGTCACACCAAAAGTCTGTGGTAGAGCAGGGACTTTGAACCTGGATCTTCTATTACACAGGCTAGCACTCGAAACACTGGACCATTGTTCCAACCAATCTAGAGTTGCATCAGTTCCATTAGGGGTTTGCATCAATGAAGCTGTATGAGGCCCACTTATCAGCCAGCTCCACTGCAGCTGCACCGATCGCTGCATCAGGCCTATTCTCAAGTATACCTCAGCCCATGCTTTTCCCCAAGTTTGTTCTGGTCGGGATGTTCATTGCAAGATGGGAGGAAGGGAAACAAATGTGTGAGAATGAGCTAAATCCTTGCCGGCTAGAATTTTACACACCCGGCGCTTCAGACCCTAAGCAGGGAGTGAGTATACAGCGCAACTTTCTAGAATCAGTATCCTTTTGAAACAACTGGGCTATTGTCCGGAAAAGGTGCATTGCTGAGAATGAATGTAGGACCAAGAATCAGGGGCCTTCTGCATTTTAGTCCCCAGTCTGCTAGTTACTATGCGGTTTGGACAAATCACATCACTTCTACCTGCCTCAGTTTCCCCATTTGTAGTGGGTAATAGTCCCTATCTCAGAATGAAGTGTGAGGATTAATGTCCTTACAGCTCTTTGAAGATTTAAGATGGTATGTACTTGTGTAGGATTATTATTTCAGTCTTATTAAAGGCTCTGAGCAACCAGAAGGAAAGGAAAGAACTGGCAGAAACACCAGTTCCTACCTTTTAGCAGCTTGACTCTAAATCAGAAAGCTCCTTCTTTAATCAATACTCAGTGTCCTGAAGCCCCACACACTCCAGCATTTTCAGTCTGCCAGTGGTTTTCAATCGGTTGTTTCCTGAAGTCTCAGAGCAGAAGAGGGCAACCTACCTTATAACTTCTGCCCTGTCCATATCTATATTTTAGTTCTTTAAAACAAAAGTAAGAACTGAATGTCTAAGCAGGGACCACATTTATAAAGCTCAATCTCCCTTTGGTGGAGCTGTCCTGACTGGAAGTAAATCTTTGCAGATTCATGAACAATGTTGACTATGTACTCTACACTGCTAATGTCAAGCTTGGAGGTTGATAGATTTATGGAGCCTTCTCTATCTCCCTTCCTTGATTGCCAGGATTTACTACACTTCAGTCCATTGATCTATCCCTTAACTTCCAAAGAGGGTCTAATATTTATTATTTGCATAACATTAACACCTAGGGCCACCAACCCATTGTGCCAGGCACTCTACAAATACATAGTAAAGAGCTTACAATCGACATAGACAAGGCAGAAAGAGAGAGGGTTTGGAGATGGAGGCACAGAGTTGAAGTAATTTGTCAAGGCTCAGTGGCAGAGTTGGGAAAGAAACCCTGGGTTTGATTCCAGTTCAGCACCATACTCACTTGTGCAGCCTTGACAGTAGTTTACATGTCATTTTGGACACATCAGTTTTGCCTGCCTATAGCCTTTGTATAGTCCTCTTTCTTGATCTTGTCTTGGGGAGATCTTGCAAATAACCCCTAATGATCCCATCATTATTTCATTCCAACTACATGGGGAGGAGAGATGTTTTTTCCTTATTGGTGTGAAATGTTGTCACAAGACACACAACGAGGCTGTGATCTGTGCATGTGTTAGTCTTTCCAATTTGCAACCTTTTCAGCTTTGGCAGAGTTGAATTTGTTTGGTTTTTTTTCTCCCTCGTTTTAGCATTGGCTTAGGTGGGAATCAATTTAACTTTTCAAATATTAGGAGTCGTTTCACATTTATACCTAGAGTCCCTAAATGAAACCAGGGCCCAGTTGTGCTGGGTGCTGTTCAGATACATAGTAAGAGAGAGTCCCTGCCCTGAAGAGTTTACAATCTAAGAGCCAGATTGTGGTATCTTCTCACACCTCAAGTAGTTCCTTATTCCACTAGTAGTCACGGTGTAAGGAACTATTCAGTGAGAGTAAAGGCATCACAGTCTTGCCCTAACTAGGTAAGACACAGGAGAACAATATTACTAATACCTTGGCTCTTCTTCACCACTTTTCATCCCTCAATCTCAAAATACTTTACAAAGGAGGCAAGTATCATTGTTCTGCTTTTACTCTGATTTACTCTGGTGGGAAACATTTGATTTTATTTTCAGGATTTTCCTTGACTTCCACTTGCAAAAGAAACGCAGGTTTGAGCTAATCCAGTTTAACACTTGACAGTACTGCCATTTTGGCAGAGGTATTTCAGCTCTCTAGGGTGGATGTTTTCTAGCAGCTTTAATATTAATCTGGAATGATCTTCGCTTTAACAAAATGTATTTCATTTACTCAACACTGAGTCAGAGCTGACTTGGACAACAGCCACTGCACTTCCCACTCTTATATTTTAGTATTATGACAAAACATTAAAAGTAAGGTGCTTATGTTTTACTGTGTTCAAATTAACACGGTCACTGAGCTCTTTTAGTGGTGCTTAAATAACTTCAAGTATTAGAGTGCACAATAGAATAGCATAAGGCAATTACATCATAATACACTAGCAATAATACTTCTCTAGCACCTTCCAAGTAAGGTACAAATTACATTTCAGCACAGCCCATAGTGGCGGTATCCCCATTTTATTGCTGAAGAGAATGAGACCCAGAAAGCTTCATACTCCATGTTTTCAAGGATGTCTTCTAATTGCAGGTGCCTCATTCTCCGGGTGTTCAACTCGAGATACCAGGGCCTGATCTGCAGAGTTGCTGAGAATTCACAACTCCAGTTAAAGTCAATAAGTGCACTGAGTAGAGCTGATTGGAAAATGATTTTTTCCCCATGGAAAATGGCAACTGCGAGGGTGAAAAGTCAAATTATTTTGGCCAAAGCCTGAAATATTTAGGTTCAGAAATGCCACAAAGGTGCCTAATGGGAGCTGTAGTTTGGGTGCCTCATGCTCCCATTCTACTCCAGAGGTCAGTCTCCCTGATCAGACTACATCTCCCATGATGCACACTGAACTCAGTTCTTGGCAAGGAGAGGAGATTCAGCATGGAAGTACACCTGAACAACAGTTTCAATGGTAAACTTTCAACCAGCCCTAGCTGTAACTGCTCAGCATCTCTGAAAATCAGGTCCAAGGTGCTGCAAGTTAGGCACCCAAAATTAGGTGATTACTAAACTGAAGGTCACACAGAGACTGTGGTGGAGCTGGCAATAGAACCAGCTCTTCTGAGTCCCAATCCTTCCCAGTTAGTGGAAGAGGTCCCTTTGACTTCAGGGGGAGCCAGAATCAGGCCCTGTGATTCCTAGCCCTGTGCTGTAACCACCGGTCCATCCTTTCTGTCTTTAAGGAGAAGACTGACAATTTGCTGAGGGACATTTTTGGATCACTAGCTTTGCAGAATCACCAAGCACGGTGCACAGGTCATTCAAAATACTGCTTTGCAAAACAGCTATGGAAGTGAGAATTTGATGTATGCAGAGATTTAATAAAGTGAAAGCAGCCACATGCAAAAAAAGTGGATTCTCAACAGAGCAATTGTGGGAGTTAAATGATATATTCTTGCAATCAGCAAATATGCCCTGTGCACTTTTGGAAGTATTTGATGCATCAGCGTAATACCTCTGCAGAATGAATTCTGTTCAGCAAGGAGTTTTACCTTTTGTCTTCATGCTAAAAGAAAAGGAGGACTTGTGGCACCTTAGAGACTAACAAATTTATTTGAGCATAAGCTTTCGTGAGCTACAGCTCACTTAATCGATGCTCACTTCATCATGAAAGCTTATGCTCAAATAAATTTGCTAGTCTCTAAGGTGCCACAAGTCCTCCTT
Organism: Natator depressus; assembly: GCF_965152275.1. NCBI lineage: Eukaryota > Metazoa > Chordata > Testudines > Cheloniidae > Natator > Natator depressus. The sequence continues at coordinate 20,727,111 of NC_134249.1, read as the reverse complement.
TTCTTTTTGCGGATACAGACTAACACGGCAGCTACTCTGAAACCTGTCTTCATGCTGATCACTGTCATCTTACTAGTACATTGCGAGTTGAGGGGTTCTCACAATGCATGGAGAATTTATCTGCCTAATAATAAACAAGATAATCCTTTCCCCTAAAACTACTATTAGCCTTCTGATCTTCTTTAATTTAGTTTCCATCTTAGGGGTAAACAAACATACATTTCATTGTCACTACCAGGCTGTGCTCAGAGGAAGAATGTGTTTGGTTTAAAAAAAAAATTATTGAATTATTTTTGCTACAGCATATGAAAATGTACAGGTACTAGCCCTGAAATAAAACCACAGTCAACCCATAAATAGCTTGTTTGTACAATATCAAACATCTGTTATGTTTGGTTAACTAGTGACTTATTTGAGATGCACTAATAAGTATAATGATGTTGGAATATTAGCTACTAAATTACTTTAGAGTATTTACGTAATTATCATTGTATTTACCTGCATTATTTTGCTTCCAAATAATATATCTTCGGGAGACAAAATAAGTGCAAATTCATCAGTTGATTTGTTTGGCTTTATGTATGCTTAGTTACTTTTGCAGCCTACTAAGCAGAGGAAAGATTGTTTTGTATAGCACTTGAACCTCTTCCAAATTTGATCTTGTTACAATTTAGAAACAAAAAAATCACCTCAGACACTTTACTGTATTGTAACTTCTGCTGCTGCTTGCAGACAATTCTCCACTTATGCTGTATTTTTACAATTGCTCTAATCAGCCTGGTTTATTATGCACTAATCATCACAGTTTTGGGAAAAAAGAGTTTTGGGTCCAAAATACATTTGTAGTACGAAGAGCTCAGGTGTCGTTCTGGGGTTCCACTTTGCAGAATGATTATTTTGCAGCCACACTTGAGACTGTTTCGACAAGATGATATTTCAGTAAAACAGCCATTGCCTTATTAGAGGCAAGGATATTTTCCTCCTGATTGCAAAGTTTTTACCAAGATGAGGAGGGGAAATTTTTGTTTTTTAGCCATGATAATTGTTAACTTTATTTTTAATGGGACACTATTAGAGCTGAGGACTAGTTGATTTTTCGAGTTTGATGGCTGAGCCAAAATATCGGGGGGGGGGTGAGGGGGGGAATTTGTTCATTTTTGAACCAAAACTGACAGTTTTTTTTATTTTTCTTACTGAAACAAACAAAAAAACCCACAATTTTTTTGTTTTAATTTTTTTCCCCATTTTTTTGTTTTGTTTCCAGGTGGTTTTTTTTCCATTCATTTTAAAAAATGAAACAAATCTAGATAAACTTTGAAATGAAATGATTTGAAACAAAAAGTCAGAAAGTTTAATTTCAGAAATATTGAAACTAGCCATTTTGACTTTTTTCATTTTTATCTGTCCAAAACTACTTGACACATTTGATACACATTCACAAATAATTTTGGTCACCCTGAAATTACTTTTTGAAAAAAAAATTACTATTTGACCAAAACCCCCAGTTCTTCTCTCTGTGAAACTGGACCAAATTCATTGCTGGTGTCAAGGCCAATAGACTTTCACTTTTCCTTAAAATAATTTGTATTAAATGATATATTATAATCTTTGAATTATTAAAATTATATTTTCTATGCATTTATCCTACAGGCTAAGCTAGAGTAAATGTTCTTAAGAAGCGATTATGGACACATTATTATTATTTATTTGTTAATTATCAATATTTGTATTGCCATAGTACCTACAGGCCTCAACCAGGTCAGGGTCCTATTGTTCTAGGCACTGTACAAACTCATAGTAAATGATCGGGACAATATATGCTGTGTGCATTGGTGTCTGAAGTCTCCCTTTTCCATGTGCTTTCAGTACATTTTACTTCCCACTGACCCAGCTAGTTCTGCCCCCATAAATAACCCGGAACTAGTCAGCACAGTTTCCAGCATCCCTTTGGCAATTGCTATAAACCCAAGTTCCCTTGCACCTGCACTAACTGATTTCTCCTCTATTGGTTGAACCTTTGCTCCACCCACTGGGATAAACTCCAGGGAAGTACATCAAATGTCTTTAAAATGCAATCAGCCTGTATCTTTAAATGATCAGCTGTACTCAGTTACCCAGATTTGAAATCTAGCCATCATGAAACTGGCTATGGGTTCCAGCTCAACTCCAATGGCTTGATAAAATGGAGGCTATTCTTTCTGGTTTCCTGGACCCAGTACAGGCCCACTTCTCTGCACTCCCAGCCCACATATCTGTCCAAATACAGTGACCTAAGCTGGAATGGATGCAGCCAGCCTTTCCATCAACAAAGGCTTAATTTATTGTGAGCAAAGAATAACAAATCATAGGCTTTTAGATTTATAGCCCACAGGATCTGAATTGCCCGACCAGGCAATGCAACCTTTCCAGCACTCTGCTCATTTCTTTAATAAAGCTGAAAATGTAAAATATGTATGCATGCATGCAGAGCTACCCCGATATGAATTTTATGTAAAGTGTGCAATAAGGTTATGGATGGTAGTAACATATGACTCCTTCTAATTTCATTATGTAAAAAGACACAGTTGGGACCTTTTAGGCCACTAGTTTAATGTTTATGATTTAAATGATAAAATGGATGAAACAGTGGGAACAGAGAGTGGCATTTTAAAATGGGAACAGTTGATGGGGGAGGGCTCTGTGATTTTGAGTTGGAAAGAGTCCCTTTTGCCAAAGCAGGGGAGACCATCAAGAGAAGAGTGGGAGAAAGGAAGAAAACTACCAAGAGCAGCAGAAAGCGATGAGCCCAAACTTAGAACCCCAGAACCAAACTATCCTAAACATCACAGCTCTCACTTCTCCATAATGGAACCAGGAAACCAACTCTGAACCCTGTTGTTGTTGTTGTTGATTTGTTTGTATTACCTGATTGGGGCCTCTAGGTGCCATGGTACCGGAACCCCACCATTTTATGTGCTGGACATAAAGAAAAGATGGCTCCTGCCCCCAAAGAGCATACAGTCTAAAGAGAGGCCATTGGGGAAATTCAGATCAACATCTGGAACTCAGTCTGTAGTGCACTTGGATACCATGGGGATGAGCGTGGTATAAATAGCTCGAGAGGGATGGACCCAAAGTATATGGGTAGGATCTTCAAAATTATCAAACCCTGCCAAATCGCTCTGGCAACCTCCCCACCCAGTCTTCCCCCTCCTCCACCCTCTGCCTACAAAAGCAGATGGGATGGTAGCATGTTTGGAAGGTCAACACAGCTGAATTTTGATGGACTGCTCACCAAGGAATAGTTCGAAGCTCAGACTCAGGTGGGTTTCCAGCTGCCTCCTCTCAATCTGCACCCCATCTATTTCAGCTCTGAGATGGATGGAGGCTTCCAATGCCATGAAATACAATATGACTATAATTACACCTAGCACGTCTAATCTGGAGATTTCAAAGCACCTATTGATTACTACACTGGATATTAATATGTATAAACCTTTGCTGTATCTCATCACATTAAAGCAAATGTATATTTACAAAACTCTAGGAATTCTTCCCCATAAATCCAGGATTTAATTTCATTAAGTAAGTCTCTATTGCATGTTCCTCTGTAAAGTATTTTGCTCACGGTTGTAGATCTAACCAAAATGGGAAAAGGATTAAGTGCATTTTGGTTTTATGACTGTATGCATGGGGCACTTTATACCCTGAGTTAAATAAACTTTATCCTGGTTGGGCAATACTGTCTGGTCAATAGAAATGCTATCATTTAGACTATCACAATCAATAAATTGGATTTTGCTTTTGCAACTGAAAGGGCTATTATTTTTCATACAGTTTGTCAATAGGCTCCAGGTTATGAGATATTTGAAAGATATTCTATAAGGGATAGAGAATTATGAGCTCTTAGTAGATGAATTATTTAAGTTATTTTCATTTCTATAAAAACTATATGTAAGGACAGCCAAAAGGAAAGCATCAAAATTGTATTTTCGATGCAGTGTTTCCATTTCTTCATGTCTGTTCTAAAGGACTAGATTTTCATGCATATATAGTCTTTTATGCTTTGCATCCATGTAGGAATAAGTATTGTTGTGAACAAGAACCTTGCCAGCTACACTGTGCTACCATATGTTTTAGGAAGTGGTTTGAGACCCAACATGGGCAAGAAGGAAGGTCCATAGGTATATTTGAAAGCTGGATGGCTTAGTTGTTTTAAACCTAAGTTTTTAAATGTGTATACCGAAGGTTCAAATCCTAGTAGGGCTGACTCAGTCTTTCAACCTTCAAAATACTGTGGATAAACTGTCCTCCTGTCTCTTCTGCATAGACATTAAAACTCCCACACCACATTTCAGAAGTGTCCTTGGTCAAAACTTCCCCTTCTAACACTGTTATGCGGAGTGCAGGATGCTAGCTGGTTGCCACTCTCTACCCCAGAGGTGGCTGCATTTCGGTATTGCTTTCCTTTATAAGGTCCTGATTCATGCAAGTAGCTCTATTCAGGAACGATGATTAAGCACATGCTTAAAGGTAAATATGCGCTTAAATCTATCCCTACTCTGGAAGACATTTGAGAACATCCTCAAGTGTTTTTCTGAATCAGGGCCAGGGTTGGTAATGTATGCGGGATCTTTCAGGTGCAAAGGTGCTATATAAAGCATATCATTATTAGACTCTTGGCTTGCTAAAGGCAATCCAGTCAGATGAGAGACTGCTGCGTGAATGGTTTTGCAGTATTTGGTCTGCTAGCTGGTCAACAGGTGATGGGTTTTGTTCTCCCCCCCCCCAGTCATGTGGCCCCCTGACCTAAATAGAAGAGCTTACGCCCAAATTCATCCTGGAGCTGGGATTAGCTTTATTCTAAATGTTGTGCCCATTTAGGGCATGTTTTCCTTCTGCTGTAAATTACAAATTATGTGGCAGAAAACTAAGCCAAGGAAGATAAATATCGCCCTTGACCAAGACCAAGGCTCCAGGGGGACATGCAGAGACTTAAAACTACATTTCCAGGTAAATCTCAGTGACAGCAACTGCAATCGTCAAGGGCTGGTTTTGCTTCCATTCATCCAAGATGGCTGCTGCTGTTACTCCTGCTTCTCTGCTATTAGTGAGAAGAATCACATGCCACGTGAGCTATGTATAGAGACCTCAGCGAAAGGAAACCATAACTTGATTGGGTTTTTTTAAAGGTGTAATAAAACTTAGTGACTTGAATTTTAAGTGTACAGAGACAACTTATTGCCCCAGGGTTTGAAATGCATCCACAAGCATGTCTCCAGTCTTTAGCCTTAAGAATTCTATATCAGGTTACAAGACATTGGAGCAGAATTCCGCACTATAATCCTCAACTCCTACATCATGTATCATTTAATTGTAATGTACTCCATGTATACTGGATATTATGATGTGGATTACACCAGTGCCTAGAGGCCCAAGTCAGACTAGGATCCCATTGTGCTAAGTGCTGTGTAGAAGTTTAAGCAAAAAGACTGTCCTTGCCCTCAAGGAGTTTACAATCATCTGTATTATGATATTTCTTCCTGCTCCCAGCCAGCACATGGCTGTAGTGCTCTGACAGCCCGTACTGTCCTTGCCATTTCTTTACCCCAGCCACTCTAGTTAATATCTTTTTCATAAGGAGTTTTAAATTATATGTCTAAATGAGGCCAATAAATTACACTTAATAAAATTCTGTGTGCATCATTTTCAAGCAGAAAAGGCTCTAAAGAAATATTTTCCATGCCACCACCTATGTTCCCATCCCTTTGCAATATAACATTTATTCTAATATTAAAATGGCAGCTGCTCTATAAATTGTGAATCATTAGCACTCTTCATTGATTTTTTTCCCTTGCAGTCTGCAACTCTGGGCAGCCACTGTGTGTGAATATCAGTCTATTGGATTGAGATTCATATCCTATTTGAGGGTCAAAGACCAAGACCTCATGAGCTTGAACTTCTATCAGCCTAAAACTGATCAATACTTGGAGATATATTTGATCCTGGCTGCTAGCACAGATTAAGTGGCCATAAATACAATCAAAACCATGAGGCTGCTAGGATAAGTGGTTGAGGGGAGTAGGAAGGTGACAATGAACCTGATGGTGAAGGGAGGCATTCCGAAAGCTTGGGTAGCCTACAGGCATAGCCTCAGCATGCTGACATGGGTCCTGGATTTTCAAAGAGGGGGGCTGTAAATTCATTTTGCCACAAGACTAGGATTGCCAACAGGAGAGGAGACAGGATTATGCAGGTGAGAGAGGGACATCAAAGACAGCTCGAAAGTGCGGGATCATTTTCAAAGATGCCTGTCAGCTTCTGAACACTGGATTCCTTCGAATCCAAACACTACCCAGCACCTGCTTTATTCCCAGCAAATTAAGAGAACCATTCTCATCACACAGGGGAGAGCCAGACAGTTCAATAACCACTTTGCTTTTACTCCACTCGGTTAATACTCAGTGGGGTTGCACATAGCATACGTTAATTGGAAAATGTTAGCTTAATAAAATAAGTACCTATTTTTTGTCTTCCCTCCCCGCTGCACTGAGTGAAACTTCACATATGTGATTACAATGGTTTATTAAAGAGGAGAGCCTTACTCCGTTTGAGCTTATTAATGGTGATGCTCTGCATGCTGAGAAAGAAAAGAAAGTCCATAATCACAGGCATGATTAAAGAACAATATCCCTGTGGGGCTGGGGAGGTTTAAAGGTAATGTGAAGCCTTGAAAAATAGACATTTTAACTACAGAGAAATAGCAGCATTGTTGCACTGCTAAGAGACTGACGCAGTCAGGGAAATTATCTGCCTATTTTAAAAATCTGTTTACAACATGCCTCTTTACAGTATTACATTTTATCTTAAACACTTATTGAAATGATTACTTTAAATGCCAGTAGATCCAGAGTGGAAATAACCAAAAGTACAGCACAGGGTCAGTGGGGCTATCTGCATGCGGAAGGGACTCTTCTGAGTAAGGGCTTGTAGAAGTGGGTGCTGAATCTGTTTTGCTGGGACGCAGCGTGTGGTTGAGCAAACAGCGAAAGGGTTGATCCCGCACCTGCATGCCTGAGTACGTTTACTCACGTGAGCAGTCTTGTTGAATGGAAATGGGCTACTTTCATGAGCAAAGACTCACGTGTATGCATGTCTGTAGGATTGGGCCCTTAAAATGATAACCTCTTCACGGATTCCAGGATAGAACCACAACCTGGTTGCAGTTGAATATTACATTGTGTTTATATTTACATGGCAACATGTCCTTGTGATGTCCTTGTGGGCAGAGTCTTCATTATCATAAAGAATTCGTTTTTATTCCACTACATAAGTACTACTTATTATAGTCTCATATATTTTCTGACATAACTAAAGGGTCTTTATTGTTGTACATCAAGGTCACTGACAAGTAATATATTCAATCTATTAAGTTATTAGGGAGATAAATAATTTGATGCTAGCTGAACTCTGAACTTTTACCTTTTCCCCTGATAGACGGGTAGTTTCTCGGTGTTCATACTAATCTTGTCTGCACTTGAATAGTAATTCCATTAGGGTTATGACTACAGCTGTACATATGCAACGACCTCAAATACAATTTCTTTATGGAGATGGGCAATAGGAATATTAAAATTTTAAGCCAAAGAGGATGTAATTTAACTTAGCATTATTTATTGTGGACACAAATCCCTTATAATATTAAAGGATAAAGAATTAATAAATGAAAGATCCCCATAAACAATCCATAAAGTCAAATGTATTTCTTGATTTAATGCAATTGCTTTTTAGTGTCTTCTGGTTACAGACATGCACCTTAATTATTTTTTAAAAATTCAGGAATCAAACTCCCCTTCTCTGATTCATTTTCAGCTTGTTTTGCAAGAACTCTTTCAACCACTGATTCTAAACATTCACAAAGGTGTTTCTCAGCTCATTCATGATTAAGCTTAATTAAGAGGCTACTGTTAAAGATTCCATTAAACACAGACAATGGCATCAACTGGAAAAATAAAAATAAAAAAATGCTCTTGCTAATCAGCAGAACTTTAGATCCTGATTCGAAGCCCACTGAAGTAAAAAGAAGTCTTTCCATTGATTTCCATGGAATTTGGATCCGGCCCTTAAACTGTAAGTTCCTTAGGACGGAGACTCTATTGTTTGATTGTCAGGCTTTTTCTCTAGTACACCACCAGTTCCTGGTCCAGTACTATTGTTTTAACTGGGAATAGCATCAAGCCCTTACAGCACAGAATGCCCCGTGCAAAAAAAAAACAAACCCCCCCCCCCAAAACTGGATGCCTTTAAATGTTGCAACATAAGCGTCTTGCACAGGGTCCTTGGGGAACACAATTGTTTGGAGCTTTATTTCTAAAGGCTGCCGAAGGAGGCCAGTTCCACAGTGACATAAGTCAAAGGACAAAATGCTGTCCCAGGAGGGCAAGCTAGCAAAAAGAAAAAGACGGTTGTGACCCCATAGAGCACTCCAGAACTAGCACAGCAGCCCAGACATGGAGGTGACAAAAGACAACAGGAGGGGGTACAGACCAACTGCCAGACGCCCCCATCCCAGAAGAGGCCTGGCATCCAAAGCTACCATTAAGTAGACACGAGACAAGCTGTTAAATCCAACGCTGTGTTGGGTGATTGTGCTTAGACTGACTGCAAAGGGGAAAGGTACTGGGGGAGGACAGAAATACCGTACAGTCTGAGTGCATTGTTACTATCTATCAAAACAAATGTTAGAAGTCACATGATCTAATGGATCAGGCAGGGGACTGGGAGGCAGGAGACATGAGGCTAAATCTTGGTACTTGGTAAGAAAGGCCAACACAAATTTGCTCTGTAAACAGGCCCATATCTCTGATTTGTCTCTGACTTTCTGGCTCAAAATTCAGGCCTGGAGCTGAACTTTCCCAAACTTTGATTGGGGGTTTGGTTGGCCCATTACAGAGATAACTGGAGCGGTCAGAGTACAAAGGATTGATCCTGAAAACACTTACCACGTGGGTAGCTTTTCCCATTAGAATAGTCCCATTAAATTTACATCCATTCTGGTTTGCAAGATCAGGAGCCAGATCTAGTTCTTTCATCATCCCAAGTGTTTAAATTGAGTTTGGATGTCTTTCTAATGGACGTGCTCTAATTCAGCCACAAGATATTGGGGGTGATGCAGGAATCACTGGGAAAATTATAGGGCCTGAGTTATACAGAAAATCCAACTAGATTATGGTAATGGTCCCTTCCAGCCTTAAAATGTATGAAATTGTGATATCCAGAGTCAATGTAATGGTTTGAGCCTAATTTCATCTTCCAGCCCTACCCCCATCATTTTTTCAGAAATATCAATTGTGGAAAACATTTGCTAAAGAGAAAGCAGTATGGACCAGTAGACGGAGTCCTGGACTGGGAGCCAAGCAAGTGGGGTTCTAGTCCTGGCTTTGCCCTAGCCTTCAGGGTAATCATGGGCAAATCATCTCAGCTCCGGGTATCTTACTCTCTGTAAATTGGGGATAGCAATGTTCAGCATCCCTGCTTTTAGATCTACGGATATGACGAGCTGCATGCCAGTTTATTGTTGTTTTACAATAATGTCTGTATTCTCAAGATTCACAGCAGTAACTGGTGTAGATTGTCAGGGGTCATGAATCAGATATTTAGAAGAGCTGAGGGTTCTGGTCACTTACACCCTCTAATAATCCAAGTGGTTCTCTCCTTCCTGTTATGATCTAAAGTGGGTGTATCCTACTCACCATAGCTACTGGTCTCAGAAAACACACTGTCCCAGTTTGTTACTGGCTGCGTGATAAGTTTCAAATGCTCTTTGCATACTTTAGCTTAAAACCAGTGATCATGGGCATCATTTTTCCTTTCCATTTTTTTCTTCGGTAGGAGCTATCTTATCGACCTGCTAATAGTTCTATTTGGGGCTGACGTTATATCACATGAGATGGTAGCCCTAGTATTTCGAATATTAAATATGCCAAGAATCATATCATATATTTAATGGGCTATGACAACCAATATGTTTCAAAGCTGTTTTCATGTCAATTTTCTTTCAAATTTAAACTTCTGTTGTCAGGTGAATGGTTTTCAGCAAGGCTTAACTTAGTAGTCTAAATAATTAACTAACTTTGGAACAAGCTATTTCTAATGGGAAGCACAAAATGAAAGAGGGGAAAGCAAGCAATAAAACTGCCCTATCAAGGTTATTCATTGTCTTATTGCAGTTGCAAATACCAATATAGGTATATATATAAATCTATATGTATATATAAATATCCTCCTTATTTAAACTAATAGGACACTTAGTTTGATGAAAAAGAAGTTTGAATAAAGGAAGCCATGTAATGAACTTTTAAACCCTCCAGATTCTCTAAATATTTGCCCATTCACTGTGCTAGGAATCCTGGGATTTATGCTGGGAAAGTCTTGACACAAAACTGTGGTACATTTCATTTAAAAAAAAAATGCTTTCACCCTGATGCCAGGCATAGAGAAATTCCCTTCTCAGCACATCCTTAAGAGAAGAAAGGAGAAACATTCACATGCCTAGAAAATCCATAACAAGCCCAAGGTGTAAACAGTAAGATCAAGGATTACCTTGCCAGATTTTCTCCTGCCCTGAGATCTACTGTGTGCAGAAGCAGATGTGTTGGGGGGTCTGATCTGTGCCAGTTTCAAGTCTGAGCAGCCCAGAGGATCATAAACCAGCTGAGAATTTGTGGAGTGCAGCTGCATTCCACTTCAGGTCCCCAACACGCTCCTGCTTGGGAAGGGGTTAGTGTAGAAGCCAGGTAGATCAACTTTATGCCTCCTCTTCTACCAGGGGAATTCTCATCCGGCCAACTGGGGCCACATTCCAGCTCCTTTGGTACAAAGAAGCCAGCTCAGGGGGAGAGAATCTGATCCAGGTAACAGCATGGCCATTTGTGAAACAGGTCATTTTCATAGCATTTAATGACCATATTTGCATGATTTTGGTTCCTGGAATTTCTTGCAACGTGTCTCGTAGGGGGGAAAAATAAATCTAAGCTTCCTCATAAAACTGTCAAAAGGGCCCTATTCTGACTATATGCCCAAAATATTTAGATATCTAATTCAGAGAAGATTTCAGATTGACAGACCTGGGGACTGTTGTCAGGCGAACCACAGATCAGGTAAAGGATTGGCAGTAAAAGTGCAGCCTTCCTCCTCCCCGCCCCCTATCAATGTGCCTCAACCCTGACTGGGAAGGACCATCTCAAGAAATTGAGGGCTGTTTAAACCACATAACCCATTCAGTCCTTGGCCTCTCTAAGACTCCCAACTGGTGGGCTTGTCAGTACAGATGCCATGGTGGTGTATTTTTATGCGGACACTTGTAATTGGACAGTGACTGGTGAATTCAAGTGGTGACAGCCATGGCTACATCCAACCTAGAGCCGATCTGAACTGGCTTTTGTAACTGAACATACATAAATTATGAAATGGTACAAATTTTGTAAGAAGAATTTTATCAAACCCCTACAGACCAAAAACTCCACAGCTACATAGAGCCTAAAGCTCTCTTGCTAGGATTCTTATCAGCATTATTCACTATGTATATTATGGTAATGGCTAGAGGGTTTATCCACGTTGGGGCCCCAAAGCACTAGCTACTGTATAAACATGAGTCAAAGAGAATCCTCAGAGAGTAAGATGTGCTTTTTTTTAAATGTACTGGCTCTATGAAAAACTAATCGAGGCAGGCTGGTTTTCTAGGTATCTGGCAGGCACACTTTTAATTATCCCATTACATTTTTAAAAAGCCAGCATTGCTAATTGACCTTCCTTCCAAGATCCATCTACACTCATTCTGCCTCTACCTTTGAGGCGGCCGTTCCATGTCTAAGACTGAACCTGTTGGGTCAAATTCATCTCTGGTGTAACTCCACTGAAGGAAACAGAGAGAAACCAGGGCTGAATCCACCCCCCATTGCTTTTTGCATTCTCCTCTTTTGGCTTCTTTCTTCGTCTTCCTCATTCCTCCCCCTTTCTCCTTCTAAATGGCCTCTTCCAGCTAGATCACTAGGACACATGGGGTCAGGACAAGTTTCTCTTAAGAAGCCCACAAAACTATCAGAAGCCTTGACCTTGCTGGCCTTACTGAAAGCTGCGCTAGGCAGGTGGTCTGCTGGGAATCTGTGTATCTGCAAGACAAGCATCAGTGCGCTTTGCTGTGTCTGATTTTGTGCAGGTAATCAGAATATAAGGCCTGGTCAGGCATTGGTGCATGCAGGGGGAGCTTTGCCCATAGAGGGTGTTTATGGATAGCTTCAGAATTTCACAGACCAATAAATCAACTTGATGAAAACTTGAGAGTTTTTTCAGTTTTCCATGTTTGGCAGTGCCTGTTTGGTATCGCACGCCAACACTGTTCTGGCTGTGTGGCTTTGTTATAAATGCTCAGTTTTCATACTGCAATAAATGATTAACCAAATTCACTTAATGTTACATTAACACTTTAAATCGAAGTCCCCACACATATAATTAATTTAAATTTAATTAAGAGCTATTGCATGTGAAATAATTATCCATTGATTATAAGGAACATATTCATTGAGGATTAATCATACCTAGTGTATTACATAGCTGTAAATCCTTTGCTGGCATGTTTTAAATAATTAATTGGTGGTTATTGAACTTGCAATAGGTGCCAATAAATATGAATAGTTAGTTTGCATAGAAGTTACTCTGCTGCGTATTGTTTAGAAGGCCATTAAGGACCCAGTCTTTATTCACATGAGTAACCCTTTTGAGGTCAATCAGGATTGCTCAGAGAAGTCAGAGTTACATGGGTTTTCCATAGGAGCTATTTAATAGCACAGATTCTTATGTTCCCTAAGGCCACTTCATGCTACTTCTGGCAATGAAGCAGGGTCTCAAAGGTGTCCAAACGTACTTTACGCTCATTTTCCCATCCCTTCACGCTGCCAGAACCTTGCACAGTGGCCTTAGTGTAGATGAGGATCAGGCCCAATGAGTATTTAAAACATTTCTTTCTTGGTTTTGCTTCACAGCTGCACACTGGAAGCGTAGGGGCTCCATTTTGCTCTGAGTCATACGGGTGTCAATCCAAAGTCCACTGGACTCTATGGATTTCCACCAGCGTGAGTGAGATGCAGAATTTGGCCCCTCAGAATGAAATGTTCCTTTCCCCAGAGTGCATCCCCCGTCATTCAGCAGGCTGGCTTGTTACCGGAGGGCACTTGTGAGTGGGGGAGACCTTTATTTTTCAAGAGGGAAAGGCACTGGACATTTTAGTTGTGCTGTAACATACAGAAAGAGCGACAGAGATTTGGAGCCTGTCATCTTTAAACTGATTACTTTAAAACAGGATTAGCAGAGAATTAATAACTTTGTAAAATACAGAGAATCTACTTACAGGGGCCGGGATCATCCCCTCTCTCTCTCCACTCCACAGCAAAACTCAGTGTGGGGGGGAGGAAATCTCTTTGAGATCCCCTCATGGAGTCTGACCCACTCGTTCTGTGGCAGGGGGCAGGGTTTGCCTCCCCACCACAGGACTGGCATATCCCCTCCACCCCCAGCCTTGCTGCTTCACTGTCTCTGGCCCATGATGCCACGCTCCTCAACCCATCGCCCCGGCAACAAGACTGCCCATGGCTGCAGCTGCCCTGGGAACCTCTGACTTCATGGCAGCTTCTGGGTGTATTATCTCGCCTGGTTAACCTCCACTGGGCTAGAGGGCGAGACGATATTGTATCTATCCTTCCCCCACCCCTCCCCTGCAATGTGAACCCCTGACCCATGCAGCACCCTCTTCCTCCCCTCCCAGTTAATGGATCTGTGGGGAAGGATGTGGGTCATAGTTATTATTTCTCAATAAGCCATATGTTTCCTAGGAGACTTATATTTTCAGTGTGAGAGAAGAGCTGTTTTGGCTAATGTAACCAAGATGTATATTTGGGACCCTTTTTAAAATGTCCCCAAGACTCTGAGGCAAAGGCTCCAGGATTCATCCAGATCCCAGCCCTAGGAATAACCAAACCCACCATGGGTTTACCACCATGTCACCAGCCCTAAACTATACACACACAAGTACTCGCTAGAGAATGGCTGCACTGGACATCCACACCCGAGTGTGTATTCACACACACAGAGTCATTGTAGCTACTTCTCACGATGTTTTATATTTTAACATGTTCCTTGCACAATTTGCATCTCTCAGACAAAGTCCCCCCGTTCATTCCTTTCAGAGCTGTGTGTCTATCTGACATTGCTGGACAGATCTGGCGTGTTTAAGGGGTGAGACTGTCATTCGGAGGCTCCCCTTTACACTTCTTCTGCCAGACCTTGCTGACTTGAAAATGCCACATTTTCAGCAAACCGGCAGCACATTTAATAAATCACATCTGTACGCTGCTTTATTCAAAGGCCCTGACAGTTTAGGATTGACGACATCCAGGGCAACCGAATGTCAAGCACTCCTAATGAAAACTATCCCATTTTGCTCCAGCACTACCAGCTGCCAACAGACATAATCTACTGGCATATGGAGAAGGCCATGCTAATCCCTACAAGGTCATTAACAAGAGGGTGAAAATTACATGCAAAGCACCAGCTGTGGCATTCCCCACTACACCATCTTACACTTGATATAGCAGGGGGCGTGGAGATGACAAACGCAAGCATGTTTCACTACGCCAAGCATTCCTGATAAGAACAGACCTCCTTTTTCCAAATTGATATTGGAGCTGAGGTTTTGGATTACTGAAATGCTGAGTCCTCTTCTATGCAAAACAGATGAAGGCCTATTAAAAAATCCAACTTTTCCTTCATAACCACAAACAATTGTAATACACATTAACTTGGGTAAGGATTGTACCCTGCAGTATGGCTGGATCCAAGTGTAAGAACTGACCTCTGTGTTGCCAGGAGTTCAGCTCTGATGCAGGGAGAGGGTCAGGACCAATTAAAACTCATCACTCTTTCAAACCTGTGGTTGAAAGATACTGAATCCCTCATCCAGATCTTTGCCCTTGGCAGGAGAAATTGTTTTCCGCCCCAGGTGTGTAAAAAAGCCTTTCAAGGAGAGAGTGACAAGCCAAAGTCTGGATTGAAAGTCTTGGTCCTTGTTTTCAAGGCCTAACTCCTCCCTATCTCTCTCTCCTCTTTTTGTGCTTTGGAGCAGGAACCTTGTCTCCCACATGCCAGTAAAGCAACTTGTGCATCTGTTTGCTAGATTTAATAATAACAGAATTATTAATTATCCACCACCCTGGGCCACCTGGAAGGATTCTGAGTCATTGCATTGTGCTTCTAGAAGACATGGACTCCACTGAGCCTATGAACTGGTAAATTCTTTCTGCCTGTAAGCCAGTATTTGCAGAGCAGCATTATAGCCTATTATATTTAATGTTCTGGGTCCGGGTGAAAGTCAGCCCTGTGCAGGGTAAGCACAAAGCCATGTTCACTCCTGAGTCCCCTCTAAACACCATTGAGAAGTGTTAAATGAGGTTTCAAAGGTCTTGTGCTGGCCCCTCTGCACTGGGGTGAATTTCACCCTATTAAATAATGTGCCACTTTCCATTTTCAGTTTTCCACACCCTAATTAAAAAAAACCAACAACAAAATCAAGAAAATAGACAGGAATTCTGCCCCAAATTGGTTCCTCTGAGTAAATACCCTATACACTAGGGCCCTGGTCCTTCAAACATTTACACTCATGCTTAACCTAATGTACATCAACTTTGAATCTCCAATCTCAGCTCCTTCCCAAATCACCTTCCACTTTTAAAATGTGCTTGGAAATGTAGTTGGACTTTTTGTCTTTTCATTAGATCATATAAATATTTTTTGACAAATAGTAAAGCAAAAATCAAAAGGCATTTAAAAAAACCAAAACAAATCTTTTCAGATCTAAATCCTAGCCCGCATAATGATCAATTCCTTAAACCCCATAATTGTTAGCATTACTTTGGGTAATGTTAAAAAAACATTAATTTAAGGAAATGTAATCGGAAAAAAGCTCTTTAAATCGGCAAAGAGATGAATGATATCCAGCAGTATGACCTTTTTCCATACCACAGTGACATTGAATAATTTTAAAGTTATTTACATTTTCATTCTTCCTTGGAAAAATGTTGACAAGGCTTTCACTGCTCGTAATGGATACTCAGCAACATCTCTGGAAAATGTAACTGCATCAAAAGCTCTTCCTCAATTCTTCTTCATCTTTTCATGCAAAGGGGTTTTAATTAATGGCAGAGCGGTGACTTCATGCCGAGAGTTCTCATTAGCTTGACTCGATGATCTGTGTTAGGTGACACAACTCCCCCAAAAAGGAGCTAATGGAAGCTACGGTTATTTTTTACTATGAACATATTCCATCTTGACCATTTGCATCTCTGCCTTTGCTTTTCAGAGCTGACAGAAGCCTCAAGTTCTGGAGCTATGAGTCAGTGGAAGATGAAAAATAAAGTTAGAAAAATATTGATAAAGCTTCTGGCATATTTAAATAACTACCTGTTACTCTATGGTGCATAAACACTGCCAATGTATCGATAGAATGGAGAGTTGTATAAGTGTGCCATAGTATACACATACAGGTATCATATAATACATATAATCTATGCATAATGTATATGTTTTATTTCAGGTTCTCTGAGCCACTCCCCTTGCCTACTCCGGGTGTAGAAAGGAACTAGGAACTCCTAGTGGGTGTAGATCTGTCATAGCCAAATCCTGTTCTAGCCTCCCAGCCCCCATCCCTTGCCACATTGGAGGGTGGGGAGAAACATGGTCAGGGGGAGGAGGTGTGGTGAGAGTGCACTGCACTCTGTCATTCCCTGGATGGCAGATGGCTCCTTAGGACCATAATCAGCAGGCACAATTTAGAGCAGCTCTCCCTGCTGCTCCCTCTATGGTGGGACCAGGGCTGGCATTGATCCAGCTCCATTAAGAGGGCTACTATAGTCTCCCCGTTCTCAGCTAAGAATCAGACCCCCATGGTGTGCCATTCAGAGTAATTTCTGCTGACTATAGGGGAAAGGTGTTAATAGGTCACCTCATAGAATCATAGGACTGGAAGGGACCTCGAGAGGTCATCTAGTCCAGTCCCCTGCACTCATGGCAGGTCTAAGTATTATCTAGACCAATGCTACTCAAAGTGGTGGTCCGCGAACTGGTGCTGGTCCGCGAGCCATCGGCTGCCGGTCTGTGCACACATTGGAAAAAAAAATTTGCCGGTCCCCCACATCAGATAGCTTGAGAAGCATTAATCTAGACCATCCCTGACAGGTGTTTGTCCAACCTGCTCGTAAAAGTCTCCAGTGATGGAGATTCCACCACCTCCCTAGGCAATTTAATCCAGTGCTTAACCACCCTGACAGGAAGTTTTTCCTAATGTCCAACCTAAACCACCCTTGCTGCAGTTTAAGCCCATTGCTTCTTGTCCTATCCTCAGAGGTTAAGGAAAATAATTTTTCTCCCTCCTTGTAACAACTTTTTTACGTACTTGAAAACTGTTCTCATGTCCCCTCTGTCATCTCTTCTCCAGACTAAACAACTCCAATTTTTTCAATCTTCCCTTATAGGTCATGTTTTCTAGATCTTTAGTCATTTTTGTTGTTCTTCTCTGGACTTCCTCTGGACTTTCTGGTGTCCTGCACAGCCAGCAGAGCTACAGGAGACTGCGTTGGATTCCATTCTGGCTCATGTATCATCGACAGATTTGCTAAAGAAATTCTAGCTGCAGAGCCAAATTCTACCTTCATTTACACGGTGCACCCCCTCCCCCACTTTTGGATCCTCGTATCACAGTAATAAAAACACAAGGCTGCAGCTAGACTCCATGTGTTGAAATGTGATCTGCATTTGGCTTAGTATAATATTAATGGCAAACATTGTGCCTGTCTGCATAGCCACAAAAGAGATCAGATTCCAACTGCTTTCTGCTCTGGCTGAATCAGCCTGTGTCTGGGGCTGGGAGGAACCTCGACAGCTCCAAGAATCTGTATGATAAAGCCACACACAATACTGCAGAGGCCACTCATTGGGTTTTGCCAATACCCCTGTACTGTCTCCCTTTGCTGGTGGTGCTATTAGGAAGGGATCTATTTATACAAATAGGTTAAGGGATAATATAATTAAGCCTACTGGGATTGAGGGCCAGGAACTCAGGATTATTAATAGAACCTTTCATCAGTTGGGTCCAACGTTCAAATCCAACCTCCGTTGATCACTATAAAGGGATCCCTCTGGCTCAGGACTGAGGCACATGCGTGCAGTAAGTGTATGTTTGTGTTGGGGAAGCTCACACTCCTTTGCACCTGCACCACAATGCCACACAGACACAGATATGTGCTTACGTTTTAGGGAGTGAGTCGTTCCATTCAGCTGAATGGGACTCATTTTCAGATCCTTGTAGTGATCTTGGCCACATACTCGTCCTAGAGGAAAACAGAGGACTTTCAAGTTTCCAGGGTATTTGCATGCTTTTGACACTTCAACTTAATACAGTTCAAGGGCTGGTCCAAAGCTGTTTTCCTGCCTTCACCCTTGTTCATTACATTTAACTCTTAAAAGTTTGAAGCTGAAATGTGTTTTCACTTCAATATTTTCCCAGGTGTCCATACACACATACAGCTCTTTTATTTTAGGGTTGCTTATGGACACTGGGCTGGGTGAGGTGGCGTGTTATTTTTGTAGCGTTGCTTTTAAACAAGTGGCTGGCACTGTGGGTTTTTTTGTTAGACATAGGCTTGGAAGAATTTGATTTTTTTTCCCCAATAATTTCAACAAATAATGTTTTCTTTTTAAGCTTTTTATTTCTATCAGTTTAAATTTTCAGTTATGGGAAATTATAAAGGGGTTAGACAATAGGTGGGTCAGACAATAAAGATTTCATGACAATAGCCATTGAGATTCAAAAAGTTAAAGCTTTACAACAGTTAGAACACAAATAATCAGTATCACATGTCAAAATACACAAAGTAAATCCAACTCCACTATGTCTCAAGGAGCATTTTTCTTACTTTGACTCTTTGTAAATTTTTATCATCAGCTATGGTAGTATTTTTGCTTTGGTTTGTGTGTATGGTGAAATTGACATTTTCCAACATTTACCAAAAAACTTCTGATCCTTCCTAGCCTAGTTATAACTTTGCTCACGAGAGCTAAACCTGAGCACACTGGTTTGTTTATTGTAGGGTTGTTTAGGAGCACTGAGCTGTGCATATTGGTTTGTTTACACAGGGTTGTAAGTGAGTGCAGGCCATTCGTTTTTTTCCTTTTATTAAAAAAAAAAAAAGAAAGCATTATATCTTTGGGGGGAAATGCATATAATAATCCCAAATGCCTCTTTAAGATAAGATGCTTAAAACAATAAGAAAAAAACTGGAAAGAATGACTCTTTGAAGGCAAAAAAGATAAGTCTCAATACTGGGACGTATATGGGGCAGAATGTCATTATTATACTGTAGTACTATTTGCTGTGGAATGGCTAATATCAACATTCCAGGTGCACAATTAGTGTCCTGCATTTTAATCCATGTGTAAATAAATGAGCCAGAAAAGTGCTTGGGGGAACAATTCTTTATTTCTAAATGTGTGATGATAATTGGATTAGTACAAATTAAAACCAGAATAACTTCTAACTTCCCCACATCCACGGTTTCATCACCAAGCAGTTATCCCCAAGAGCCAATCCCAATGTGTAGCATAACAAGGGGATGTTTTAACTAGAATAATTAGGAGCATCCACAGTCATTCATTTGGGAGATCATGGCAGCCTCCCATTAGAAACAGACCACAGTGAGCAGGTCACGTTCAGAAAATGAAAATGATAAGGCCGCACTAAGTGCTTCTGGTGGTAGAGAACGGTAGCAGACCCCTGGCTCCAATCCTTCTAAATGAGTCTCAAAATGCCCCGTTAAATATGGAGCCAATTCAAAATGATAAACTCAACCAGCTGGAAGCTTTTTCCCCGATCAGGAAGATCTGCTTTCTAAATCCTCCCTAGTTTAGCCAAAACCGCCCCTTGGCTTTGGGTCAGAACTGTACAACATGTTTGCAGCCAAGCAAGTCATGGAAGGATTCAATTGAATTTTAAGTTAAGTTAATTGGTCAGTTGCAAAAGCTCCACTATCTTACCTTCTTTTCCTTCTTCACCCATTTTCTGGCCAAAGCATTCTTTAGTCTTCTCATTGCATATATCCCTATTCTGCTCAATTAGCCATAAATCAAACACATTTGGAAGTCACCTGGTTTCAGATCTTATTACAATTTGAAAGTTGGACATAGAACCCCCATGCTGCTCTGCTCAGCTCACTTACACATAGTCCCTTTGGTGTCATGATATATGGCATCTCTGACCTACTTAAATAGGAGGAGTTTATTTAAAAGAGAAAAAAAAAAAACTATTGGCAGAGACGCACATGCCTTTCCATACAGCTCAAGTTCCAGCTTTGTTTCCCATGTTTACCAGGGACCATGCCTCGTCTGCAACTGCATACAGCCCACAGAGACTTCTGTCAGCAGAATAACGTCTGTAAGTACGTACATTACTGTTGGGATGTCACTTGGACTATTTCTGGGGGCAACATGAGCAGGATTTGACCACATGATTGCTGAAAATATTACAACCTTCTGAATGAACCTGGCTCAGTTTTGAATACAACCTTGGATCAAAGTGTGGTTTTCTGTCAAAATCAAGCAGAAAGAATTCAGTTTCACATGGCTTTGCAATAAACAAACAAACTCAACCAGCTGGAAACAAATCTGTTCACACCATGGGTCATGCCAAGATTTTTTTCTTCATGGGAACCTAAAATCATAAGCTTGGATGTAATCCTCACAGAGATTGAAACCAAATAAACTGTTAAGACAAACTCCTGGAGCAGTCAAAGCATCAAATTTTGCAGGGGTCAAATCAATGTACTCCTTATAATTTGAGAAAATTCATCACCGTAGTCTTGTCTTGGAAAAGCACCACCCTCAGCTCCTCCAGCCACAGTTTATATAATATACACTCAAGTTCATCCAAAGTCCATTGAATTCAATGGGAGTCTTTCTACTGATGTAGGATAAGGCCTTTGTTGTGTAAGGGAGGCCAGCTGCCAGTAAATAACAGCAACCTGGGAAAAGGTG
Organism: Natator depressus; assembly: GCF_965152275.1. Taxonomy (NCBI): domain Eukaryota; kingdom Metazoa; phylum Chordata; order Testudines; family Cheloniidae; genus Natator; species Natator depressus. The sequence goes on along the minus strand of NC_134249.1, from coordinate 20,706,000 downwards.
CACCCAAATCCCATCTATTCAGCTGCGGCTGATGGGTCCGCCTTCACCAGGCTGCAGGAAATGAAGATTGGCAGGATATCAGATGTCTTCATTAACTAGCAATTTCCTCTATTTGTGGTGGTGTGTTGGTGAGCAGGCCCAGATAACCCTTACAATCTTGTCAGTTTAATTTACCATTTGCCTCACCTGCCAGAGTTGAGTGTGAGCAAAAGGGGAATCCTCAACAGGAAAGAAGAGAAAAATGTATGTATGAATGTGGGGCAGAGGGAGATACCTACCCAGAAAGTTTAATTAGAATGGAAATCTCACTAAAGCCCCCAGCTCATTCACATTGAAATACATATGTATCTTACTGAATCACTCCTCCATTGGGCAGAGGAGGGAATAAGCCAGAGTCTACCTTAGCATGGTCCCCATCTTGGAATATAATGTAGTGAGGTTTTTATCGTCATGGTTAATTTACCAAAAATAAACTCCATAAATAAATGCAAATCAGAGAATCAGTTATCTGCCTTGGCAGTTAAACAATAATGTTGCCTTAGACTTATCTAATAATCCCAAAGTGTTTTGCCAAATACATACAAGGTCAAGGGCAGGAAGGTGAATGGTCTTAGGAAAAGTGCCCTGGGATTTTTGGTGCAGCATGGGGCTTGTTATTTAAGGTGTCAGCCACCACATGAAAAATATGGAGTGTGTCCTTTTCAATCTAATTCATGCACAGAGTAAGCAACGTTCAGTAATCTTATTTGTATTACAAATGCAGATAAATACCCCAATACTAGCATGTCGTTCCAGTACTTACAGCACCTCATGAATTCATTTTAGAATCACGCTCGAGTCGTTTAGACCCCAAATAGCCTGATTTTCAAAACTACATGTATGCACCACTAAGTACCAAACTGGGTATTGACACACGCTGGTTGGATATTGGCCTGAGCTCATGGCCAGTTAAACACACAACTGCACTGTGAGTACTGTTGTGAATTCGTGATAATTCTGCAAATTAATTATGCACATAACTGGGTGCCAAATTTTGAAAATCAGGCCCCGAAAGCTTCTAGATATTTAACATGGCTGGAGCGGCTCCACCCCAGAGATGCATGCACTGAGTAAAGTGAACCTTTTATAAAAGGCCCTAATATGTGATCACCTGAAGTTAAGCACCAAAACTTGTATCCAGCCTGTGAGATGTGGTTTTAGATAGCAAACTTTAGGCACCTGCATTTAATTAGAAAACAACCCTGTATTTGTAAAGTGCTTTCAGTTCATGGTAAGTCTTTATAAAAACTAGCTGCCAACACTGGTGTCAGTGGGAGTTTTGTGTGCATAATAATTGCAAGATCAAGACTCATATGTTTAATATGTTAGAGCAGGACTCCACAGTTTCCCCAAAATTTGTAATTTATGGAACTGTGTCACAAAGTTCATCTTTTTAAACGTACACTTTTGGACCACCAGGTTTCTTGTTGGATGGTTGCATTTAAAACTGGATTAAAATCAATGTGAATAGACTAAGGGTCACACTTTCCAGTGCAATTTAGGAGCCTACATCTCATTGAAAGTCAATGGAACTTAGTTAGATGCCTTTGAAAATGTTACCCTGCCTTTGAAGCCTAAGTATCGGCCCTATATTTTAACAATTTAACATATTCAGCTCACCAGGACAGGGACTGTCTCTTCATCTGTGTTTGTACTGCACCTAGCACAATGGGTCCTTTTGGGATACCATAATATAATTTATATTAACAGGAGCCTGATCCTTTCCCTCTTGATTACACTGAGAGGAGGGGAAAGTCTTTAATGTGGTTTACAAGACTATGGGCTGATTCTCCTATAATTTATGCCACGTTTACCTCATTGCAATATGACCCTACCTTCCATGGATTCACTCCTGATTTGCACCAGTATAAGTGAGGAGAATCAGGCCTGGTGAACCCTAAACCCTGTTTTAATAAGTATTCTCTTGATGTGCTGTTTTCATAGATTGAAGATGATATCCTCCATCAGAAAAACAGAAGTGATTCCTGAATTAATTTAGACATCCCTCTGCCTTGTATACCAGCTGGATATGGCAAGCTTGATCTTATCTGTGAACAGTTCTAGGGTCCCACAGGGACACTTAGCACTTTATAAACCTGTCAGGACCTTAAAGCTGATGACCATGAGGCTTTGCAACCAAACACTTTTAGTTTTGTGCCTACACACACATACACACACACTAAAATCCAGCATTCGTGTTTTTTGCAAGTGAGGGGGTGTTGTTTTGTGCTGCAGTTTCATTTAGGAACAAAAAAAAAAAAAAACCAGCCCATTCTGCATGATTTATTTTAAAGCATCCAAGCTGCTGCAAACTGCAGTGCTTTGGAAACATATTTGTATGCATGGTAAACAGAGGATTGTCTCTAAACCCATCTGCACTTTTTCCCTACCCAAAACATTTGGTATGTTTACAAGCCCTTATCTGGAGAGGTGCTGAGTACCAGCAACTCCTGTGACAATCAGAGACTCTCTAGTGCTTGGCACCTGATCAGGTTGTCTTTCATTCCCCAAACACATTGTTCCGCAGATTTTTTATGATTTTTTTTTTGCCCACCCACATATGTATGAAATGCTAATTTATTTTCACAACGTATGTTTCATGTGAATTATGCTGATTCATCATATATTAGAACTGCTTTGCTACAAACCCCTTCTATAACCAACTGTACAGTGCACACACACACACGCTGCTTGTCTATACAGACTGCAATCAGCTGTGAAGTGTTCTGTGATTATGTTTGAAGACCTACTGTAAGTGATTGTCTAGATGGTGCCTAGCACAATTGGGCCCTGGTCTGTAACTAGGACATTTGGGCTCTGCTGCAATACAGACAATAAAATGATAATAGGTTTGTCCAGCACAAAGCACAATGGTGGGAATAGGATCAATATTTATAGCACAATAGATGATTAAAATTAATAATAATAAATACCCAAAGAGTGTGCAACAAATAAGACAGCCACAAAGTGGTGATAACCCCAAAATAAAGGGTTTCAAAAAGCAAGGATCTGATCCTGTGAGTCTTCCAAGTTCAGAAATCCCATTGAAGTCGATGGAGTGTTGCTGATTTGCACCAGTCGGGGATCTACTCTGTACTGTATCCAGGCTATCAGACCATTCAAAGGGGGCTGTGTAATTGAAATATGTCTAGTTTCAGAGTAACAGCCATGTTAGTCTGTATTCGCAAAAAGAAAAGGAGTACTTGTGGCACCTTAGAGACTAACCAATTTATTTGAGCATAAGCTTTCGTGAGCTACAGCTCACTTCATCGGATGTATCCGATGCATCCGGATGAAGTGAGCTGTAGCTCACAAAAGCTTATGCTCAAATAAATTGGTTAGTCTCTAAGGTGCCACAAGTACTTCTTTTCTTTTTTTGAAATATGTCTACATCCGCTGGGCTATTCTATCTCTCTAGGTTGACACACCTCACCATAGTCTCGGAAACACCATATTATGCCATTGATCTTTTTAAACTGAACCCCTACTGAAATCAATGATCTAGCCCATTGAGATTGTTTCAGGCTTAGCTGGGGCCTGTTTGTTGTTGTTGTTTTTCCTACACACTCTCTGCTGGGTTTCTTTCCACATGGCAATTCTCTCAACCCAACAAGTCACCATCTGATTAAATCTCTGCCATTTGGGGCCCGTGGGGATTATAACATGACTGCAGCAGGTCCCAGCCATTCTCTGCAGCTCAGCATGTTGCTGCTTCATTAAGCACCAAATTGTTACATTAATTCTAACTGCTCTGTAGAGATGTAACTGTCAAGAATGATTTACTCCCTTCCAGCTGACTGGAAGACTTTTACAAGCTTCTCAGTGCGAGCTGGAAGAGACCATGGCATGGGCAGGTGTGGTCATTTGTATTAGAGTATTCAGTCTGGTGACAGGAGCAAGTGGCTTTAACCTCCCCTTAGAGATGGGGAACTTTCTAGCCCGCAGGGGAAAAATAACTGCTTAGATAAAAGTTTATCTATATTGTGGGCTCTGTATTACAAGTCACCATAAGAACTGCCAGTTAAAATACAGACTATTTTCTATAACGCTTGGTGAACTGCCCATCTTGAATTTCACATGATCTCACCATCCTCACTGTATGAGGCAAGTCCTTTTTTGCTGATGCTGCATAGGAAGGAGAATCCATTTAATTTAAGTGTGAGAAAACATCCCTGGTTACCCATGATTAAGGGGGCAATTTGTTAGTTCTCAAATGAATTTTCTCCAAAATGTCTTTTTAGTTGATCGTTGCTGCAGGGTGAAGCTTTAGAGAGAGAGCAAAGATTTTAATGCCACAAACACATCAAATTGTTCAAACCACCAGTGACGACAAAAAATTGCCAGATCCCTTTTCCACATTATTGTATTACCTACCCTTCCTAGAAACCCCATTATTTTCAGAGTCTCTGAGTTAATTTAAAGCTTGTGCTTTCGTATTGCTGGCTTGCCAGCTCAGTGATGTATGCCACCATCAGAATCCATTCCTATGTAAGTGCCAAGCCAGGCTAATTCGGTCTTTATTTTTTATTTTCCTTTGAAAGTGGTTCCATTTTAAAAAGGAAATTAAAACAAGAATGTCAATAAACAGTCTAAATGCCTTTCTGGTTAGAATCCAATAAGGACCATTTAAATAGCAAGTTCTGTGAGGTTTGCATGGTTCAAGTTCTTAAATGAACTATTTCATGGTGGGACAGAATAGTTATTTGTACACTACGTCTACGCAACTCTCTCTCTCTCTCTCTCTCTCTCTGTGTAAAATATGTACACAGACATAGATGTACATATATTACATATATAAGAGATATACTTGGCTCTTATAAAGTACTTTTCATCCACAGATCACAAAGTGCTGATTAACATAGGTCAGTGACAGAGACAGGTCTTCCAGTATCCTAATCCAGGGTGTTATCCGTGCTCCCGCCCCTCTAGATGTATATATAGACACACACGCTCGCTCGTGCTCTCTCTCTCTCTCTCTCTCTCTCTGCAGGCTAAAATGTTGCTTTCCCTGCAAGCAGAGAAATCCCATCCAGGTCAATATCTGCGCATGTAAGGAAGAGAACAGAATGGCAATCTGCAGAGTTTACTTATATATTGAAATCGAGGCAATCTTTCGTTTGACTGATTAACGAGCTAACAAAAGGCATGAGGGATTCTTCAGAGAAAAACAAAGGATTTAAAAACATTATAAAAATGAAGAGTATCTATTTATACAGAGATTAATGTATTCTGCATATAATGCGCACACACACGTATACATACACACGTGTGTTTGTATGCACAGTTAATGTTATATAGAGGGGAGGATGTATGGTCCTGTATTGAGATATATAGGACCATACTTCCTCCTCTCTATATAATATTAATATGCGTACAAATGTGTGTGCATACACATGCTACATGCAGAATACATTCATCTCCAGAATTTGGGGATTAGATTAAAATCCAAATGATAGGCCCCATCCTGTGCTACTTTCTCAGACCAAACTGCCCTGGACTCCTCTCTTGCTAGTGGTGGTTTTGAATGAGCAAATCCACCAGGGATGGGCCCTGTGGACAAAATCCCTGTAACAATGGCCAACCCTTGTGCCTGTCCAGGGCCATGGAGGAAATTCTCCCCCTGCAGGCTCCTGAGTGGCTGAAGTGCTGATCTGTGGGGGCTTCTTTAGCTTGGCTGTTGGGTAGAGGATCAGAGCATCCATGGGATGGCTCTCTCCTGGCATCCCCTTGTGATGGTCCCATGGGAGGGCAGTCCACACCACGCAGTGCACTTCCTGCACAGATTCCCAAATTCTGCCCCCCCACACACACACAATGGAATGGCGCCTCAATGTTTGCGGGGTGCAGGGGAGATCAGGGTGTAGACCATATGTGTATTCCAACCATAAAGAGGAATGAATGTCCTGAAATCCAGCCCCTAGAGAAGAAACTGGCCATTCAGGGTACAAACCTGGGATTCTAGCAGCACTAGCTGATGAGCTCTGGAGTTCACTTAGAGGTCTGCATTGTGTGACATGAAACCACCCCCTTGCCCAGGGGTGCTGGGACAATTTGTATAGCGCGGGTGCTGAGAGCCATTGAACCCGAACCTGTAAATCCTGTGTATGATGGAAACCACTTCAAGCCAGAGTGTGCGGCAGCGCCCCTAGTTCCAGCACCTATGCTCTTGCCTACTGTTTCCCGCAGAATCTGCATGTCCACATGGAACTGTTTCTGTTGCTTTGTTTACATTTGGTTGGGTTGTCAAGATTTACCTCCCTTAGAAACTACCTGATGGGAGATCTGGGGGGATTAACAGCATTTCTGACACATCAGTCACCAGTTTTCTTCAGTAGTTTTCCACATGCATCAGGTTACCCACCTGCTCCTTGGAGACGCAGGGTCATGCCGTTCCAGCTCTTTCGGCTGGAATAAATAGTCTTACTGTTAAACAGTTTCTGGTTAGTTCCTAAACCGGAGTCAGCTAAGGTCTGTAATCCGTTTATAATTTTTAATAGCACAAATGTATTTCCCTCATAGATCTTGGAGCAGAAAATGTGACTTTAGATTTTGAAAGGGGGGGGGAGAGAAACATATGGGGGGGGTACTCCTGCCATTTTACACACCCAGAACTCCCAGTGATTCCCGGGTTGTGCAAGAACCACAGCATAAGGCCACAAAGGTGAGTGTGTGATATCTTTTAAAATAAGGTTTTCCCCATTGAAAATACTTCCTGTCTCCTGGTCAATACATTTACTCTAGGGTGAACTGAGAAAATTAGGCGTACCTTACAGTAGAATTTTATGATAGTAGGTTGCTTATTAGAGGTGGCTCTTAGAACTGATTTCTAGAGCTGGTCAAATTTTTAAACAAACTTTTTGCTTCTCTCTCTGGCTTAATGAGCATTTAATTATTTATACAAAGTGGCTCAACACCAACGGGAGACATCAGATCTATAACTCGATAGCCTGGTAGTTACAGCACTCTTGAGCCAGAGCAGGGACTGGAAGCTGAGACTCCTATACCCCACGTGTAGGCCCTAGCCACCAAGCTATCTGCTATCCTGGGAGAGAGAGTGAGTGTGTGCATGGGTGGTTGTTTTTTCATAAAAAATAAAGGGGTTGTTTCCTTCCACACTCAAATGAAAACAAGTTTTGAAACCTTGAAACTTTTCATGAGGAATGGAATACTTCTCTCCTGGCTGGCCCTGCCGATTTCACAGTGGAAGTAAACCCTTAAAGAGTTGAAGTGCTACATGTCAGGGAAACCAAGAAATACCTGAAATATTTGCATCATGGTAGAGTTCCTATCAGTCTTTGTAGTGATGGCTGGAAGACCCCGTTTTACAATATCTAGCATGTCATTCTGTTCACTTCAATGGGCTTTGCATCCGGGCCTCGGAGTGCTGAAGTCTAGCTTGAGTTATCTTGCTTGAGTAAGAGCTTCAGGACTGGAGCTCACTGGCACGTGGCCTTCAGTAGGGTTCTGCCTGTTTATGCCAGCAATGAAGTCGGCCCAGTGTCTGAGTTATGACTGCAGAATCCAACCCCCTGTTGGTGGGCAAGTCTTAACGAGTTGCATGTGATTTTAAAAGGGAGGTTAAAATGTGCTGCTGTCTTTAATCCTGGATTTCCCACATGCATTTGTAGGTGTAGGGCTCTGAAGAGCAAGGATAGATGGCCCCAGAGTCAGTGTGCTGGCCTGAGACCTGGGTTCAAGTTTCTGCTCTGCCACAGACTTCCTGTGTGACTTTGGGAAACTCACTTAGCCTCTCTGTGCCTCAGTTCCCCATCTGTACAATGGAGATAATAACAGTGCCCTGCCCTCACTGGGGTGTTGGGAGGATAAATACATTAAAAAGATTGGGAGTGCTCCGATACACCAGTAATGGGGGGCATATAAGTACCTAAGGCAGATATACACCTCTAACTGGTCCAGCCTAGTACTTCTATATGCACTATCTGCATGTGCTCCCGGGGTGTCACTACGTATTATTCTTCCCTTTCCTTTATGGATTGGTCATGAAGGAGACTTCATGGTGGACGCATCCTCATGTGCTTTCTTTACAGAATTGATGTAAGGGCACCCCTTAGCCTCCAGGGCAGTTGCCCAACCCTGTTGAGAAAAGCACTTAAAAGCTTGTGACTCAATGGGATTCACCTCAAGCATAAAGGTAAGCATGTGTTCAGGTGCTTTGCTGGATGCGGGGTCTGATCGTAGAGGGCTGAGCATACAGCGCTTGCTGAAGACCATCTCTGCAGAATCTCGAAACAGCGAGTCTTATTTACTTGCCTACAGGTGGACGTGGATGCCTAAACTTAGATATTCAAGTCTGAACACTTTGGGGGAGATTGACAATGGCACAAAGGGCAGTTAGGCCCCCAGTTCTTGCTGATTTTCAATGGGAGATGGGCACTCAAATCCCATTTTCCCCTTTGAAAATCTCCCCCTTTGGGCCTTAAATCTTTATTTAAATCTAAATAAAAGGTGCCTTGATCTGCATTTAGTCAGCTACATTTGAAAACTATGGCCTAGGGGAGGGAAAAACAGGTTAACTCTCCTTCCCCTTTTTTCAGTTCACTCCATTAAACTCCTGTGGCCTCTGTTGTTTAATGTATGGACTTTACAGTCTCAAGATGCAGAATGTGTTGCCATAGACTAACTGGAAACCATCTGTGTTATTGGGTATTTCTTCCCATATCTCAAGTGCTAAGAAATAATCCTAGGTCATCGAAAATGGCTGTCAGTCATCAAAGACTATGCAATCATTTAACAATATTGCTTATAGCTCCCAAAGGTTACCAGGGAGACCATCTTTTTTAGCCTCAGTTCAGCAAAGTACTTTGAAGTTAATGGGACTTCTCATGTGCTTAAAGTGAAGCATGTGTTTAAGTGCTTTGCTGAATCAGGGCCTCAAGTCTTGAGGGGCTTTTTTATTTATTTTAAAGATGGTATTTACCCAGATTGGTGCTTTTAGTGTGAATTTAGCAAAAGACTTATTTAAACTTTAACTGACAAATTTATTTGAAGTCATAAAGTATTTGATCATCAGAGAGAGAGAGAGAATATAAATAAGACACTGGACATACACAATCTACAGTTAATTCAATATTCAATTTTACAGGTAACAGTATACATATTGTTTTGCCTTTCTTCACAATCAGTTTTCACTATATCTGCTGTGAAATACACAAATGCATAGAATGGAGAAAGTGTAGTGGTGGTGAACATAAGTATGCTCATTGGAATGCCTCCCCAACAACATATGAAGAACAGTTGTAACTAAACCAAGCCTAACAAAATGTTGAGACAGTATTTGGCAACAAGACATTAGGTGCAACTTTAAAAAGCTTTGCAATAAAGTTGTCATAGAGGAATCAGTAAAGAAAAACATTAGTTTAACAATCCAGAAAGACCAATATTCTTGGGTCAAGAGTTTTCCTGACGCTGTTGGAAAACAGTGGTTATTTGATAATAAATACATCTATTCACAGTTTAACGTTGATGTGGAAAGAATAAAGCTAGCATCTACAAATTAAAAAGGTGAAAAGCAAAGTTAACATAGGGTCCTCATAGTATAAAGGAAAATGTGATTATTAATAAATGATTGGCATATTAAAGCCCATTTAAATTTAGAAAAGCTAATATAAATTCAAAAATAAAACAAAAAAGCCTTACTCTGTCACTGCTTTTTTTCTGAACCTGTTGGAAGAACAGAGCAATAAGTACATGGTTTTCTACCATGAATTTGTGAAGAGATTATTCATTGTTCACATTTCTCCTGTAGAAATATAGACATTGTTGCTTCTTTTACAATGGCTGAGATTTTTATTTTTAAAAAAGCTTGAGGGGTAAGTAAGTGATGAAGCAAGTCATTGCTTTGGAGAATGAACTGACAACAGAAAACAAAATACGTTATCAGCTCTGTAAAGCACGAGTCTTGGTGGTCAGTACTGTTCTGTAAAGACACAATGAGCTGTTTCACTTGGACTTTTCTTAAGCCAGTCACTCTGACATGATTTCTTGGTCAATTGTCTTTTGCTAACCCACAGCTGGCCAGCCTCTTGAGCACATTTGCCTTTCTTTCTCCATGTAACTATCTTACTTTTTCCTCAGAGGTCATTTTTTGCCCCACATTATATTCTCAACAGTAGATGTTGCTTAGTAGCCTGAAGTCTTTTCCCCACATTGTGGTGGGTCCTGTATCAAAACTGGCCATGATCAACTTCATCTAGCCAAGAGGCAGGACTTGCAGGGAAGTCTGGATACCCTCCACTGCTCCCTGTGGAGAGATCGGAACTGGGTCCATTCCCACCTAAGACTCTCATTGGCTGGGGCACGCCTTGTCCACCTTGAGCTATGATGCCTAAACCATTGTCTGGGTAAACCAAGCTTGAGATTAAAGGCTGGTGGCCTGGCAATGCCTGCAAAGAAGCTGGTGATTGGGGTATCCCGTAGGGGCTGTTGGATCTGAGGTCGTGGTACTGGTCCTGAGCAGGAATGCCGCTGTGTTCCAAAGAGAAGCTCCCGTTGGTCCCAGCTTGTCTCCCCAAAGCAGGAGAAGCTTCATTTAGGTTGCCGTAAATCCCATTGGAGTGGCTCATTTCTGACATAGAGGGCTCATCTGAAAGGGAAACGGGCTTGATTTATTGGGAAAGCAAACTAGCTGGAGACAATCTGATCAGAAACCTTGAATGCTGTGGAACTATAAAACCCACGGATGGACAGATAGATTAGACGGGTGTGTATGGTGAGAGAGGACTTGCATGTTTTTCACAGCTTTTCAATGCTATGTTGGTCTTGGCATTTCTTAATTCCTTATTACCTCTGTTTTCTATCTCTGGCTGGATCTCAGCCAAGTCAATGGGATTTTGTTTTTAATCCTGGGGGCAAGAGTCTAATTCACTTGGGCTTTTAAAAACATGTATGAAATGTAGATACTAAGAAATAACCTTATTTTAAAAAAATATCTTTTAAGGGAGAAGTGAGTCTAGGCTCTTGAGATCTGCCTCTTTCTATTGTTCTGTGTTCCTTTTATTAATTATTATTATGGCCTCATTAGTTATATTTATCTCTATTTTCACTATCAGTTCAGGAGCTACCGTGATACTCACTGATAGAAGGGAATGATCTAAAGGAAAACCATCCATTACTTAGGAAAAGGAATTAAAATTGCAATGGTTTTGGGGTGATTAGAAATAGTTAATGGAGTATATTTGGATCACTTAAAAACATTTTTGAAAACGAAACATATTTTCTAGTTACCAGCAAAATTATATCTGCATTTATTGGACCCTTCATAAAAACTGAGAATGACTCTCTTATCTAGGATATCAACCTGGTGCATATCTTAAACTTATCAATAATTGTGTTTAATACTTTTAGTTACTGTGTAATGGGCTATTCATATAGAATAATGATGCTGCATAAGATCATATGGGAGCAGGCATGAAAATTTAATACAATGTTAGGGAATCAATAGACAAGCTGAAATTTAAAATAGATTTATACATAAAGCTGCATGAACATTTTTCATCTAAAGAGTTTTCCACGGGAAAATGCTGTTTTGACAAAACCAAAAATTTCCCCAAAACTACATAGACTTCAACAAAATTTCATTTTGAAAAATTGGAAAAAACATTTTGAAAATGTCAAAACCTCATGTCTCAACATTTTCAGAATGGAAGGTCTTGATGTTTTGGGCTCAAAACTACTTTTGGCATTGCGAGGTTCTTGAACACTATGGTAATGGGCCCATATCCGTGCCTTATATTGGCAGAAGGTACTGGATCACAGGAAGGAGCAGTTAACTGATGGCTGTGCTAAGAAATGCCATGAAGACCAGGTGTCTGTGGCACTGAGCAACAGGAGAACACTTTTGAAGTCAAGGGCAACTACTCTTGCTTAAAGTTAAGCATGTGGTTAAGTGCTCTATTGCATCAAAGCTTGAGGGAATGTCTGTCAAAACAGATGACAGAGTGACATCTCTCCTCCAAAGAAGCTTGAAATCCTATGAGAGCAACAGCCCAAAACAAGGAGATGAAATAAAAAATACCCCCATAATAATTCAGTGGAATAACCCCCACTCCCCAAAAATCGTTGAAATAAAAACACTTCCAGAACATAACTCATGGAATATGAACACCCCAGAAACAATCCAATGGGTTGCAGAGACTCTCCTATCAATATTTGCAATCTAAACATTCTGATCAATCGTTCTGGACTTTTTCGCTTTTAAATCTTTGTCATTTATAAAGTTCCTCAAAGAGAAGTATTCCTTTAATGTCAGAGGTCACTTGCCCAGACAAATCCGGAGTGACATTCTTCATGTTTTTCCTTTGATGGTTTCAAATGTGACACCATTTAAAAAAAAATATAACTTCCACCTTTAGTTTCTCAAATGCAATTGAGTCCAAATTGTCTCCTGCCCCGAGGAGATCTAAATCACTCACTGCGGTCACAGTGGAGAGAAGTTACTTAGCAGAACGCTGACTCAGTCATGGCTTGCTCCAGTTCTCGCCGGCACGTATTTGTGTTTATGTTCCCAGTTTAATTCACCTGTACTGGGCATTTGTTTTCTTTGATTATTTTATGGCAGGAAATGCTGAGCAAGCAAATGGTATTTAAAGAACGAAATGAAACTGTGATGCAAAACCGGCAGCTGTGCTTGGAAGAAGGCTGGGTGAAAAATGCCCTTGGGGAGAAATTGACCTCTGTCCAGGGGGTTAGCATGAGGCCTATGCACCCTGAAATCTCGCTCAAGCCTTGATTACACGCTTGTGATCTCCGCAGCATACCAGCCGTGCCAGCCAGAGCATGCACCTTCTTCCTCTTACCTGTAAAGGAGACCTCAGCATCACTATCTGGGCCTTCCTCCTGGATACTGTCCTTGTCCGATTTTGAATTCCCCCGGGATCTTTTCATATTCCTAAAGTACTGGCCCCATCTCTGCCTCCCAGCATCTTTCTTTAGTCTTTTTTCCTTAGCCCTTCGGTTCTGGAACCACACCTGCCCAAGGAAACAAAGGGGGTTAAAGGAACAACTTGAGAAGTCTCTAGTTTTCTAAAAGCGGGGGGGGGGGGGGGGAGGGGGATGGGGAGAGGCATGGCAACAATTTTAATATTTGCATCAAATGAAATGTTTTCATACAAAAATTGGTTTTCAAGGAAATGACTTTTTTCAATGACAAAAACTTTCAGCCCGCTCTTCGAGCTATTCATCGCGCACGGGGATGCACCTGCCCAGAGTCCTGCCCAGAGTCCCACCGGAGACAAGGGAGCCCCTGGGAGTAGGGTGCGTTGGAGGACCAGAGCCTTTGACGAGCCGGGAGCACAGAGATCGGGCACAAATATTAGATCCGCACCAAAAATGGAAGGAAATTGCGAAACTTTCACTGAACAATTATTTCAAGGTTTGTTTTTCTTTGTCAAAATTCAAACCGCTGATGTGTGTGGTGTTTACGCTGCAAAAGATGAGTAAATTTTTTGCCAGCTTTAGAACCGGTCTTTTTAAGAAAACGAGAGGGAAGGGGGTGGAGGGCGCGGATCTCTGAAAATTGTGATTCTGCCCCCGCCCCCGTTCCCGTTCCCGTTTTTTGGTCAACATTTCAAATTTTGACCCACACTATAAAAATCCAAATTCGGAGCATTTCACCCAGCTGTAGCAAATATGCTCTGGCAAATCTGTGTGTGTGTGTGTGTGTGTTGAAACCATTGTGAAAGCACAAGGACTGGCCATTACTCTGAGTCTGTACAGAGATGACCATCACAAGATAGATGCTTAATAATTAAAAAAGACTGTTTTCTTGATCCAATCTGACCAACTAAAATGCATTGTTGAGTCAATACCTGTATGTAAAACGAACCCTCCCAAATAAGAGCGATTCACTGGGGCGTGGACTCCCTTGGCTTTCCAAGGAGGCAGGGATCCCCGCCTGGGATGCTTGCGCTGCCCCATCTCACCTGTACGACTCTCATATCCAGCCCGGTCTCTGAGGACAGCTGCTCTCTCACGTGCCTGGCAGGTTTGGGGGAGTTGTTATAAGCGTTCTTCAGGGTTTCCAGCTGCTTGGCTGTGATCGTGGTTCGGGGTCTTTTTGCCGTGGACTCCGCCTCTGCAAACGTTGGCAAGAAATAACGCGCATTATTGTCCAAGAAGAGAGCCCAGTTTGAGTCACAGTCGCCTGAAGAATGGCTCGGGACGAGGAGTGAAAATCTGGACCTGGAGTTTCATGCACTGGTTGGATCTGCTGGCGTTAAAGCTAGTCTGGAATGGGAGGTGGGGGGAATCCAGGGGAAAACAAATCTGTGCTCACTTTGCCAACATTTAAGGGACAAGCAATGTATAAAATGAGAACGAAAATCACTATGGTTTCATGGGGTAATAATATCGTTATTCTTCGGTGTTAATTTAGCGAGGGAGGGGAAAGTAGCCATTTAATAAGCCATAATGTCGATCTAGAGATATTTAAATAGATCTTCTTCAGATTACACAAATAAAAGACAACCATAAAGAAAGGAGCTGCAAGTGATGCCGATTAAGCCGAGACACAATTATTGAATAAAGAAAGTTTTGACTTGGGTATGCAATCGTGTGCGGAGTGCTATAAATAGAAAGCCCGTTTTTCATGTCATTGCTCCTGTGTTGAAGCAAATCTTCATTAGTGTTAAAACTTCTCCTGGGATACAAACTAATAGATGTGTGCTCTGGGTTTGGGTTTTTTGTTTGTTTGTTTGTTTGTTTGTTTTGAATGAGCAAGGCTATGAAATATCCCCTGAGCAGAAACTCTGACCTACTTAAATGGGGTACAAATATTGGGCCGCCGATTAGGCTGAATGGATGCACGTTCTAAAAGTGAGAGTGGAAATTCACAATAATTCTCGAAGGCTCCACTGTGGTCCGCTCCCCGGGTGAGAATTATTCCCACCGGTTTTTTTCCCCCCACTGTTCTGCTTTCTTCGCCTCTAGCCCCTCTACCGGCAGCAGACTAAGAATAGGGCCCCCAGAGGCGAGCCTGGGGAGTGTGTCTGTGGTACGCAAAAACGAAGTGGCGCTGGAGTTCACAGTGCAACATTGCGTGTGTTCTGATTGTCCTAACGCCCAGACCAGCGGGCACCACTACGGGGCGCCGACCCGAACACAAGGGCAATGCATTCCCCCTGAACTCCCAAATTCCAGGCAACATCAGATCAAACCCCTGGAAGTAGCCGCGGTGCAGTTCATTCAACCCCCCCTGCTGGAGGATGGGTGAGAGACCCAGGACCTCAGTGGCTCACAGAAGACACCCAGCCTGGGGCAATGGGAGAAAAGTCCAACGGGTTAATCTGCAAGTCAAGTTTAGGGAGGACTGAATGGAAAAACACCTATCGAACACCTTGGGGTCTGTCATATTAGTTGGGAATCACATTATCTTGGGCCCTCGACCTGCGATGTGTGTGCAGAACACACGGCTGGAGCGTTAACTCGGTGGCTAAATAAACCCTCTTGTTCTAGAACCAAAGCGTTCACAATTAGTCTCAACTATACTTAGAAAGGGAGAGATTTTTAACGTTGCTTTGTGCCACCCAGATCTCTGCCAGACTGCTTGCCTAGGGCATCAGCAAACATCCGGTCTTAAAAATCTGCACCTGAAACTCTAATAACCACCTCAAAACTCTCTGTGTGTGTGTGTGTGTGTGTGTTCCCACTGTATGGTCTCTTTCAGCAATGATGTGCGCTCTGTAAATAGCTAATACTCAGAAATGTCTGAATTTGAATGGGGTTTGAATTTTGGACGCATGGAGGGATATATAGATGGATAGTTACCACAGCAGAGAGCTGTCCAGTTTACATGACCACTCGTACAGAAAATGGAACGTTGCTCACTTTAAACCAGGGAAGGCTGAAATAGCTGGCTAGCCTTTCCCGTTGGAAATCTGGAACACTACTAAGCTGGGAAGATTTTAGGCGTTTTCCATGATTGTCCTATGAATTCACCTGACTTTACAAGATCACGTGTCTGGAATAGGGTGGTGCTTAGTATGAATTTCAAAATCAAGATATCGCTTTAGCGTGTGGTCCCCGAGAGCTCCCAACTCGGAAGGAGACCCCTAGAAGAACAATTTCTCAATCCTCTTGCTGCCCCATTGGAGTCAATGGCAACACAAGCGTCCATGTCAAAGCATCAGCCAAAACTCAATAAAGTCAATAGAAGTTTTGCCTCAGGATGGCCCCCCCCCCAAAAAAAACTATCCTAAGCCCAGATACAAAAATACAGACCCCTTTCAAGCTGAAATATGGGTTATTTCGCTGCTGGGCATTCTCAAGTAGGTTTTACTTGTTATATGGTAGGAGAGGGATGAAAGTAATTAATAATTGGCTAATAGTGACCCCTAATTTGGTGACCCTTAGTTCTCATAACACAAGAACCAGGGGTCACCAAATAAAATTAGTAGGCAGCAGGTTTAAAACAACCAAAAGGAAGTATTTTTTTTCACACAAGGCACAGTCAACCTGTGGAACTCCTTGCCAGGGGATGTTGTGAAGGCCAGGATAAAACAGGATTCAGAAAAGAACTAGATAAATTCATAGAGGCTAGGTCCATCAATGGCTATTAGCCAGGATGGACAGGGATGGTGTCCCTAGCCTCTGTCTGCCAGAAGCTGGGAATGAGCGAGAAGGGATGGATCACTTGGTGATTACCAGTTCTGTTCATTCCCTGGGAGGCACCTGGCACTGGCCATTGTCGGAGGACAGGACACTGGGCGAGATGGGTCTTTGGTCTGACCCAGTGTGGCCGTTCTTATGTTTAGTTCTCTCACTGATTTTATATTTTGGAAAATAAAATAAATCTCTCCGAGCAGTGCAAGGGTGGAACCCTTTGTCTTCGTGAGCCTATGTTTTGAAGGAGACCCCCTAAGCTGCAGATCACTCAGTTGTATCTAGTTCCCTTCATCTCTGTTACGGAATCTTGCTTGATATACCAGCTTGTATGGGAAGGAATGTGGGTGGGTCGGTGGGTGGCCAGGAGCAATCCCCCATCTCTCTAGCTTCCCCGGAGCACTGTGCTAGCTAGGGCGAGCCCAGGCTGACTTGCCCCGTTACCTCTCTGCTTGGCGGTCTCATAGTCTCCTTTACAGACCAGCCGGCTGTCCTCCATGAGGTAGAACTCGTCCCCCGTGGCCAGCTGCCTTTTACACACGATGCAAGAGAAGCAGTGCAGGTGGTAGACAAAATCTTGGGCCCTTCTCACCACCTGGGTCGGGGGGATCCCCTGTTGACAGGCGGCACATTTTGTCCCAAACCTCCTATTTAAAAAAAAAAAAATCCAACAGAAAGTTGCTATTTATTGAACTGCAAAGAAAGATTCCCTAGGGCAGAGGCAAATGCTGGTTCTGGGTCACGGGAGGCTTCGGACCTGCTCGATTCCGACCGGGTTCACTTTCTTTCTGAGTGAATCCTTGGTCGCATCACAGCCAACTCCTGCCCTCCCGCTGGGCTGGCCCGCTCACCGGAATCCCAGGGGCCGGCCTGGGAAGGACGCTGTGTCTGAGCATGTGATGTGTAGCCGGCGTGAAGGGCAGGACACTCCGAGGCCTCATGGGGTGCTTGAAGCGAGGCATCTGCTTGGAGGAAGGGGGATGCCTGAACCAGAGCCCGCCAGGCCGCTGCCCGCCGTTGGGAGGGGTCTGCATCGCAGCTGGTGGGGGTGTAGTTGGCTTCCAAGGAGGCGCATCTCAGCGCCTTGCCTGGGCCCAAGTGGAGCTTGTGCGGTGCGAGAAGCGACCGACAGGATTTGCTGGGGGGGCTCTTAGCTCAGAAGGGAAGGGGGGAAGCCCAGCAGGGTTAAGTTCAAATCGGGGGCTGGATCATTGGCGTTTAGCACGACACAGATCTGGGCCCAGAGAAGATCCCGGGGGGGGGGGGGGGGGATCGGCAGCACCGCCCCCCACGCGTTCCAGCCCCGGCCACGCTGGTGGTCGACTGGCTCGGTAGAAGGTCCGCGGAAGCGGGTCTGAACGCCCCCCTTGCTGCTCGCCAGCGCTGGGGGGTCCCAGCCCCGCCCCAGAGAAGCGGCCAGAGCATTGGCCTGCTCTGGGTTTCTGTTTATTCCTAACCCCGGCAGACCAGGCTGAAGGCTGAGGGCCTGGTTCTTCCGAGGTGCTGAGCGCCCGCCCCTCCCAGAGCCCAGCACCCCCGGAACGCAGCATCCCCGCCAACCAGCCAGCTCCTTCGGGCCCGATCCTGCAAGGACCCTGTCTGGGGACACTAGCGTTGGATTCTCTCCTCCCCCCCCCCCTTTTACATCAACACCATTTTAACGAATGGCCCCAAATACACTTTCAGTCGTGTCTACCGCCCAAGTGTCCAGGGAGTTTAATTCTGTATCGAGCAGGGGGCTTTCCAGACTCGACGGTCATTCCCTATTTGGTTTTTTACTGCGGGTGGTTTCTATTGCAGGGTCACAAAGGAACGGGCTCGCTTTCTTTTTTGCCGTGGATGCAAAATCTGGAAGAAAAACCAGCGCGGCCCCAAATGCTGGGTGAGCTCTGCCCTCGGGAAGGGCGCGTGGACTGTTACATTTGCAAGCCCTGATTTACCTGTTGCCACTGAGATAAGACCGGAAAGGGGTGGGGGGGGGGGGAGAGGAGTTGCTTTTCACAGAATCATAGACTATCAGGGTTGGAAGGGACCTCAGGAGGTCATCTAGTCCAACCCCCTGCTCAAAGCAGGACCAATCCCCAATTTTTGCCCCATATCCCGAAATGGCCCCCTCAAGGATTGAACTCACAACCCTGGGTTTAGCAGGCCAATGCTCAAACCACTGAGCTATCCCTCCCCCCCATTTACTGCTACCAAATACATAAAATCGTGGCTGGAATCAAAGTGTAAACCTCCAGGTTTAGGACGTAGCCTTCTGTGGGTGCGGGTTTCTCCCCGGGCTATCTGGGGACTGACCCCTTTCCGTGGGGGGATGGTTTAAGCTCTGGAGCGGAGGTCGCGTGTCAGTACCCGGCGTGTGTCTAGCCGGGGTTCTTGGCCACGCAAAGCTCCGCTGGGAGCTCAGCGCAGGCCCCGGGGTAGCGCGGATGGCTGTGTGCTCGCAGCCCCGGCCACCGGAGCGCTGAGCAGCGGCTGCAACGCAAGTCAGGCGGGGATGCAGATTTCCCCGGCTACCTGCATCAGCTGCACCGAAAGCCGTTTGCGGGGTGAGGTACAGAAAGGCAAATCCGGCTCTTCCCCCCGCTCCCGTACAGAACTTTTTTTTATCAGCCTCTTTATTGGCAGGGTCCTTTTCTGCATGCAGACAGTTATCAGATGCAACCATGATCTCCGAGGAAGCCATATGTTTTGAAGGGAGAGAGAGCGCAAGTCGATGGGATGTGCGGACGGGCTGGAGCCCCGTTCAAATCAGAGCAGTTCCCAGCATCCCCTAGGAGGGCAGAACAATGACCCGGGGCCACAACCCCCCTCACCCTGCTTCTCCATTCACCCTCCACGTAGGGCCCTGCTAAGATTAATCATTGCCGAGTTATTTGTTTAGAATGGACAGAATCCCGGTGACTAGTCATTTCCCTTCCCTCCTCCCCCCATATCCTTGCCTTAAAAATCTCTGCCCCGTCCCCTTCCTCCAAGGGTGCTAGGTTTGGTTTGGTTTTACTCACTTGAAAAAGTCCTCTTTGCAATACACGCTGTCCCCTCTGCTGAAGCATTTCTCAGCCAGCTGGGTCTGGCAATCGCTGCATTTCAGGCATTTGCTGTGCCAGTGTCTGTCCAGCACCTTCAAGATGAACCTGTCCACAATGTGTTGGTTGCAGCCTGCACAGAGTGGGATTTCTGGGAGGGGGGAGAGGGGGATAAAGGACATAATTATGCGGTTTAATTTCTCACTTCTAAAGCAAGTAGGGGCCCGATCCCACCCTTGCAATGGGAAGGCTTCAGTTGGAACAGGATTGGATCAGATCTGGGGGTAACGTCTGCACATAGATGAAGCTCCAGTTGCTGTAAGGAGCTCCGACTAATCGTTCTATGTCCACACACGTTCTGTGTCCACACACGTTTCCTGGATCGGTGGCTCGGGCTCGGGCTCGGGCTCGGGCTTGCCAATCGGGCTCACGTTAGCGAGCAGGAATTCAGCTCTCTCAGACACAGACACAAACTGGCTCGATGGGGAGACACTTCACAGCGTGTGCAGGCTTGGATTCGCCTACATAGCAAGACCCACGGCAGGTCCAGAGCCCACAATGCAACTGCCAGATGTGAGAGAGACAAGGGCCAACTTCTGCTCGGGAAGGAGACGAGCTTTGGAGCGTGCCCCGAGCTGTTCTTCAGACCTGGTGCAATCAGAGAGAGCACCTCACCCACCTTGTCTCCCTCGCATCCTGGGGCCCAGAACGACAGCAACAATTTCGCGCCGGTCGCACATTGAAACGATACATCCCAAAAGCACATCACAGGTCATCAATATTAAAAATAGACACGGGGAAGCCTCCACTTTAGATCACATGATCTCCCACGCTGTTCTTTTTAAAATTGCAAATGCAACACACGTGCGTGGGGATGTGTGTAAAATTCGGGGATTTATTATTCAAGAGCCAAAGATGCTGAAAGTGCCTTTTAAGAATAAATACCGGAGGGGGGGGGTCAGAAAAGAAACAGGTTCAAATGCCTCTGGGGAGCTGCAATTGATTCTGATTTCCTATTTCAGGAGGGGAAAGAGGCGCCGGATTATTTCTAGTGATGTCCTTGAATGAACAGTTGCTTTAGATCTCTGCTGGAGAAGGCGTATTTTGGAGGTATACTTTCCGCATCCGGTAAAATAATTAAAAACCAACCAGCCCCCGAAGCCTGTCCATTGCAAAATTGCAGAAGAGAAACGCCGTTAAATTGCAAATCTGCGGGTTGGACGCAAACGCGTCCGAAGTGGGTTTCTCCAGCCCGCCCAGGCGCACCTGGTGGGAGCCGAACACACTCACAGGTGCCAGTCGAAAAAGAGAAACATTTTCAAGGCAAACGGTTCACGCCGGAGCCCGATTTCATCGCTTATTTGATTCCCCATTGCGGCTAGCTTTTGGAGGCTCCTGGATTGCCAGCAAATAAACATACAAACAAATATTACCGCAACCGAAACCAATTGTTGGCGCTCCTGGAGGAGTCCTCTCCTGGTCCTTTAAACAGAAGAGCAGCAAACAGAGTTTTATCTTCATTAGATTTTTGATTCTGTTTCTACCCAGAGAATATCATTTCCACCATCCACAAAACCGACCAGTACAAATTACACTGGCCAAAAAAAAAGTTCTGGGGTTTTTTTTGTATAAATTCCCAGGGAAATATTCACAGTAACAACAACAATAATTTGACAGGCTCGTTGTGTTGTCTAATATATCGCCCCCCTGCAAAACAAGCCATGTGCTAAAATGTCCTGAAACAAACACACAATTATTGATCATCTGAACCCCCCTCCCGGAAAAAAAAATACAGCAAAGACATTGCAAGTAGAGAGAAACAACTTGCCAGCTAACGTTAGACTCCAAGGTTGGCATCCCATAGTCTTAGCAACTGTCCAGCCCCAATTAAGCTCCTCCGTACACGCTGCTCAGGTCAGACAGAAGGTCCTGCTGTCTAACCCCCAAGACCCAAGCTGGGGATGGGGGGAGGGATGAGGGGGGAAGCTTAAGACTCCCAAATCACCGTCTCATAACCAAAGAATATTGCTTCCTTCTGCTCCTTGCCGTCTAATCTGATTTTCCAAAACAAAATACAATCTCTTAAATTAATATAAACCCTCATGGAAATTAATTTCCTGCCTTGCAGGGTGTGTACACACACACACACACACACCCCTATTAAGTGACTAGACCCTTACGTTGCATTGTGAGTCCAGCAGAGAGAGGAAACGTCCTTAAAACGTGTCTTCAGAGTTCAGCATCCTCCCTGGGTTTACATGCGGGAGCAGATCCCCCATTTTTATTGTTTTTTGTAGCCCTTCTGGTCGACCCTTCCTCCCCCCCCCCAAAAAAAAACCATCTAAACTGCTTTTGACCGCGGGAGCCCTGGATTTGCCATCTTTACACACATCTCCTCTCCCTCTCCCTCACTGCTACCAATTCTATAATTAGGCCTGAGTCAAATATTCCTGGTCATAGCCTTCCCCCCTCACCAATCAGGAATCCCCCTCCACCCTGGATCTCTCTCCAAATCACACCTGACAATTAAAACGGTAAAGGCCGCTGTAAACTAAGCGGGGAGAGAGAGGAGATTTAATTCACTAAATCAGTTTATTTTTAGACCTGGGTCACTTCGGCTTCTCTCACTGGTGTCAGTTTTAAGAGCCTGGAGGGGGCGATCACGTGGGCACTGTGGTTAATTTCAGCCCCAGGAAATTGCTGGAGCCCAGTGACTAGCTGCAAGGCTTCACGCAGGAGGGATGCTGCTGCTTGAACTTTTTAGGAATAAACGGGCTAGGCAGCCGCCTCAATGAAAAATCCCTGGGGTTCCTGAGAGAGCCAACACTAGTCCGTGTCCTGACCGTTGGGTTTTATTCTGTATTTATCTCGGGTCTTAATTTTCTTGGGGAATCTGAAGCACTTCGTCAAAAGAAATAAATTAATTCACAGGCTGGCAACCTGTTCTCGGTAAAGATCCAGTGCACTGAAAGCTGGGCTGCCCGGGCCTTTGTACAAACAGATATCCGAAGTACAAATACCTCAGCCATGGGCATGTACGTGCCAGAGTCTGAGACTGAAGGCCAGAACTGACCACCATCTCGTCTGACCTCCTGCACAAGCCAATACTTGTCTGTAAAGTGTTGCGTGTATTCCAGAGAAACAAGTATTTGTGTAAAAAGAACAGGAGGACTCGTGGCTCCTTAGAGACTAACACATTTATTAGAGCGTAAGCTTTCGTGAGCTACGGCCCACTTCATCGGATGCATTCCGTATTTGTGTGTGCACGCGTGCCAGCCGCCCAAGTCACAGACCAGCCTGTGCAATAAATACACACAGGGAAAGGTACACACGTTGTTTATTAAAACGACTTCTTCCCAATGCTTGGGGGGGGGGGAGGAAGGTCTGTTTTTATGCGAGATTCAGTGCAATGGCTCTGTGACCAGTTACCCCTGTTTTCCAGACAGGGTGAGCAAAGGTTGCGCTGTATTTGCCATCGATAACCGAATGTTTTCACGGTCCGTCCAGTGATCCTGCACCGCGGACGATCTCTCGTACCTGACACCTCGGCAGCCACGGGCAGTTTGGTCTCCACAGTCACCGACCCACGTCTTGAAAATGGCAATAAACCTTTGTCTTCTGACCAGAAGGATAATTCGATGTATGCAAATCTCTCCCCCGCCAGGGTGCAGCGACCCCTCCTGCTTCGGACAGGTTCTGCTCCGGGGGTGACCGTGCCCGGCCGCCCGAAACCAGCGAGGCATCACCCGAGCCCACTGCAGTTCGCCGCTTTGCAGCAGGGCCACGCGCCGCGAGCAGGTGCGGGCACGTGGCGAAGGCTGCCCGGAGGCCATACCCTGGTGCATTGCGTGCGACGCTGCTAACATGGCAAGCTGTGGGGGCCGTACAGACCTGCACCCGGGGCTGGGCGCAACCGACGCTCCCTGGTGCTAGCCAGGCGGCCCAGGGCGATGAGCTGTTGCTCGATCCGGTTTACATAGTGTCCCCTCTCCCGGCCATTATTGCCCAGAACCCAGGGCGAGGAAGTAGGTGTCTTTCCTTTAGTCTCAGACAAGAGCCAGGCTGGGCATTAAACCATTAATCGGGGAATGAATTTGGTGAGAAAATAAAGCGTAAATGCAAACCCCCCCGCCCCCCCGCCGCCCCCCCCCCCCGGCTCGGGGGCCGGTTCAGGGCCGTTTGCTCAAAGTCTAACGAGACAGGAGCCGGGGGCTGGGGCTGGGGGGGGTGTCTATGGATTTCTGCGCGGACTCTTTCCGGTTAGCTCAGGTCTGAGTGTCTGGCTGCACTCAGGGGTGGGCACCTGGAACCTACGCAGGGGGGTGACATTTGAAGAACTAGCAAGGCCTCCCCAAGGTGGTGCCCAAGTGACTAGAAAGCGAAGAGGAGATTTTCGCTCCTTCTCGGCGAACAAGGCAGGTCCCCGGGCCAACCCGGCACGCAGCTGGGGTGGGCTGAGCTGAGCGCGGCGCTAGCCCAGCTGGTTGTTCAGGAAGCCCGGGTAGAGAGCTCGCTGCTCAATTATTTATCCGCCAGCCTCGCCCCACGCCCCAGCCCTGCGCTTGAAGCGGCATTCAGCTTTTGTTTGCATTGTGAGCCTCTACTAAAACTTTAATGTCCTGCCTTGATGCGGATCCTCTCCTCGGCGGCGGGAGAGAGAAAAGAGGGTTCCTCTGGTTTAGACCTGAGCAGGGTGCAGGAGTAAAGGGGGTCGGGTGGGGGGGGCTGCCTTTTTGTGTCCCCCCCCCCCTTTATTCTGGAGCTGTATTAACACCGAGATCTCTCCTTTTCATGTCTGAGCTGCACAATCCAGTGCTGGGCCGTTGCCTCTAATAACCAGTGATCTAACTTTATACATCTGTGCCAATGTGTGTTTTAGTTCGGAAGAGGGTCAAATCAAGGAAACACGGGCGGCGCAAAAAGACCTTCCTTTACCTAGCTATCACTAGCCCGGGGAATAAAACACTGTTTAGCCCGCATCCTGGAAAGGCCAGAGGTGCTGTTTTCCCTTCGCAATGTGCATTAGAGTTAGGGCTCTAACGCAAAGCACCGGTGCCCTGCAGGGCTTTTAAAGGGTGTTTCAAAAACGATATGGGTAAGGGACAGAATTGCACAGGTTATGCGAACAACCCCCTGAGTGAAACAAGCCTGCAAGCTCCTGATCCTGCTTCTTGTACTCCCCTGATCTCAGCCAACAGCCTTCTGGCCAGGGAACCGAATTATACCTTTTCAATCAACTGTTTTAGGCAATCATAGAATCATGGAAGATTAGGGTTGGAAGAGCCCTTAGGAGGTCATCTAGTCCAAGCTCAAAAATAATGCAGGGCCCTCTTCTCAGTGCTCTGGGCAGGCAGGTGTCCTACATTCTGACTTTGTTCAGGGACAAAATACTTCTCTGATCTGCTGCTGGGAAAGGCACAATTCATTCTTGAGACTCGACTTTTTTTTAAAAAAAGAAAATTTAAATCTGGGGCTTCTCGCTCCGATTTATTTTAAGCCCCCTCTTCAAAGTGCTCGCGTGGCGACTGCTACTCCCTGTACTTGTGTCCCAGGACCTGGTACCCAATTCTCGTCTTTTCCCCTCAGGGTGTCAATAAGACTTTGAATAAAGTGCATGAAACTTCAACATCCAGCGCGTAAAAGGTTCGTTGCTATTTAACAATCAAGCAGAAAAGCCTATCAAAGCTGCAAGGCAGGCTGAAAACACGGACCCAATGAGTTCACCGTCTCGGGGCTAGTTAATTTCAAGGTCCCGAGACTTTGGACCCGATCCCGCAATCTTTTCTCAGGCAAAACCCTCAGTCAAGCTTCCTGGAAATTTTTGCCTAGAGAAGGACGGGAGGGAAGATTGGGCCTGTTCAGACATAAAAGATGCGCAGGGCTACCGGAGAGGGGGCCGCGGTGACTCCGAATAGCTGGTGAACCAGATAAGGAAATAGACCAGTCTCTAGGCGGTAGGGAAGGCCTCACGCATGTCTTGCTTTTATAAAGAAGCAGCAGCTAAAACATATGTCGGCGATGCTTCCCTGTCCCTTCTCCTGCCCCGCCTAATCCCTTGCCCTCTGAGCGATAAGCCAGTGCATTACTGCGATAAGAAACCACAGGGCACCCGAGGGAAACGATCAAACCATTTCAGGGAGCAGGAACTCCCCACCCTGAGGGGGACAGTATGATCCCCCAGCCCCCTGACTGATGGCAGCCGGGCCGATCGCGCCTCCTTTGGGGCGAACTCGCAGGGGAAGATTTCGTTTGCCTCCCGGGGCTGGATTTTGCAGAGCTCCGCTGTAGATGCGCGCCTCCCAGCAGAGCACCCCGAGAAGTTTCAGACCGATCCCTGCCCGGAGGAACGATGATCAGCAGAGGCAAGGGACATATGTCTACCGAGGGCGCCGGAGTCATTTGCAAGGAGTTGGTCCAGGGCAGCCGAAATATTATTCATGGTCGCCCGGGACTACAGATAAATGACATTTTCATGCAGCTCTTTCCACTATTAATTCGCCTTAGGCTGTTTTGCGTTTTTCAGCAAAAGATCTCCCCTGATTTATGACGACAGACGTACAATTAACTCGATCTGTAATAAATAAATGGCGGAGGGGCTGCTCTCCATATCTCCGGCTCCTACAGTTGTCAGAAGTTCAGAGGCTCAAAAAAAAAAAGTGCATTCAAATAAACGAGGTAATAATTAGTAATAATTAATCGTACAAATCCAGGGGTGCGCATTTGCCCTGACTCCTCTTCCTACCCTGCGCCATGCTCTGAGCTCGTGCCAGCTGCACCTGTTCTAAGATCCCCCAGAACCATCCCCTGTCTGCAGACCCATTGAGAAGCCGGCTTCCCCCCACCCCCACCCCAAAAAAGCCGGGTACCTTTGCGCACGTCCTCATTCTGCGCCAGCAAAGCGAAGAGCATCTCTGTATTGGAGCAGTCCTTGCCCGCGCTCAGTTCCTTAAGAGCATCCATCTTGCATCGCCTTCCGCCACAAACTCCGCACAAATGGGGCGCTGCAGCCCGCTCCGGGGTCTCAGAGCCAAACGTGGCCCGGGTCTGCCCGCCCTCTCCCCTCCGGCGCTCCCTGGCCTCCCCAAGCAAGCCCGAAGCAGCGGACCACACGCCTGCTCGGCACAGAAACCCCCCCCCCCCAGTCCATCCAGGGTCCACACAACACACACCCACACCCCGCTGGAGGTGTCGTGCGCTTGCAGTGCAGAAGAGGGAGTTGCACACAGGAGCAAACAGGGCTGAGGAGTAACCCTGCTGCCTTAAAGTTCATCCCATGCAAAGGAGGATGGAATAGCATCACCGCCAGCGAGTGGGAGGCTGCAGGTCTCGACTGGGCTCGGGGGGCCGGCGGAGGCAAAGGGAACCATTCGTCATTTTTTATGTGTGGAGGGGGTGGGGGGAATAATGAATACGGCCTGATCGTCGCTGAAAATACTTTAATGGGGCTTCCCAGTGATTGTTTTATCTGAGGCTGGCTTTGCTGGGCCCTGTGGTTGTCTCAGCGGGTTTGCGGCAGAGGGAGGCCAGGCGGAAGAAGGAAGCGGAGAGCAGCTGGAGAAGGGGGAGCGGCGCTGAGATTGTTTGATTCTGTTTTTCAGAAAGTAATTTACATCCTCCTGCAGTTTGTTAGCACAAGGGGCATCACTTTCCTTGCAAAATCACTAGTGAAAGCAAAGCCAGGGGCCTACTTTCCAGGTGAAGCTGGGATTTCGGGGGGGGCGGTCCCATCGAATCTGGAAGTATAAAATTAAGACCTCCCAGGAAAATGCGTTGCATTTTATGTATTTACCCCCCGCTCATTTGGCAAATACACTAGTGACACCCCCCTGAGTTCCTCTCCTGTCCCACTGTGGCCACAGGTGGAAGATATTTCTACAGTCCTCAGCTGAGGAAACCGGCATTGTTTGATGGGGGAGAGCTAAATGTCTACTTGTCCGATCGAAAAGCTCACATTTCCCCCGGGAAGGATCATGCCCTAGGACAGCGCGCAGACTCTGCGGCCGAGCCCACGCTGGAGCATGGACTCCTGCAGTCTGCGCTTCCACGCAGGGGTCAGGAAAATCAGATCAACGCGCGCTGCAAACTGCGTTGAACTCTTCAATCAGCCCTAGAACCAAGGGCAGGGTCGTGTTTGGATGGACTGTCCTCAGTAATGCCGAAATATTGGGAAAGCTTCTTATCCATGAGCATCCCACCGCCCTCCCTCCCTGTGAAACAACCTCTCTTTTTAAGGAAGAGGGTTTTGCCCAGGAAGGCGGCGGGGCGGGGAGGGGGGGCGAATCAAGTCCCAAGGATGAAAGTAAATGGGCCAGATCATTAATTCATAGGAACTACCTGCAAAATGATAAAAGATCTTTTGGGAGGATTACATCGCCTCTTCTTTTGGATCACGTTGGTCTCAGAGGGACAAGTGGGGATGGGGCGGGGGGCGGAAGTTGAGTCAATGGGAATCTGATTTTTATCATTATTTCTATGCATCTATCCCCCCCCCCCCCTTTTTAAATCCGAGTCCTTTCCAAAGCCCTATGGAAAGGCTCCCATTGGCTTCCGTGGCAAACCAAGCTCTTCAGGAATTGCACGGAACAGCTCCCTTGACTCTAAGCTTGCAAAGTTGCCTGCCGCGCTCGGAATTTTGGGAGCCGCTGGAGGCAGACCTGCTGGAGAAACCTGTCTCTTTCTCCTCCCACTTCCCGCCGTGTCACAGGATCGCAGGACTTGGCCAAGCCAGTCTAACATTTCCCGGGCGTGGGGAACAGAAGAAGCCTTTCTAATAAGGGTGTCCAGTCCCGTCCCCCCAGTCTTATGGTTTTTTTTTAAGACAACTGTTTACTTTGGGCGAGATCGGCAGCTCAATCAAATGTTAAGTGCGACAACACCCTGATAAATTTTATTGACACTGATCTTTAGAGGCAAAAGGTGTCTGGGGAAATCAAGCGTAGTGCTCCTGCTGTACCCTGCAGATGAATTCAAAATCAATGCCCCATTTGCCTGCATTTTCCGAGGATATGAAACGCATTTTGGTGAAAGGTGTGCGATGCTTCAATGTTATTTCCAACTTTTAAGCTTTAATAATAATTTTATGTCCTATTGATCGCCTTCTCTGAAGGAGCCAGGCGACACTAATGGTATCAAATGAGAAACACTTATGACCGAGGAGTGATAGAAAGGGCATGTGATACACTCTATAGCTGTAGATAGCCATGGCTTTTTATCAAAGAGCAGGGGTATAAGGTGTGGGTGGGTGTGATCTGCTTTTGCACCCACCCAGCTTCTAAAGCACAATTCACATCCACACAAAGCAGTGCGTTGTGATTCTTTTCATGCCTAAACCAGGGACACTGGTGTGGAATTATATTCACCATCGTGGAGCCAAGGCATGTGCTGGAAGGGACAGACTTTTAGGTCTGGAGCATCTGGTGTTGCATGAGCAGCATTTCCCCTTCGGCTAACTGCAGGCTCTGGAGCTGTATTCGTTGGGCTTTCTGTCTCCCAGGCGTGGGGGTTACCTGGGAGGGATGAGGGCTGAACTTTTCATTGTTAGGATCTTGCGTTGCACTAATATCTCCTACCAATGCAGGGGTCTGGAATTGTCGCCGGGAGGGCACCCTGTGCTCCTGGTTTATGGGTTACTCTGGAAGGGAAGGCTCCGATTCTTTTTTGCCCGGGGTCTCTGATTTTCTAGCCTCTGACAAAGCCCCAGCCCGGGAATTCCATTGCTCTTCCGCGGGTGTAACAACCTGCCCGCTCAGAGGGCAGCCGGGCGCCAGCCCAGACAATCCCCCGGCATCCATGAATGCGGCTTCGCGCTTTCGATCAGCGGCAACAGCTTGATTTACACCGAATAACCAAACCCAGTCGAGTGGTTTTGCAGGGTGACAGCTGTTCGGAAGGGCTGCAAATGCTATTTTAATCCGCTAGCGGTTTACTCTAGATGCTCTCCTGAACCGGTACATTATTTGTCTCTGTTTATACAGGAAACCCCTATTTTATTTCTTGTCTAAAAGGGCTTCTCTATTAATAAAGCACCATCAAGGAACGTTTGAGCAATGGATTTCTTAACATCTCCACGCTCCTGTGCAGCTGTGATTTTTTCTACCCCTAAATAATAAAGTAAAGTACATTTTTTAGGATTAAAATTCCAGATTATTTTTCTTTCCTTGCTGAAACAGACTAAAGAGTCCAGGGTGGCGGGAGAGAGCCAAGTATATTCCCTGAAAGCAGAAAGGAAAGTAATATCGAGATCTTAGTCTGTTCCTTTAAACAAGTACATTCCTGCTGGATTTCACCCGAGCTTCCCTTTCAGTCCCTAACCATCCAGGCTAGCTAACGTACATTCACTTCTTCGGGAAGGACATTGCAGCTATCAGACTATTTGGAGTCAAATATCCGTTAGACTCAGTGGAAGAAGGAGTTTTAAAGGTTACAAAACTAGAGAGATCCCCCCGAGTCTAAGAGTTAATCAAGCAAACGAACAGATGAGGAATCGGCAAAAATCAGCTGGATTTCCCTGGATTATTTACTCCTCAATCAGGCAGGATTTCTTCTTGCTATGTCCACACATGTCCAGGGACGGGGATGTATTGAAGTGTTTACAGTTAAAAAACCCAATCCTTAGGTCTGACAAGATTTCCCTTCGAATTCCACTTCTCCCATTGGGGAACCCTTCTTCCAACAGAAGCGGACCAGAACAAATATCCAAACCCTTTCGTTAAAACTCAGAGCCAACGTGCATTTGAATGAGCTAAGCGGTTGGGGCGCTGGTAGACTTCTGTCTCTGTGCCTTGGTGATGATAATCCATTCAAAGGGAGATGGCTGCAGCGGGACGCATCGGAGCTGGGCTGGGTATTTATTAAAGGGTGAGACAGTTTTTAACCGAATAAAGAAGTGAAGCATGTGAAATAGACTGAAGGGCATATTGGCTGCTGGTGTGCGGGGCATGTGTAAAGAGGGGAGAGGAGAGATCTAACTAGACAGCGTTCAGCTGCTTGTTTTATCATTTTAGCTGCTTACTTATTATATTAAATTCTCCCCCAGCTAACATGTCAATAAAAATGAATAATAATTCACTGTATCCGGTATCTCGAATCCTGTGCTGCTTATTCAGAGCGGGCAGGCTAGTTAATTTAAAGGCAAATGTGGTCTGATTTCTCTCATTCCAGAAGAATAGGGTTTCCCACCCCCTCCCCCAGTTAATAGATATTCGAGTCATCCCAGGGCAGAGCTGCCACCTGATTAACAGCATCAGCTGGGTCACAACAAGCGGATGAGAAGCCCTGTTATCAAAGCAAGGTGTGTTAATAAATCGAGTTTCTCTTAACACGCGGCTCTTTCTCGCCAGCGCGGAGTGGAAAGGCCCGATCCGGCTCCCGGGTGAGTCAATATCAGACCTCTCCTGCGGACTGCAATGAGGTGGGATCCAGCCTATCCCGGGTGGGGAGTGTACCCGGAAATAGCCCCCGCATGCTGGAGCATCCCGGCAGGGCTGGTGGATTGCCCGCAGCTTGGGGCAGGGACTGGGGAACAACACACACGATGCTGTTCGGAGTGCGCTGACATCCCCGAGGAGCGGGCACAGGGAGCTCGCCTATGCACCCCTCTGGCAGAGCCCGGCTGGAGAAGGGCCTGAGGCTTAGGCGAGGCGTGGGGGGCTGCGGGAGGGGAGCGGGATGGCAGCCGCGAGCGATGGAGGAGCTGGGACAGCCCAGGTCAGACACGCGCTCTACAGCTGTCCAGAGCAGCCACTAACAACACCGCTCATTAGCCGTTCCCAACGCCTGTGGCAGGCTCCCCCCCGCACACGTTTTCTTTTCTTTTCGTTTTGTTTCCTTTTTAAACGCTGTTTGCAGAAAGCCAGCAGGAGAGGCCTCCTGCAAGGGATCCAGCCCCTCCCCAGCTCGGACAGTAACACGTGGGAACACAGCTCCAGGCACGGGAAAATCTGCTAACTAGATGATGTAAACGCCACGCCAAATATTACCACCCTAAAGCAGCCAGGCGCCGGGGACCCAAGCCGCGAAAGCCACTGAGAGTGGGGTGTAGCCACCCCAGAGATCGGCGAGCCACATGTTACCAACACCTGCTTTCCCGGTTACATGTAAAGGGGGGGTCTCCCCCCCCGCCCCCCAGCACTCTGCTAGTTCAAGCTGAGACCTCCCCTCTGCCATGTATCTTAACTAGATCCTCCTGAGACCAGGGTGACATTTGCTGGGCCAGGGGACCCATTCCATGCGGAGTGGGGTGGGAATTCCTGACCCCCGCGCCCGCGCCACGAACAGCTGGGGTGTTGTTGCTGTCCAGTATTGGGAAGAGAAAACAAAAAGAGAGAGAAAGAGAGAGACTCTTACCTGGGCTCCTGCTGAAGGGGCAGATCTCAGCTGCCTTCTCTGAACTAGCTCGGACTCTTTCCAGCAGCATCTCGGGGCTGGGCGAGGAAGGAGCGACCCGGGCTAACTTCAGGAGAACTTGGTGGGCTAGGGTCGCCTGGGCAGAAACAGGCCAACTCTCTCTCACCCCCCGGCACCGAGCTGCCTTCCCTCTCCTGCGGGAGCCCTGCCCGGGAGCGCTGCGCCCGGCGGCCACCTCCCCACACTTGAGAGATGCTGCAGCTTCAATCTAGTGGCCTGGGGAAAGGGGGCCCGGCTCAGCGCTGGCTTCCCACCGCGCAGTGGCTGGCGTCAGTTGACCCTCCGTTGCCACCGGTGTGCTGCTTAGCATAACAAAGCCAGCGAGCGACTGTCAAGGGAGGGGGAGCTGTCCATGGTGCTGACACAGGACGCCCAGCCAGCCAGGCGTGTGGTCTCCCCCCTCACGCCCCCCCTGACATACCCATACACGTGTCCAGCTTTCAGCCCACACAATAGGGGCTGGGCGGACCCCAGCGTCGGCTCATTGTCTTTATGCAGATCTCCCTTTTCGTTAAGACGCATCGCCTTTGTCCCGCCACAAAAGTCTCCCCCTCGGTCCATCGTGCCATGAATTTGTTGGGTTGCGGGTGTTTCCGCCCCTGCTCGGATCACAGGGGCAGGGTGGAGGAGCGATTCCTTCCTCTGAGGTTGTGGTGGGGGCTGGTTGTCAGATGTCAGCATCCGAGCGTGTTTTAAAGGGGTGGGGAGGCCGGTTTTCCGAACTGATTCCTACTCAAGAAACCCGCTGTGCGACCCGAGGGAATCTATTGTATTTTCACCCACGTGCGCCCTGAAATAAATCATTTCCCGAGCAGGAACGCGACGCCACATAAATACAAAGCGTTATTTGGTTGGTTTCAAAACCACACTTTGCTGCATTTTAAAAACACACCTTGGAACTTCAAACCTGCTCGGGTGCAATTTCCTTCTGTTCTCTAAGGACACCCGGAGACAGCTACAGGGCCAGGCCTCCGCGCTGGCCATCAAAGATGTATTTTTAAAGGCAAACAGCTTAAAAGCAAATGTTTCTTGTACATTAAGAGGCTAAATAATCCCTTGACAAAGTTAATAGCCACATTCATTCAAGGAAGAGCCATCAGTAACCATCCAGGCCAAAAAGTAGCGCGGGTAAGGAGCGGGCAAATGCTCGGTTTTTTGGTTGACTGGGCTACAGAAATCAAAGAGACTCTTTTCTCCCACTCTTTCCCGCTTTCTGACCTTCTCTGGCTTTGCCGGGTGGAATCTATAAACCGATGAAGTGAGCTGTAGCTCACGAAAGCTTATGCTCAAATAAATTGGTTAGTCTCTAAGGTGCCACAAGTCCTCCTTTTCTTTTTGCGAATACAGACTAACACGGCTGTTACTCTGAAACCTATAAACCGACAGGAAATCCAGCTTCGCGCTAAGTAGCGCAGACCAGCTGCTATTTACCCTCCCCCCCCCCAAAAAAATCGTTACTTTTCCGAAGGTTGATTCAAAAATATCTGCCCCTCCTCCAAGGAAAGTTGCTTTTCCCATTTCCCTGGACGAACCTTCCCCCTCGGAAGCTGGAATTCCTCCTCCCCCCCCCCCCCCCCCCAGTCCCCAGCAGCTTTGCTGGTTAAATGTGGATGGTTTGTTTTTCTAATTAGTTAATGAATTTGGGAAGCTAATGCGCTTTGAAACGCTGATTTAGCCAAGTGTTGGTGTGAAGGCTCGCGCCTGGCCCTCCTGAGTCCCCCTTCGGGCTTTCGAGCTGGGGGCCCTTTAATTAGCTTAATTTCCAGCGGAGGCCCGGGGAAGGAAAGTGAGCACGGATGGCCGGCAGAATGCCGCAAGGCCGGCACAGGCCTAGGCCCTGGGGACAGATCCGGGAAGGAAACGCTGCAAAGGGTCCAAGGCAAATCGGTCCCAGGGCAAATGGCTCTTCTGGCGATTCTACAGCCCAGTGGACTCGCCCTTTGCTTGGTTTGGTCGAGGAGACTCTCGCTGCTCACTCGATGGTTTTTTGTTTTGTTTTCCAGCATCAGCCTGGAGCTGCGTCACTCTGCTCTCCCCACGGATATAGGTCACAGGCATTTCTCCTGCTCCTCTGAGCCTGGTCAGGACCGATGGGGACCCCCCTGGCCTGTGCTCTTCTGTTCGGGAATCTCCCCTGGTTTCCCAGGCACGTGGCGTGGTGTGTTTCACACCTCTCCGCTTGGACGGTCGTGTTTAACCAAAATACAAGCAGCCCAAGTACCTGGTGTGTGTGTGTTTCCTCCCTAGCATCAGGGGCTGATAATTATGGTTGTTACTGTGAGCCAGTTAATCTGAATGAATCCCTTTACCTCCTGCTTTGAGAGGATTACAAATTAATAACAGCGGTTTGAGGCAGGCAGCCTGCAAGCACATATGTTCGCGTTGCTTTTCCAAAGTCACACCCGGGGACAAGAGCGGGGCCAACCCCAGAGATTTCCCCCCACGAAGTATGTCGGCGAGCGTGAACCACGCTGCGATGCCCCCCGCGCGAGGAATCTCCTTTCTCCTACGTGCCCCCAGGCAGAGGGGAAATGAAAACCCCAGGACGGGAACTGGGTGAGGGCTTGCGGTCTGCTGGGCAGCTGTAAGGAGGAAAGAAGCTTTGCTGGAGACCACAGCCCGCTCCCCAGCTGCCCAATAACCATTATCGGAAACGCGGAGGAGCTCTCGGTGTCTCGTTCTATAGTCGCGGAAAGGTTCCGCATATCCAACGGGTCGCGAAAATCCAGCCTAAAAAGCCACCGAGTTCATCTTCTGGGACAAAGCGGCCAGTTTCCCTGTTGCTGTAACCCATCCGCCAGCCCTGTCAGCCCCAGCAAATCAACACCCCCGGTGTTCCGCTTTAATTAGCGGGGGAGAGCGAATGAAATAGAAAGGGATCGAAGTGAATTCACCTTGACTAAGGGAGCGGCTCTGCTGGGCTGCCCGGGTTTCACGGCACCGAAGTTGCCCACAGTTAGGAAGGCCAAAAGGTGGATACATCTGTTCTCAGGGAATCAGGGATCAGCCGCCGGGGGGGCAGTCCCTGAGCGAGAGAGAGGGGCACTGCCCTGGGAACAGCCCCCCCACAGCCAGGTCTGCTCTGTGCGCTGCGTAGACAAACCCCAGACCTGCCCCAAAGAATGTGAACACGCTGCTGGCCCAGCGCTGGCCCCTGGGTTTTAAGTTCCAGGTGGCAGGGGATATTCCCTGTTGTGCTCAAATCTAGTTAAAATTAATAGTTTGTTCCCCAAAAGGCTGATGGGCAGGGGCCATTTCCCTGCGGATGTTGCTTTTCCTCACCAAACCAACCAACAGGAAAGCAAGTTTTTTTTTAAAGAGAAAGGGGCTAGTTAGGGACGTCTCGGCATTTTTCATGGTGCCCCAGGAACCTGCCAGGCCGCTAATTAAAAACACGTTTCCCGTTCTGGGAGACTTTTTGGCCTTTTATTGTTTCCCAAAGCGTGAAGAAAAAACCGAAATCCTGAACTTTGTCGTGTGCGGGAAACGAAATCGAATCCGAATCGAAAAGGGAGCCTTCGAACGGCCGCTAATGGCAGCCCGTTTAGTTTCTATTCCAGCTTTTCAAAGGTGGGTTTCTGAATTTGCCAATTTATAGTTAAAAATCGCTACAATGTCGCCCTGAGCTGAAGAAATGACCCTGTCTGTCTGTCCGTCTGTCTCTGTTTCCTGAGGGAGTGTCGCTCCTCAAGGGGTGTTCTGACCGCTTCGAAATAGTCACATTTTTTTAAAATGGGAACTGAATCAAGCCGGACCCTTTCCCGCGAGCTTTGGGGTTTGACCAATCTGCATTCGCCGCTGGAAAACGCTCCCCGGCGAGCCCTGCGGCTGAGGCACGTGTCCGTTTGCAGGTTCACACAGTGGAGGGCTGGTTTTGCACGGAGGCGCTTCCATCTTGGATGCAATTCACCAGGTAAAGCTCCTTCGGTGACGTGCCACCCTCCCTGTGCATATTTCAGTGGATAAAAGACTTTCCCGGCCCTTATCATTCATTATTCATTATGAAACCAGACACTTGCTTTGTTTGCAGCCTGCTTTTCTGTAGGCAACTTTCCATTTTAAACAGCCTGTCCAGCCTTCCCCTGAGCAGGACTCCAATTTCTTCCAGTTTTCCACCCCGCTACATAAACTAATAAATAGTGAATATAATTCCCACGGGAAACAGATTAGAGACGAGGCAGGTCAGTTTAGATTTCCAGTGGAAAGAGGCTAACAGGGGAGAAAAAAAAAAAGTCAAGCTCAGAATTTTTTTCGAGCAGCCCCCGAGTTAATATTCACTAGTTAACAGCTGCGCTCAAGTAGTGCTCTAGTCACATGAATGAGTCATGCACAGATGCGGTGGGTAACCTGGGAGTGTGTGTGTGTGTGTGGGGGGGGGGAATAGAAGCGAGACAAGCTCTGAGGGTGATACCTAGGACGAGCAAAGAGAAGGTGTTTCTCCAGATAATGGGGAGGCTGGCTCACAGTTTGTCAGGTAAAGGCACAGGGGGGCTGAGAGCCACCGAACAAAACCGTAAACCCTGCATATGCTGAAAAACACTGCAAGCCAAGTTCCAGCACCTATGTAAAGGCACCTGGAGTGTGATGATTCCTTGGTAAATTACAGCTAACAGAAACATAAAGCGAACTGACTTGTAGGTTTGCATGCCTTTGTCTTGAGGCCAGGAATCATGACGGTTGGATTTAATTTGGACATCTCCATTGTATTGGTTTGTTGATTTTTTTTCCCTAAGAAAACATCAGATTTTTTTTTTAAAGTAACAGGCTGCTTTTGTGCCTGGGACGATCACAGATAAATATCAAATCTGGGAAGCCCCCAACCTTAAGGAAGATTCATTTCCCTCCTCTCCCCACCCCCTTGCAAAAGTAAGTCAGGGTTGCATTGACTTTGACTCCAGCTGTCTCCTCCACTAACCCAGTCTTAAATGTTTATTGTGGCTTTGAGTACTGGGCTGTGGGTCGCTACAGAACACGCTCAGCCGGGCAGGTGCAAGGCTCTCCGCCTTTGCAGGGTGGCTAGAAGATGTAGAGGGCAACTGAGTGGGTAACAGCTCTGCTGCAGTCAGGTGGAAGGACCCAGCCCTCAGCGGTGGTTCAGCATGTCACCATTTAAGGAACAAAACCTGGGCAGTGAAAGTACATTAGCTGTTTAGTAAGTCAGAAGCCTAGTAAGTAAATTAATGATGAGTAATGAGGCAGGTGAGGAGCTGAGCAGAAAAGATGCTTCAAGGCCAGCCGTCACTCTTGGGGGTGGAAGTGTTTGCTGATTAAATTACTGCCTGGTAAATAGCTTCACAAGATTGAAAGGATACATGCTCTATGCTGCTCTTGTGCCCAGGGCAGAAATCAGAGGGCTCGAAGGAGGGCCCTTGACATACCTTTGGGTGATAAGGCCTGGATCCTGCCCATCTTTAGCAGCTTACCCTGCAAGACACACAAGGAGGCTGGGCCTCGTGCACTTACTTATTGCTCAAGTAAGAGTGGATTTCTACCAACCCTGCATCCATCCAGGGCTCTTAGCTGAGTTTGTGAGTGAAGGGCCCAGCATACCTGCTCTTTAACTCTCCAAGGTGCAGGGTAAGAAAAGGCGCAAGGTGTGAGCAGAAATGGCGATGGGGCGGAGGGAAGGGGGAGTCGCAGCTGAGGAGCCACAGGCATGGCTGTTTAGTGAAATTGTAACTGCTCTCCTTGCCCATATCAGTGTCTGATCCTTTCTTGCCCTCAGCAATATCCTGAGGCAGTGAGTCCCAGAGGTTATTTTTTACCAGTAATTTTGGCTTCAGGTTTGGAAACTGGTGGTTTTCTTTTCTATCTTTTCAAGTCTTGGTCTCCCCAACCATCATTTGCAAATGGTGTTACATTTCCATCCTCATGTCTAGTGCCTCTTGTTTTTGCAGGGCTATAGATCTTCCTGCCAGCCAGCTGTGGGTCATTTACAAGCTCGGCATATAGGGCTCTCTTGGCAGCTCACTTGGATTCTTTGTATTCATTTTCATTTACACTTGGATTCTTTTTCTCCGCATGCCATTTTCTTGGTTCGGATCACTCTTGCACTTTCAGTCCTCCACCACTTCTCTTTCACTTGTTTTTTCCTACCTGCATCATCCACAAATCTCTTCTGCCACCACAATCCCTATTCTTTTGAGGTGGTGCCACTCCGCTTCAATCGGCGCCAAATCTGTTTCCAGGCACTTATCCTGTGTTGACTGCACATACTACTTTGCTGCACTTCCCCTTAACTTCAATCTGGTTTCATTTCAGCTTAGTTCCCTCCTTGCCCCAAAGGGTTTGTGGTGCAGTGCTACCATCCTGCACTTTGGGATTTCCTCACCAACATCCAGGGCTGGTGTAACCACTAGGCAACCACCTAGGGCACCAAGATTTGGGGGAGCCAAAAAGCAGTGCCCCCCAATTTTTTTTTACACTGTTGCTCCCGGCGGGGGGACGCCGTGGCTGGCAGCGGCAGGGGAAACAGCCAGGGTGACACGGCCAGACACACACCGACACCTTCCTGCCTCCCGGAGAGCCTGACACCATCCGGTGCTGAAGCTCCTGCTTCGAACCAGCCTCTCCCTCCCTGCTCCCCAGCCCTCGCCACCCCCAGTTCCTCCTCCTCCCCCGCCCCGCGCAGCGCCCAGCCAGGGACTTGCTGCTCTGTCTCTGCCCAGGCTCGGAGCAGCCCCGCTCCAGCCATGCCCCGTGCAGGGGAAGCAGCCCGCTGGGAGTGCTCCCCCCGCCACGGGGGTGCCAGCCCCTCTGCCCCCTGCCTTGCCGCCAGGTGGGACTTCTGAGCGCTGAGGCGGCCGAGTCGTTGGCTGGCTTTGTCTCTCTCGGGGATCCTGCGGATCGCTGCTCTCCTCTTCTTCTCGGGGGTGAGGAGGAGACTGGAGGTAGAAGGGCAGATGCCAAAGGTAACAAGCACCCGCTTCTCTTCAGGGACTGGGGGCGGGGGTCCAGCCTGGATTGGCACCAGGGGGCTTTGCAGGAGCAGTGTGGTGCGCCCAGCTGTCCCGCGGGCTAGAGCCCCGGCAAGTGGCCGCAAGGAAATGCCCCGAGCACACGTGCAGCTCCGAGAACAGTCACACGTGGGAAGAACTGCTTGGTTCGGTGCCCTCCCCCCGTGCTCATGCTGTACGCCAGGCTTGGGGAACTGGGCGCCAACTTCTTCGCCACAGTTTGCCAGTGAAGCCCTTTAGGCTCTTGCTTCCCTTAGAGAAGGCAACCAAACCAGGGCATGATGCACTGAGAGCATCATCACCAGTGGCCTACATTTGTCCATTAAACCCCTGCCACCATCTCTTCCTGCCCTCCTCTCCAAGGGTTTTTAATGGAGGGCTGGAGGAGCGAACAGGATTGCATGGCAGCCTAGCGATAGCCCAAAGGCCAGCAGCGTTTGCTGCGATGGGACTGGAGAGTAGCTCGCTGGTTTCCTTGCAATCTGCGGGAGTTTTTCAGAGATGCTGAGCACTTCAGGTCTTACTCAGGCAAATCAGGCCCAGAATGACACCGACGACTCTGCCCTGGGCCAGAGCTCTCTGAGTAAGGGGCTTCAGCATTAATTGGCGTGGAGCAGAGTAAAGCAACCAGGACGGTCATGACGGAGGCTGGAGCTCTGTCCTCGCCTCACACCTGTGGGGAAGACAGGCCTTCAGCCACCCCTCCCGCCCGCATTGCGCTTTCCAGCCCAGGGACCATTTCACACCTTAGTGCTGGGGGGAGTTGAAGCCCAGACCGGGGAAGTAACTTGCCTGAAGTCATCCAGTGAGTTGGTTCCACGGTGGAGAATAGAAGCCAGATCCCGACTCCCAGCTCTGTGCTCTGATCCCCAAAACAGCCCTTTCCAGATCAGCATTGTGTGCGTACAGGAAACCCGATGGATGGGGAAGCAGTGATTTCGGTACTTTTATTCAGCAAACTGGATACATTCACTGTTGCTACTTTCATGATACGATGCTTTTTTGGCTGTGAAGGGCACTGCTTTTCATCCAGCTTTGCTCCGCTCTAGAGCAGTGGGTCTCAAGCTTTCAAGACTGTACCCCTTTCAGGAGTCCGATTTGTCTTGCATACCCCCACGTTTCACCTCACTTAAACTACTTGCTTACACAATCAGATATAAAAATACAAAAGTGTCACAGCACACTCTTACTGACAAATTGCTGACTCTCTCATTGTCTGTATGACATTGATTTGTAGTGACTTCACTAGTGCTTTTTATGTGGCCTGTTGTGAAATTAGGCAAATCTCTAGATGAGCTGATGTACCCCCTGGAAGACCTCTGCGTACCCCTGGTTGAGACCCACTGCTCTAGAGGACAGTTCAGACACTGGCCGCCAGAAATCCTACTGGCTCAGGGATGCCCTGCTTGAGGCGGGTGAATTTCTGGGCTAGGGCTGAAATGCCCTCCCACTGTTAGCAATAGCCGCTGGCGCAGAAGCATATAGGCCAGCCTCACCCCTCCTTATAACCAGTATCTTTGATAACTTGCTAGAAAAAGAAGGAAAGCGCTAGCTCCAACCATCACCTTATGCTAAGGACTATAGTGTATTTGTTGGCATCCCTGACACACTGCAAGAAGAGGGCCTTTCCCCGGTTAGACTAAATGTGCACCCAGTGGACTGCCAACAGGCGGTAACATCAGCTTTCACTGAACCCATGGATGGGGGTGGGTCTGAGATCAGAGATTTCCTTCTCCCAGTTAGGCTATCCTCGCTGGGCTAAAGGGCCCTAGCTACTCTGAGCGATCTGGCAGTTTGAAAGGTGCCAGAAACCCACCCTTCATACCCCACCTCTGCCATGTGAAGGGGAATTTGGCTGTCAGAGGCTATTCTAGACCCCACCTTCTATAGGCCAGGTTTCTGTAGCCATGTCCGTCCCAGGACGTTCAAGAGAGACGAGGTGGGTGAAAGAGACACAAGCTTTTGAGCTACACCGAGCTCTGGCCAACAGAAGCTAGTCCAATACGAATATCCGCTCACCCACTGCTTTCTGGAGGCATTTAATAGGTGGTGGGAGCTCATTCTCAACCCCACCTCAGCCGTAACAGCAGTTTTGGGAGGTCCTGGTAGTCTTCTCTTGTTTTGATTAACTTACATTGTATTTGCGATTTTAGCCACCTCACTGTCCATATGAAACAAGTCCCTTGGGACAACCCACTGTTAATTTTCTACCCTGATGAAAATTGACCATCTATTCCTGTTTTCTGATCCAGGAGAATTTAGTTTCCTTAATTCTCTTATGGATTTTGTCAAAGGCTTTTGTAAGTCCAAATCAATTATGTCAAGATAGTCTCCTTTGCTGTTTTGTGGACATGCTTCAAGAACTTTAAATTTAAAACAGTTCTAAAACCTACAGTGATACCTATTTGTTACCATAGGGACAAACCAGCTCAGCTTCTGTAAAGGAAAATTGAAACTCTAATATTAGAGGCCCAATCAGTTTAACTGGTACTGAAATAAGACTTCCACAGATTACTCCCAGCACCTATTTTAAAAGGAGGCACCATTTGTTACTCTGTGGGTTGGGGGAATTATAATATACTTCAACGAGCAGGACAGGATCGCTTCCCGGCACTTTAGGGGGCTAGCTAACGAACCCAAACATCAGGTTTCCTGGGGGGGATCCAACCTCCAAACAGCTAGCGAGCAAACCCCACGTGTTCTAGCCAGGGGCACACGCTACCGTGAGGGAACACACCTTTCTGTAAGGAAGTTTGGAACTTCGAAGTGCTTGTCTACAACCTATTTTTCCCTTACAAATTCCCACCGACAGTAGCCGTCTTCCTGGCCCTGCCCTCTTCAGCACATTCAACAGCATTGCCCAGCACTGATTTGAGCAGGGTTAAACAATGGTGGCAGGGTCAACTTTGGCGTGCTCATTGTTGCTACTATTAGAGGACAGGCACTGGTGAGAAATTAACAAATGTCTAGTGTAATCACAGGCCAAAAGATTAGCAGCAGCGAGGAAGCAAATACTTTGGCTGTTAGGCACGTTCCTTTGTCTTAGCTCTCAAAGAGAGCCGTGAAAAAGTGAAACATAGAAAGTAGCTTTTCATCCTCACTAGACACAGCTTCCCCAATATGTCTTTTACATTAACGCTTTATGAAGAAGTCATGGGTGGGGGCTGAGGGGAAGGGAATTTGGAAATTCAAAGGGTTAAACTTAAGTGTTGGGTTTTGGCCAAATATTTTTGAAAGTGTACCACCACATGATATCCCCTGCTGGTTGAAATGGACTTTTACCAAGTTATTCTCGCAACATTCCCCAAGTTGTACTAAAAGTCCAGGCTCCAGATCAAAAAGGATTTGACCACAAAAAGAATAAAAATGCATTTTTCTAAAATGTTTGCAATTTATTTATTTAAATGAGCACATTAATTTACAGTTTAATACAAAATGGGCACTTTCCCTGCTAGAGAGGTATCACGCTGACATTTTCATGTTCACTACTTTCTCTTTTATTCAAGTCATTCAATTAAAAATAAATAAAACACTTAAATTACTGAACGGTTATATTCAGTCTCAACAGCTTGTAGTCAACATT
Source organism: Natator depressus (assembly GCF_965152275.1). Lineage (NCBI taxonomy): Eukaryota > Metazoa > Chordata > Testudines > Cheloniidae > Natator > Natator depressus. Next base: position 20,663,374 of record NC_134249.1, on the reverse strand, counting down.
TTTCAGACACATAAAATACATTTGAACCTTTTGTAAAAACGCTACTAATATCCAGTTCTAAACAGGAGTCACATGAAATGCACACAATTTGCAGTTAAAATTAGAACTCAAGGGAATAGTTTCATTTTGGCATTCTTGGCACTGTAATTTCCCCTCCCCCCTTAGACCTAGTAGGTCCTATATTTGTTATTTTCACTTTTTTCTGCAGTTTAATATTTTCACACTGAAAACCTCTGAACAGCACAGAACACTTTCAGTGCGTTACGATGGACAAAATTCCTTCCTGAAAATGGAAGTTTGATATGATCCATGCATATTGATTTATCTCACCTTGCAAATTTTGGAACTTAGCACATTATAAAAATCAAAATTCCAGGATTGAATAGGTGCTTTTAAAGGCATTTTAATAAAAGAAAATAACCAGAGCACAGGGTATTTGTAATACAGCATGTCAAAACAGCATTGCGTTATCGCATGACGGACACTTAACACTTTCTGGAGACGCGGTCAACCATGAGTAAAATCGTATTATAGCACTGAGTGTGGAAATCCATCAAGACAGTCATCACGCACAAAAGGAAATAACTCAGATCAGTTTAAACCTACACAATAACAACACATAAACTGAGATTTACATAACTAAACCCAAAGTTCAGGGTAGCTTTTCCAAGTGAGGTGGGCATTGCTACCAATGAAAATGAAAGCCATGTACCAATTACATGGCAGCACTTAGCCGTAACACCAAGATTGGATAATCCAAATTCTGTTTACATCTATCTGTATTCTTTGAGGGAAAAAAGCCATCCTGTAAGTTTGGGTATGTGTTCCACTTCCCATATTTCAAACAGCATAAAGGCAGAGTGAAAGCTTACAGTATTTATGCACTGAACAAAACATTTTCTTCAATGCATCACCCACTAGCTGTTCTAAGGGCAAAATCATCCCCATGATCCTTCAGTGGCTCGATTGGTTCAATATACAGATGAAAACAAAATGAGTCACAAAACTAACAATCCCAATTCTACACATCCAGCAGAGTTAAAAATAAGATTCCTTGCTCTGTTAGTATCACACGTTTAGTATTAAAGACCCCTCTGAGACTAATCAACATTTTCCAAATCAGGTGACCAATTTTTAGAGATGCTGAACTCCCTCCACTTTGTCAAGTCCACCTGAAAAAATCAGGCCACTTGGTTAGGTGCCTGACTTAAAGCCTCCAAGTTCCAAAATGTTGGCCTCTGTTCTAACTAGCCTCCCACTTTGGGGCCCCCACTATTTGAAACCCTATAATAACAAAGCACAATGGCACTGATCAGACTGAGAAGCTTAATTGTTAACTTCCACTCGTTTCACCAGCTCTCAGATTATTTAAAAATGAGCCCCATGAGACCTTACAGGGCTTCTTAACAATCCCACAAAAGAGGAAGCAAGCCATTTTGGCCCATCGTGCCACACCTTTAAAAACATCCATTTACCTAGAAAAATGCAGACTGACGTGAAATTGTCATGGCTGCTTCTTCACATCCATTTCCGGAGAAATTCCTCCAACTTCACAGACACCCCAAGCAGAAAACAGTCACCCTACAGCAGACTCCGCTCCCTCACCACACTGCCAAGGGGCCCAGGCAGTAGACAGAATACAGAACACCTGCATGGGTGCTCACCCTCTAGCTCCAGGTATAGAGGTGGGGTTTGTCATGCATGCAAAGCCCATTCATTCAGGCTTTGCACATGGGCAAAATTTTGCCCTAAGGCAGCTTAAGAAAAACATGAGTTAATTGTTGCTTCACAGCTCTTGTCGTGTGAATGCAGATTTAGGCGTTTTTAGACACATACAAATGTATGCATAGTACATTTCTTGAAGTGGTTATTGTAAATATGCAATAGTCACTTCAGGTCCCTTTACACTGGCTTTCTCTGAATAATTATTTGCCTTCTTTTAAAAAGTTACATGAAGCTGTAGTTTGACACACAACTCCCTATAATTTCCAGTTGTTACATATATGTTGTTAAAAAAAAAATCACATCCTTGTTGAGACGCATGTGCTAAGTTTTAGCTCATTTTCACTGCAAAGTTTTAACTTTATAATAGGGCTTGCAGTGGAAATAAGGGGACATTACGGAAGTACACAGATTAATAAATGAAATGAAGGAATAAAGGATTGAATTAGCCTGGAGCTGTTTATTCCCCCTCTCATAATACAAGAACAAGGGGACATTCAGTGAAATTGACAGTTAACTTTAACACTGATAAGGAAATACCTTTTTACACAACATAATTGATCTGCAGAACTCAGTGCCAAAGGAAAACATTGAGACTAGAGCTTGGCAGGTTTAAAAAAGAAGATTAGACATTTATATTGATAAGAACACCACCAAGAGTTACACTAGACAGAATCGTAAACCTCATGCTCCACGCCATAAACCATCCACTGAGAGTTGAAATCAGGAAACTTCTACTTTGGGCTGGTAATTTTGTTATCTGTTCACTTCACGGCTTCTTATGTCTTCCCCTGAAGCATCTGGCATAAGCCACTGTCAGAGACAGGATACTAGACAGCTAGACCAGTAGTCTGATCTGGAATGGCAATTTCTATGTTCCAGAAAGCTGCCACAACCCATATTGGAGTAGAAATGATGAGTACAATTGCAGCTAAATGTCTGTTTAGAACCAGGGGTCACGCCAATGAAATTAATAAGCAGCAGGTGTAAAAACATAAGGAAGTATTTCTTCACATTTCTTCAACCTGTGCAACTCACTGCCAGGGAATGTTGTGAAGGCCAAAAGTATAACTGGATTAAAAAAAAGTAGAGAAGTTCCTGGAGGATAGGTCCATCAATGGTTATTAGCCAAGACAGTAAGGGATGCAACTCATGCTCTGGGTGTCCCTAAACCTTTGACTGCCAAAAGCTGGGACTGGATGACAGAGGATGATCACTTGAAAATTGCCCTGTTCTGTTCATTCCTTCTTAAGCATCTGGTACCGGCCACTGTCAGATTCTGGAGTAGAAGGACCACTGGACTGACCCTGTATGGCCATTTTTAGGTTGTTTTTTTAATCCAAACAGTGGAATGCACTAGCAGAAGGAACATGCATAAGGAGATTGTCTTGAATCACTCATATTTTGGTAGCACAAGAAAACTTTACAATTGGGAGCAAAGATTCCTCACCACCTCGCAGGCTCAGGATGGGAGATTTCTAAATGAAATGCTTACATTGTGGAACCCGTTATACGGAAGATTTTTTGTATGTGTCACAATGTTGTAAGAAATTTACTGTAATCAGAACTGCAATTTGTATTGGCCCACCGAAACCACTCAGGACTTTCAGTCTATTTGACCTGGCATGGAGTTTCACTTTACTAGAGCTCATGAGAAGTGGCTTCCAATAGCGTCATTCAACAGTACGGTATTTCCTCTAACTATTCCTTAGTTACTTCCCTACTTAACAAATTAGCAAATAAAGAGTGGGTTATTTAATGCTATGCTTAAACTTGGAACAGAGGGGCAGGCAGAAAGATTGGGCTTGGTTCTGCTCTCACTTACAATGGTGTAACTCCACTGAAGTCAACAGGGTTCCTTTTGAACGGACATTGCCATACACAAGATCAGAATCAGGCCTCTTGTATACTATTCAGATCATCCAAATACCCTGAATTGCTGAGCCTCCTGGAAGTGCATATTCCCTTGGTTGGAACTAAGGGGTGAGGGAGAAATTGTATTTGGACACTTATGGCTTCCAACTACAAAAATGTAATGGAGAAAAAAATATTCATTTTTTTAAAAACGTAATACATTTGTAAAGTTTATTCAATTAAAATACTTTTTCTTTCTCTGAAAAAAAATCAAAATTCTTTCTTCTCCAAAGGCAACAACAAGATCTCTCACAACGTGCAGTGGGTGGACAGGTAGATTATTTAGTCAACTCAGGATAAAATTAAAAGGCTGTTTCAGAACACACACAATAGTATTCAGTTTCTTTCCAAAACCTGGAGTAACTAATTACATAGTGCAATTCTTCACATTAGAGACCAATAAAGGATGGAAACAGTAAGTAATGATATGTTAATGGAAAAGTTCAAAGTTTCTCCTTTAGTAAACACTTTAAGTTAGTGCTATGGACCTGGATACTAGACATATATTGGGATTCCTCTACAGCACTAAGTGAGAACACTGGTGAAATGAGTTGGGAGCTGGGGAGGAGGGCTTTTGAAACAATACTGTGTATAAAATCCCTGATCATAAATATTAAAGCTGCATCTGGTACTGATCAGCCACTTACAATGAAAATATCATTTCTGATAAGTTCTACACAGCTGGACGATAATACCTCACCTTCCACCGTTTGGACCTCATTCGGAAAAAAAAGTACATTATCATTAAAAATAAGGATGATGCTACATAAAGTACAACACATAGACTCATGTCTATGTTAGAAAATCCAATCCCTAAGAAAGACACAGACGGCCTGGTCTCTTTATGGATAACTGATTCGATTGCATTTTTACCTCTATCTTTGACAGGTCCGTTATTTGCTATTAATTTATCTAAGACCTTAGATTTTGAATCCAACATATTTTGTTGATCCAGGATCTTGTCCTCTTTGTCTCCACTCTTTTTCTTGGGTAAATTTTTGTCTTTTCTCTCTTTCACATCCCCAAGTTCTATTTCATTAGCGTTAACCTGGCCTTCTGCGTATTTATATAGAATATTTTCATGGTGATAGTGATGCTTCAAAAACTGTAGTACTTGGTCCTCATCCCAGCTGTGTAACCCTTTAATTTCATCATGGCACTCAGGACAGAGATCTGGAGTTGGCCACTGAACTTTAGGAAATTTTGGGTCTTCACTTGGATCACCTAAGTAAGGAAAAAGAGAAAATATAAATGGACAAAAGAATTTAATCTATCCATCTGCTCATCTGAAATTGAGGAGACTATTTTCCATTTAATGCAAGTAGTAAGCTTAGTTTAAGGGAACAATAAAAGCCACACTTAAAGCCTGAGTCAACAAGTTTATACTAATCTAAGAATGAATTTGAAATCAGTACAAAGCCTTCCTTGCTGAAAATGTTAATTTTCATATTCTGAGTTTCTGCTTTTTTCTTGGAGTACACAAACATTAAATTATGACAGTCTCCCTGTAGCAGGAGACCAGTTCACAAATGCTACAGTTTTATCAATGATAAAAACCACTCAATCAAATGCATTTCCAGGAGTTAACTGAAGTTATGGCTCAAAATGAACTGCTCTTCTGTGCACAGTACTACGTAGTCCTGAAGCCTAGTTTTCGGAAAGATGCTTCAAGGCCATTCAAAGTCTTGTAAATACATTTACAAGTTTCTATAGATACTGGCAACAATTCCATCCTTACCCTGCTTATTTCAGAAGTGTGTTTTACTACTATAGCAAACCATTTTCAGTACTTAACAAGCCAACTGAAACATTTTAAATGTATGATAATGGTTTTTAAACTTTTAAATACAGTATAAGCGCGTTTCTCTTGGACTGGGTTCAATTTTAGTGTTTCAATTTCTCATAGCAGCAGCCATCATTCTGTCTTAATTGGTGGTAGCTGTCCTCCATAGCTAGTGCTGGACTTTGTCTGCTCTAGAATAAACTCCTTAAATTTCAATTGAGATATTTTAAAACAGAAGTCCTCAGCTGGTTGAAAAACTAACATGGCTACAGTGTCTATACAGCACCTCTGATTTTGATTAATACATTTATTGTTCAAAGATTTCACAGAACTATGCTAATACACAGCAGGAAATAACTATTTGTAGAATTCACTAGGTGGCTTTTAGAGAGAGCCCTACTCATTGTAAAGTTCCTATACTTCAGATTAATCCTAAATCACAGTCCGAAACAGAAAACAGATTTTAACAAATTTAGCACATATAATTTGGCATTATTATTTGCAATGCATGTTCAAAATTTTTTACTAGAAGGGACTTAGACCAATTGTTGCATCACTCAAACCATCATCTCAGTGAACTCTCCAAGGAGGAAATATATTCTAAAATATTATATTCTATCTTGACAATACTTAGCAACCTATTGTGAAGAAAAAGACTCCAATTTTTCCCTTTACCCCCTCAGACACTGGTAACATGCATTATGGGGAAATATTATCTAATATGTTGCGTGCTTCTCCTGCTTGGAGACACAAGACAAAATGTTTGTATTCAAAACAATATTTAAAACTTCCCATATCTTGGGAATGCAGCTTAACCAGAAAATAAACACAATGTTGCACATTTGAATGGTAAATAATGTTACATACACTAATCCATAACAGCAGACAGGTACTAAGTGTAAATAGAAACCAATTTTCTTTAGTGCTTTAAGTTATAGGACACCTGTGCAACACAATGGATTAAATACAACCTAATAGTCTGGTGGTGTTTTAGTCCAATTGTTATAAAAAAAGCTCCATAGGAAAATAAATCTTGTTTGAAGAATAATTTTAGTTTATTCCATTATTGATTTATGAATAGTTTAAGCCACTCTACACAGAGGAACAGAATCCTGTTCAATTATGATCTTCTAAACTACATTTCTCTAGTGATTTTTGTATTCCCAGCTAGAAAAAAATGAAAACAGGTTTTAATGGTGATCTAAAACATTCTGGAAAGAACTGTAATTATTCTTGTCCACAGATTAGTAGCTGAGCTGCATTGCTCAGTTTCAAACAGGCTTTGAATTGCACTCTGGAAAGATCATCCCATCATGCAGCAGGTGGAACTTCAGAAAAACTGATGCTCTTGAGAACAATGGAGCCTCTTCCACACACATTATTGTATCCTGAACCATTGTGACCTGAAGACCGGTGTGCCTTAAATGGAAGTTTTACTCACTCAGAAGTTATTTCTGTTGGAATTGGAAGTGTGCCCTGTGATCAGTTCTAATAACTTTTGAACACCCACAGAATTAAGACCACTATTTGTTCAAATTATATTGTAGAACAGTACTATCATCATAGCCACCAGACCAAAGCTAGCTTTGGTACATGTTCCTACGCCAGATCTCCCATACCTGCAAGCCTGTCATTCACTACATTGTGCTTCTCCCACAGCCAGAGAACAGCTTCGTCTAGGGTTTTCACGGACTCCATGGATTCTTTCGCCATCTCTTCAAAATGCTGTGCACAAGCCTTGCACCCAAAAAAGTGCTGAATATACCGCCGCATGATCTGTAGGACCACTTGGGGATTATCTTCAAAACCTGTAAAGAGCAATGGGTCCCTGTCAGCAGCACCTGAACAAACACAGCCTCCAACATTATTCCACCCGCACAAGCAAGGTACATCGCAAACCAAAATAAAAATGAATCTGGGGGGGGAAAGGGAAGGAAATGCTGCCCCCTGTTGGTTCCACACCATGATGCTAGCATTTAAAATGTAGAATGTTGGTTTTATTTTACAGATGTTATGTGGATATCCATTGTACAAGTGAGCTCACACAGCAACTGCACCTCAGTGAATCACAACTGAGGTGGACAGTGAACAGTTTTGCATAAAACAGTTCTGCTGCCTAAGAAAAATTGCTATTTCTACAAATAAAACCTTGTTGTAAACAAATACTAGACAGACAGAGGGGTTAAAGATATTTGACTGTACAAAGGTGCACTGAATACAGGATGGATAACATTATATATAGTATCAAAAGCTAACCAGTGGTGTTCACTCATTTCCCCTATCAAAGGATATTTTGCCAGTACAGAGAAGAAAAGCAGTTACAAGATCTACGTGCAACACGGATGGTAAAACACTTTTCTCAGAAGCTCAAGTCACAGAATAAGATTTGGCACTGTGAAGCCAACTGTAGTTTCTTTATACAGCAAGTGATTTTTACAAAAATAGAGTATACTCCAAGACCTCTTTCAATCACTGAATGAACACACATCAAGTCAATTCAATATTAAATTTGTGCTCAGATACTATAATGATGGGTGACCTCATTTAAAAAAACCCAAACAGCAAAACCCCTCTAAGAGGTAACAATGTCTCAGTAGCCCCAATCTGCCTCTCACCTTTCATTAATATTCTCCGTAAATTTGAGGAACACAAATATCCCCTTCTCACTATATTTACATAAACACGAAGGCATACATATATGTATATTTAATACAGTGACTTTACTTAACACTTATAAAAATAAGAATTTTGGAATGATTTTCTGATAAAATCATGATGATTGGTTCATAGTGTTTACATGTCCATGCTGAAGATACATGAGTGCATTATTATGGAGCGCAGAAAAACTGCTAAGACCTCTTCAAACGAAGAGCCTTATCCTGCCGTTATGACTGCATGCACGGTTTACTTCTACAAGTAGTCCTTATTCAAGTCCATGGGCCCATAGTCAGCAACAGAGTGGTCTGACTGTACTTCTCAAAGATTTAATTGCAGAGCTGTGTAGAGACGTCTGACTAGTATACTTAACTTCTCCTGTAAAACACACTGTAGTATATTTACTAGTATACTATGAATGATCATAAATAATTGATGTAAAAACCTTTGTCAAATGTAGTATATTTTGTGATGTAGCACCCTGGATTGAATTGATTGACTGAATTAGCAACTACTGTAGCTGAACAAAATCTCAACAATCTGCAATGGGATGAGCTACAGTAAGGTTCTACCATAACTGATTACAGCATTTAACTGAATATATCTTTCTAATGGCATATGCAAAATTTTATTTACTTTTACTATTGTTAAATATAATTATATTTGAAGTACTTTTTAATTTCAAAAAACAGTTCTGTAGTGCATCTATAACCTCCTGCCCTGTTCACTGGAAAAACTGTTAGCACAAGCTATTAAAAATATTAACTGTTTATGTACTCCAGAAACATATGTACAAGGGTCTATTCATAAAACACATGTAGGCAACGAAAACAGCAGCATTATGCTGTAAACATGAAAGCTCAAAACATAAAAAGAAATGATTTGAAACCAAAGAGAAGTAATAAATGGTGAACAATCTCTACTCAGACATTCAATATCTGTGATTGAACAGACATGTATAAATAAAAAAAAACAACTGAGATTAAAACAGATTAAATGTGAGTATTAAAAGAACTGCTGAAAAATAATTTTAGAAAGCCAACATGAATTTCAGGCAAAACAAAACTATTACTAAGCAACAGTATTTTAAAGATTGATCTTTTAATTTTTTTAAACAAACGCAGTTTATACTATTCTTCAGATTACTGGCAAACTCAGCCCCCTTACATAGGAGCAAAGAATCACACGCAGATTTAACCATATACATTAACTCTTAAAATTCTACATCCTTGAAATCTCAAGCATCACAATGTTCATCTTTTGACGGTTTCTTGTGATTTTATGGATTTACAGATTCTTGAGAAAATTTGGATGTTATCAATAAAACAAATATAGGACTGCATCCTGCAAAACCTTACACATGTAATATTTACTCATGCAAATAGCCTCATCATCTCAACAGGACAGCTCATATAACTAAGGATTGCAGGATTGAATTCTTGCAATGATTTTAAGCGCTAAGATTCCACTAGATTCCTTTACACCAATCTTGTTGCAGGATCAGACCACACAGATCAACGTTTTAACAATGTGTCTGCAAATATATATTGAAGGAAACAATATGTTAAAAAAACTAGAGCAAATTCACCTTAGCTATCATACTCTACAAGTAACTAGAACTACCAAGAAAATACTGTTGCTTTTAAAAAATAAAAAATCCAAACGCGAAATGGCTCATTGTTTGTTTTTCTTTTATCAGCCCAAAGATGGATCTTCTATTAACATCTGCCATGTATCATCGTGTAATCCTTCTTTTCTCTTTCCTCCCAAACTACTGCAATTCAGGGTAACCCTAATCTTTAAAGTGGACAAGAATCATAAAACCCTACCTGTGGTGGGAAGGATTAGGGAGTGCATCATGCTTTTTAGTAGATGGGATTTAAACAAGCAATAAGGAGAGGAAAACCTCCCAAGACATAATCCGACAGTCTCAGACTGACCCAATTCTTTCGCCATAAGAAGTGTTCAAATATCTGCCTCGATTTAAATTGATAGCTAAGTGTACCGTACTGAAGATTTTTCAGGTTCTAGAATATACTTTAAATTTCTGCCTTCCTTGAAAACACACTTGCAGTATGGGAGCAATTTAAGATTCCATTTTGTGTAGTTAAATTATGGAGAACAAAAAAACCAAACATACTGCTAAATTACAGCATTTTTATGACAAGTGGAATGAGTGAATGAAGAGCACCGGGAGGTGTAACTTATACCGGCTGTCAGTGCAGTGCCATCCAATGTGCCTCTCTAGGGTGTGCTCTTCACTAGGCACTACTGGTGTTAGCTTCTAAAAGGGATTCAACCTGTCTTTACACAAGTATAAATGTACAAGTACTGCCAGTTAGATGCTGAACTACCTAATTTGTAGATGGAGTCCAGCTAAGACAATTAAGCATCCTTAATTGTGTCTGCAAATAATGCTGCACAAACATTTGTGCCTATAATTTGGGAGTTCAACCACAGAGCCTTTTTTTTTTTTTTTTTTAAACTGGCCTGTTACAAATGGCAACTGGAAAAAATTAAACCAGTTTCTGACGTTGGCCACGTGGTGACATTCTTCCTAGAATTTTATCTTTCAAGGACATTTCTTGCCTGAAAATTGTTTTTGTGACTCCAATCCACACATCTGGGCACAGGGTTATTCCACACAGGCTTCCTATAGCCTGGCTCTGCCTAGATTAATTGTCCATTTTGTTTTACAAAGTCTCTCTCAAACAGGTATATCAGCAAAAAGGTACAAACCTCCATATTCTCGATCACTAAATAGTCCCTTTTGACTGATGGAAGCCACAGTGGATTCTTAACATACAGAGCATTTGGGGCCATAATTAAGGGAAATGAATTGCCTCAATTTTAATTGTAATTGGGTAGTTTCCAACCTCAGATTATTCTTGCCCTATTCCTGAAGAGACGATTTAAAAAGGTATTCCATAATTTATCCATTTGCTATAACATTTCCAGAACTCTTCCATTACATTGCTTTGACATTATAATCAGTGCAAGAATTTTAAAAATACAACAGAGCAAGAATAAAAACAAATACTGTCCTATCAAATAAAAAATGATTTAGAAAATTTCATTTTAGCATCAATAATTCAGTCTTCTGACCATGATGAAAATAAAATGTGCATCTGACTAACAAGCTTCTTAAATATGAATCAATACCAAATTTTCCTACCCCCCTGTGTAAAAGACAAGTAATTATACGGTGTCTGCGCTATTAAACAAGAAATGTTGCTTATGGACACAAACTTTCCTGGTGGACCTACAATATGAAAATGCAATTGAAATAATTATTCAGTCCTGTGATTTAGTATTTATAAAAATTACATCAATTGGTTCAGGACCAATTATTTTGCTTTATAAACTAGTTTAGCTGCACTACTAATTTAAATTTTTTAAAAAAAATATCGGCTATGATCTATCCTAACAAATAGATTTGCATACCCCCCTCCCACTCCATTGGGAGAAACATCAGTTCAGTGTTTCAAAGACATTCCCACTCATCCGGGTTTCATTCCCCCCCCCCCCCAATCTTCAAGGCAATGTACCTAACTTAACCACTCTTGCAGGGCAGAAGGGATGGCTGTTGCTCCTTTCAGAGCCCATCAAAACAATTCTTGAGTCAACCAGAAGGGTTGCAACAAAGCACATATGCCCTGACCCCTACTGGTCCGGAATTGAAACACTGAGCCTTGGGTGTCAATGTCCTCCATGGAACTGGAGTGCATCTTTTATTTAAGTAAGTAAGTAAGTAAGTGAGAGAGAGATCTCTGAGCAGAGATTTATTCAAATCCAGTATTTGTTATGCTAATTTATTCACAGCTAGATTGCCTCATCAAGATCTCCCCTCCTTTAGTTCTCCTGCATAACTGCTGCTTACCTGTGTTGATTAAGGCTTTTGGTCGAACTGCAGCTTGAACAGTTAAGGTGTGGAACAGCTTCCAGAGCGAACACGTATAACCTCTCAGCTCTGGTCTGCTCCCTTGACAGCCGACCCACTGAATGTGGTTAGTGAGAAATATTCCAGAAATCTGAAAAGAAAATATTCTTTAAAATGTGTCCAGTCTGGGACCACATTACTTGAAAATGACACTTTCCTACTGAACTTATCACGTCTGTTAATTGCTCCTGAACGTATGAGATAGGCTGGGTATGTGTGCACCTCTTTTTGTTGTGTTTACCTGGTAATTTCAATAAGTCAGTTAAAAGAAACAGACCTTTATGCACCTTAGGCAGAAAAGGGCCTAAGACAAGCAAGCCCATATAGCCAAACATGTACAATGCTGATATTACAGGTTGATGTTTGGACATTCTTTGAGCGGAGTATTATCTTCTGGTTAAATATAAGGTAGGTCTACCTTTACAGTGGTGCGTGGAGTACAGACACTGCATGACCAGCTACAGGAATCAACAGCAGTATTGATGATGAAACACAGCTTAGGTGAGTAGACTAAATGTCCTAAATGCCTGAACCCCTAGGTTCCATGCCTTACATCGCTCTCTCCATTCCCAAGCCATGCCTCCCATGTCTACTCTGCTATTTTTAGTCGTGTAATTTTCTGCTGCTGGAGCATTTCCCCACCACAGTGAAAGGCTCTGGCCAGGGGGAGGGAGCAGGGAAAGGCTTTGGCTGCTCCCCGTGGCTAGAGCCTTTCCTCACTGTTTCCCCATGCAGGAGTCTTCCACAGCCAAGTGCAGCTACACACTGCAGGGACAAGCGTGGACACAGCCTGCCTTTGACTATGGTGCATAGCTACACACATAGTACTTGTACTCTGCACACCCGTCTACACTGACATAGCCTTAGTTAATGCATTTTCCCAACTAGCACCTTTCCAAAAAAAGGCAGTTTAATGAAATGCTCAGTTCAGATCAGAATGGCCCAAACCTGCAAGATAAGTTCTCAATTCCCACTGAAATGAAAGGGAACTGAGGGTACCCAGTGCTCCACAGACACTCAGCACATTCCAGGATCAGCCTCCAAATTTATTAGTTAACACTACTGTTAATGACAGTAGATCCTAATTTAAAATAAAGATGATCCATTTGTGAAAGTGTATTAAGTTGAAGCTATTAAATTCACGTTTAAAGGAACATAGAGTTTAAGTAGTCTGGGCTATTCTCATGAATTGTTAAATATTTTTTTGTGTAAGCATTAAAGCAGGACATAATACTTTTCTCTTAAACACTATAAATTAGTGTGATGGAAAATATAAGACATCCTAATTTGTAAGATTCTTTATAAAAACACTAGACAAAGAATTTTTTTTTATTCTCCTCAACACCTGTTCTAGGTCAGTACATTAATACATTTCTGAAAAGTCTTCAGGGTTAATGTAAAATCACAATGGCTAACTTTGCCAGCTTTTAAACTCTGGCCCACAGTGCTGGCAATAACTGGTCCAATTCAAAGTCCTAAAAATCCCATTCATCAGAGGAGAAGGAAATAAAGAGGGAGGTCTCAACATACAATAAATGTGTAGAACTGATTTGTGCTGAACAGTCTCATCCTGCCCTTCTCTGCCAGAAAGGCGATGTTCATATTTTATGTGTGCGTGTGTCTCTCTTTTAAAGGATATTGAGCAAACATTTTCATCAGAGACATTGAATTATCTGAGCGTGGCAAAGGAAAGATCTGCAACATCAGTAACTGCACATTCATACACAGAGGGCTGTGCTATGCTGCACTGTACTTCATTTCTCTCATTTACGTTCCTTCATAGGGATTTTTTTCTGGTTAATGAATTCACTTTACTTCCATTTTAACCTTCTTATAACTGCATTATGCCCAAGGGAGGCATCGGTAAGTGGTGTCTTGGATTTATACAGAACCTTATCCTTTACTAATGCTGTATTTTATGCTGGAAACTCGTAACAGCTTACCCGCATTTTGTTGTTGACCAGATCTAGGATAGCATCATAAGGGATTTTGTCTAATGGAAGGCTCACCAGCCACTCTTGCAAGGTCTCTAACAACTTCACCACGGGCTGACGGCCAGGAAATAACTAACAGAAATAAGAAAGTACCCATAGATTTTAAAGCACTCATTACAGCGAGACCAATTCATATTTTAAAATGTTTTTACTTCTTATAAGCTTTAATTAAACTTGCCATACTAGATTTTTTGTTACACACAATTGGAATTAATCACTTATTATATTTTTCAGTGAATAACCACTTTGCATTAATTTAACATCTGTACACATACTTTGCTCACCACTGAAATGAAGCTGGTATTTTACAGCACACAGAAAAATACAATACAGCAGTTTAGGACAGAACATGAAAAAAAACTGTATCCAAACTGCAGAATACACCTCAAGATAGAATTCTGGCAGGCACTTCCAGAGGACTTTTAATGTTCAGGACCTCGTTTTCACACCTCTCCTGAATGATACCAGCCCCTAATACAAATAAATAATAATAATGCCAGAGTATTGGTTCAATACTGACTCCAGTGGAAGAGTGTCACAATGCTTCCTACAAAAGTTAGGCCTTCCATGGAGATTTCCCATCAAACTTTTGACTCAATCTGACCCTACTTTATTTGAGATGTAATGTCACTTCTACAATTGGAAGTGCATTGTAATTTGTAAGTCTACTTTCATGTTATTACAGTTCGGGGAGTTTTAATTTCCAAAAGCTTTTCAGTTCTCTGTTGGGAACTGACCTTTAAAAAAAAAAAATCAGCTCTGGACAATGATGCATAAACTTGTAAACTGCTCTGACTATACTGCATATAGCATCAGAGACCTCAACCACAAGTACAGACACAACACTTTGGATACAAATTTCCTGTCAGTGACATGGATGCAAGACAAGACAAACTCCACCTTGCTGCTGTCTTTGATGAGTTGTAAAGAGAGTTGCTTGCCAATGGCGCTTTTCAGTATTATTTATGAGCAATACAGGTCCCAATCCAACTGGTCCAGATCAATTTCTATTTGGGTACGTACAATTTGCATACTTAAATTCCTCATGCTTTTTCAACTGCACATAGGAGTCTGTATACAACAGCTTAGGACAGGAAGCGGAAACGCTCTGTTAAACAGTTCCAAAGGTAGCAGCATTTCAACAGTAGGGGAAGTTGTCCCTCTATCTGCTTTATCAGATATGCAGAGACCGTTAGGATGGGAGATGCTATAGAAATGAAAGTTCATTCTGCAGTAACTGTTCAACTGTTTATAAGATACGTCCTGGCAGATAACTGGTTCCTTCCAGCTACTTGAGTCATGGTCCAATGTGTGCTCTCCTCTTCTGGCTCCTCCTCCAGCCCAGAGCTCTCTTAATTGGTTTAATGAAAAACTCTTGAGCAGCAACTGCTTTCTTTGCTAGCTGCATAACACCTAGCACAAAGAGCCCTAATCTTTGATTTGGGGTTCCTATCAACTACCGTAATAGGAGTAAACTGTACACAACTGAAATACTGATACTGTATTTGATAGACATGACTTTAAGTGCATAGATATAATACTTTCCCAAAGTAATGCTGACCAGTGCAAATGAAAGAAAGGGCTACTGTAAGTTGCACAAATAGCCAAGAAACGAATCCTACAACAATGAAAATCCCTGAGCAGGAGATGGGAGCACAGACTTTAGTGATGTAGCAGCACTGTAAATGCTCTTCTTCAGAAATGAGGCTGGTGTACAAAGTCCTGAAATCGAGGTTCACACCGATGTTTTTATTAATTGATCACAAAATATTTAGTTTAAAAAGGAGTTAAGTTCTTAAAAACAAAACCTCAAATAAACTAAATTATGGCATCAATGCAGTATGCTACCTTTTCTGAAGTCCTTTGGTGTAAAGAACCACACAGGAAAGAAATCAGAATTGTGACTAAAATGTGAAATATCAGAAGAGAAACGTTTTTAAAAAAGTGTTAAAAAAATACAAAATAAAAAACCCTTCTGCTGCCTAGAAGGGAGCATTCCCCATTTGTTCACTAATAGCCAGGAAAATAAATTACATTAGCTGGCCAGGATCCATCAGGAAGAAAAGAGGCTGTTTTAGGGATAATATGATGGACAGATTAGCACTACACTTTCTTAAAGGAAATGAGGCCAGCTAGAGATTTCTGACCTCTAACTGTCATAGGGGGTAAGAACCTGTCTGACTGATTTTCACATAATGCCAGATACTTGGAAATGTTATATAAATCTTATTGTCCCTCTAAACAGTCACTGATTTGCTTTGTTTACAAACAAATACAATCTGTTAATTACTTGATAGTGAAATATGGAGAGACACTGCAGCTCATGTTTAACTGGGGGTCACTTTTAACCATTAAAATATTAGAATTTTTCTAAGTCACATTTTCTTCATGTCAGACTCACTTTAAAAAAGTCTAAACTTTAGGACAAATAAGTCCAAAGCAAAAGCACCAACTAAACTCCCATCATCGTCACAGTATCTGAGCACCTCAAACATTAAAGGATTTATCCTCACAACACCCATGAGGCGACACTGTTTAGAGTCTTTGAAATATGGTGCTCATCAGCTATGTTCAAAACTCTTGATTAAAGTCAGCCGTATCGTTAGAAGTCCAACCTAATTTTCTAAACACTGTATGTGGTCACATAGGCACAACAATGTTAAAGTTACTTTAAGAAAGTCCAAGAATCCAGAGTGAGTGTGTGTGTGTTGGGGGGGGGGAAGAGGGGGAATAATCTATGCTCAGTTACGATTACTACCTATCCAGAAAAAATCTGAGCAACCATCCCAATTTTCACGGGTCTGGGACAACCAGAATCCTTATTTCATTCTGAGCCATGCAATGCGACAAAGTGCATTTTAATCCTTCAGGTTTATCCACAGAAGCATAACAGAATTTCTATATCTAAGATACGGTAGAAACCAAAACATGTACATTTTTAAGGGCACTCTGAAAGACATTTTCAGAAACATAAAATATTCTGTCAAATAATAAATTTTACATTATATCTGTAAGACTCAAGTGAATGTAATCAAAGACTAGAAGTGTATACCTTGGAAATGACTGTAACAAAATCCTTGAAGGTCTTTAGCTCAGCTCCCTCAAGCGTCTTGTGAGTGGCAAGCTCTACCCTGAGTAGGTAATGCAATCCTGATTCAAGGTCAGCCATGTACAGCTTAGTTCTAAAACATACACACACACACACATATATATATATATATATAATGTTAAAAATTGAGGCAGCTTTCTTTCACTCATTTTCTCACCAGTCATTAAGGTAAAACTGATATGTAGTGGGCACTATTCAAACCTCATAATCTGCAATTCCACAGTGATTGCAGTATCTCCTATTCCAAGGGCAGGAATATACAGTGCAGTACCTAGTACCGTGAATGTCAAGTTTAATGGCTTCCACAGTACTCTAATTTTAGAACAGCAATTTTATGCCACTAGTTCAGAGACTAGACAAATGAAGCACAACTGCATAAAAAGTTATCTTGTGTTTGAGTAAGAACTTTCTACCTCCCAATTTCTCCCTCTAGAGAAATCATAACCCTGAGATTCTGTCAGCAAGCAAATTGCTGGTGTCACAGCTTGTGACTTCTCTACACAGTTAAATATAAAGTAGAGAACAACAGGCTGTGAGGGGAAAAGCCTTTTGTTTAACAGAAGTATCTTTGATGAGGAACAATGCCAAGGAAACTGACCACAACAAAAATGAAAATAACCCCATATTAAGAAAGATGGAATTTAGAAATACTCCCCAAATGCAGCAGTCCCACTAGAGAGACCTTGTGCACCATAGCGTATTTAAGAGTCAGTCAATTACAGAAGGTCTTGTGACAGTCAGTCACCCACTGATGGCTATGGATAAAGCAGACATTTGAGGTGAATGAGACCTCAGCACCTCCCTTCCTCAGAGCAGCAACTATCATGGAAAATATTTCTATATTTACACCACCACCACGCACAGACAAGCAATTGAACAAAATATAAACAACTTAAGAGTTTGTATCCTTCAGTGCTTTTAGATTACAAGCCCAAGTTAGTACAAAATACAGCAACACAGCAGAACAAACAGAATTGGATACAGACCCGACAGCCTAATGTTTCAAAAAATTCCTGAGGATCCTTATGTCTTATAACCCACATGATTAAACAGTAGATTTAAGAGAGCTGATCAAATCAGAAAACCAGCTTATTCTGACAACAATGGTTGCATAATGATAACAGAACACTTAAAAACACATGAAAAGCTGCAGTGGAGAACTGGGAAACTTCTGATTTATTTTTATGAAAAAAAGTGGGAGACTCAGTTTCCCCTCTCCCTTTGTATTGTTCTGCCATGTGTGTAGGGGTTAATTTCTTTTTTGAGACAAGGGAGTGACTGTGTGGAAGTCACCTAAGCATGAATGAATTATCAGGAACTAAAATTACTGGGGAATAATTAATGTAAATACCTAGGCAGGTAAACAAGTCTGGAAAGGCACCACACATGAGGAAAATGAACTACCCTGCTTTGAACTGGTTGAAAGAGGTTATCAAACAAAGAACTGCCAAGCCTGCTACAGGAGGGAGGTCACTCTCACTAGACTCAAGAACTGACAAAAGGCTATGACAGGAAGGACACAGCCCGCGGAAAGAGTTTGAAATCTACCAGCATCTCCATGTTGAAGACGGGTGATACCTGGTAAGGGAGGCAGGCATATAAGCTGTTTATTGTTTTCAAGATATGTTTTCTCTATAACGCTTTTGGTTCCAAATAAATACTTGATTTATGAAGGCTGGCTGGACATTGGTTAACCCTGTCATAGCCCCTGAGAGAGAGCAAGATGTCAGGTGCTGAACTAAACTCAGACCTGCTAAGGTGATCAAAGTGAATTGCATTAGGGATTTTAGCCTAAATCCCCTGTCTGGAAGGGGAGGAATGTTGGCTCCCGCAAGAAAGGGGCTGGCTAGAGACCCAAGTCGCATCCCCTCATAGAGGCCATGAAGAGGTTAGAGATACAGGTATCTCGGGAACTGTGACAGCTGCATTCTGAATGATACAGACTACAGACATATTCCGAGTGGCCAAGTGTCACCTCTTTAGTAAAAAATGTATTCACTTAATAACAGTTATAAAAAGTTTATTAGTAGGTCTGTTGACTTGTCAGTATTAAATCATCAAGCACACAAACAATCTAGCTGGGAGATACTTATATAGTGATCTTTTATAAAAAATTGTATTGTACAAGCACCAAGATTGATAGAATCATTCAAGTTAATAAGATACTCATTAGCTACAAAAATCAGTTATCAAAACACAATATTCTATATAAACTGGTAAAAGAAAATGACAGCCATCTGTCAAAAAACAAAACAAACAGGGCTGACACTTTAATAGTAACCGTAACAAAAAATGAAAATAAGTACAAAATGGAAGCACTCAGTCCTACATCTTTTCCAGCTAAAGATGCTGAAGGATTATCTCAGTGCAAAGCTCTTGTATCCTTCTCTCAAACACTCAGAGGGTGAACATAAACCTAAGTGGATTTGGTCTGATAAACATCTTTTCTGGTGACTTTAGAGATCTCTAATGTATATGCATTTACCTAACACTTTCTAGTGGTGTCTTGACTCACCATTATACAAACAAATATTGGGTTCACTGTTTTCTGTAGGTTTGCCAAAAACTTGTTAAAATTTTTAATACTGATTTTATTTTTCTCTGGGATATTGATTTACAAGCTAAAGTTTTCCAATAAAAAATAAACTAGTGAACCCTACATTTCAGATACTAGTTTGATCCTCAATCCTGCTCACACTGACACCAATGGAAGCAGAACTGAGCTCTGGATTTTTTTTTTTTTTTTTTTTAAGTAAAACATGCGTTTAAAATAAAAACGGTCTCTAATAGAACTTTCTTCCAGAGAAATGCAGACATTTGCTCCAAACGCATATTGAAAATATTGCTTGAAGCGTCTTTAAAATCCCTAAAACATCAGTCATACATAATTGCAAGAAAGGTACATTCACTAACTAGAGTATTACATCTTTGCTGCTAGGGCTGAATTAATTTACCATTGTATCTAGTATATTGTGAAAAGGATCCTGCTGAAGAAACAAATGAAAGCAATGCTGTACAATGTGATCTGTAAGACATTTCAGTGCTCGGATCCCTTTAATATTCACACACAATCCCTTTGTTCTGCTCAGCAAGTCACCATGTGGTAGTTCAGCTATTCAATTCCGGGTGTATCCTTTGAGTATTTATGGAATCAAATAAAGCTTTCAGCTACAGTAAGATGTTAAAATAAATTATTTTATAGCTTCCCACTTAGCAATAATAACTGTGGATTTTAACTACCAACCATTAAACTGAAGCTCAACAGCATCACTTACTTATCAAATTCCTTCCATGTCTTGATTTCTGCGCCCTCCTGTTTATTTTGCTTTTTTGGTAGAGGAAGTTGTGAAACAAGTTTTCTTCTCACACCAGGCAGTGATTTTAAATAGGAAGAAAAGAAAGACCGAAGAGGCTTCAAACTGCATATGAAAGGACAGTATAAGGGTTAAAAATCAGCTCAAGCTAAATGATTGACAGGAACAGTTTAATATATCTGTGAAATACGAGATTTGGTTTTCTTTACTCTTTGTTTTACAAGTTTGGTAAAAGGCAGCAAGTTTGCAAATTTTAAAAGCAGCAGCAAAAATAATTAGGACCAGTGGCTTGCAATACTATTCAAACTAACAGCAACATCCCATTTTCATAAAGACTTCAGGTCATATTTGTACACCTTATTTGTTCACTTCCACTGAATCCAACCGGTGATTTGACTGAGTAGGATGTGTGTGATTTGGTACTTAATATTTTTATTTCAGATTTGTCCCAAACCATACATATTCCCCTCAAAGGCATCACAGTAATGAGTCAGTGATACTGACTGGTGGCCGTGGAAGACACGACTAATACAGAGTCTCTTCCCAAAACCTCAATGATCTCCTGTTTATCAACATCACTAGACTATCAGCATGTCACTAGCTACTGCTCAACAGCTTATATTTTCTGAACGCTTTGCACTGACACCATCAGCCTGGAATTTCTATTTCACAGATGGAGTATTCTTCTTTAGCACTCATTTTACAAGCAAGTTTGTGAGCAGTCTAAACTCACCACTGCAGTGAAGTTATAACCAAGCACTACAGCATTTTGTTTTTTCTCCAAGATGAGGGAGAAATCTATTTTTTGTTCTCTTAGTCCATTTCAGTGCATTGTAAACTCCTGCAGAGAGTCAGCTGTATAAGTATAAGATTATTAAATATGAACAGGATATTTTTCATACGCAATGGAATAGCTGTCTCAACAAGGTCTGAGATAGTCTCTTCAAATATGAAGAGTCTGAACATTAAACATCGATCAATAAAATGTACTGATCACATATTGGGATACATTGCCTTTATTTAAATACACAAATAAAACCTGGTTATCAAATACATTAACTTGTATGCAAGGAAACTAAGGCAACGGTTTTAAAGCTTAACTGAACTCCTCAAAGTCCTGCAAGTATCCCTTACAGATATATAGTACTTACATGTTAATTAATCCATGGGACCCATTTGGATAGATCAGATAACATGAAGGGACTGAGGTAATACCAAGTTTCTCTAGAAAAGCCTTATCAGAATTCAGCACTCTCTTTACCATAATGTTTTCATACTGAATCAAGTCTAAAATCACCTGGGTGATGAGAAGACAACACAAGAGTTACATATTGTTCAAAGAATATCCAATTCTTGTAAGAAAGGACAAGTATATTATAGGGAGTGCACCATACTTTTAAGTAAACTAAGCTGATGATAAAACCACCTTACTATTCACCAAGTACGTCTATTTATTAGGGCTGTCGATTAATTGCAATTAACTCACGCGATTAACTCAAAAAAATTAATCGCGATTAAAAAAATTAATTGTGATTAATCTCAGTTAAACAATAGCATATCAATTGATATTTATTAAATATTTTGGGTGTTTTTCTACATTTTCAAATATATTTATTTAAATTACAGCACAGAATACAAAGTGTACTGGCTGCCTATATTTTATTATTTTTTATTACAAATATTTGCACTCTAAAAATGATAAACAAAAGAAATAGTATTTTTCAAACTCACCTCATAAAAGTACTGTAGTGTGATCTCTTTATTGTGAAAGTGCAATTTATAAATTTAGAAATTTGTTACATAAACTGCTCTCGAAAACAAAACAACGTAAAACTTTAGAGCCTGTAAATTCACTCAGTCCTACTTCTTGTTCAGCCAATCTCTAAGACAAACAAGTTTGTTTACATTTATGTGACATTATGTTGCCCATTTCTTACTTACAATGTCACTTGAAGTGAGAACAGGCGTTCACATGGCACTTTTGTAGCCAGCACTGCAAGGTATTTACGTGCCAGATATGCTAAACATTCATATGCCCAACATTCATATGCCCCTTCATGTTTCAGCCACCATTTCAGAGGACATGCTTCCATGCTGATGACACTGGTTAGAAAAATAATGCGTTAATTAAATTTGTGACTGAACTCCTTGGGGGAGAATTGTATGTCTCCTGCTCTGTTTTACCAACTTTTTGCCATATATTTCGCGTTATATGACCCAGCACACATTGTTTGTTTTAAGAACACTTTCACTGCAGATATGACAAAATGCAAAGAAGGTACCAATGTGAGATTTCTAGAGATAGCTACAGTACTCGACCCAAGATTTAAGAATCTGAAGTGTCTTCCAAAATCTGAGAGGGACGAGGTGTGCAGAATGCTTTCAGAAGAGTTAAAAGAGCAACACTCCGATGCGGAAACTACAGAACCCGAACCACCAAAAAGAAAATCAACTTTCTGCTGGTGGCAACTGACTCAAATGATGAAAATGAACATGCGTCGGTCCATATTGCTTTGGATCGTTATCGAGCAGAACCCATCATCAGCATGGATGCATATCCTCTGAAACGGTGGTTAAAGCATGAAGAGACATATGAATCTTTAGCGCATCTGGCACATAAATATTTTGCGACGCCAGCTACAACAGTGCCATGCAAACACCTGTACTCACTTTCAGGTGACATTGTAAACAAGAAGCAGGCAGCAGTATCTCCCGTAAATGTAAACAAACTTGTTTGTCTGAGCAATTGGCTGAATGTGAAGTAGGACTGAGTGGACTTGTAGGCTCTAAAGTTTTACATTGTTTTGGTTTTGAATGCAGTTTTTTTGTACATAATTCTACATTTGTAAGTTCAACTACAGTACTTGTAATGGGGGAACTGAAAAATACTATTTCTTTTGTTTTTTACAGTGCAAATATTTGTAATAAAATAAATATTAAGTGAACACTGTACACTTTGTATTCTCTGTTGTAACTGAAATCAATATATTTGAAAATGTAGAAGACACCCAAAAATATTTAAATAAATGGTATTCTATTATTGTTTCATCATGTAATTAATTTTTTTAATCTCTCAACAGCCCTAGTATTTATTAGTATTCCAACATGGACACTAACAATTTCTGTTCAACAGAAATTTTACTTCACTGGGGGAAAACTATTTTTTCTTGTCTTCTGAGCTGTAGGATTTTTCCTTAGCCCATCCTGACTTCCCCCCCTCAAGTCTCACATGTCTAAAGACCACATATGAGAGAGAGAGACAGACAGACAGACGAAATGTCCTGGAGAAGCCTCCAAACACAGATAAGATGATATCTGTCACACACCCACTGGTCTGTGATGACATGTTACATACATACAAGGATTTTAAAGCCAGTTTTTCAGGCACTGGCTTCCATTTTTCTGAGCTCAAATAACTCCGGTTTTGCCACTAGCCAGCTCCTTGTCTAATGTAATCAGAACGGTCAAACACACACTGCATGTTTCTAAACAGATTATGCCTAGTAATCATGCAATTTGTTTTCGTTACTTATCCTAGATTTTGGCAGTAGTAGAAAACTATCAAAAGTTGTGTAGGCTAACCGTAGCTCTTTAGATTGTGAAATGGGGCCAAACTAAATTTAATATAAATTTAATTCTCCACTTCCTCAGACCTCAGTTCAAGATGCTGAATACACTTACTATCCAGTCTACACTAGAATGATGGCACAACATTTTGTCAGTGTCCTTAAGTTTCACATTTAATTAGGCAATGTGGCACATAAAGCTACCCATTCACGTAGAGAAAGATTTATATGCAGGAGTAGATGGTCATCTCCTTGAGGCAAGGACTAAGTTGTATAGCCCACTGCTAGCACTGGCATTATCTACATCCCTCCCACCAAGCAGCTTGTTTCAGTCTGGCATTTTATTGGCCCTTTTCTGCTGCAAAAGACCGTGCTGTGTCTTTACTTAGCCTTCCTTTGGAAGTGCCAAGTACCCCAGAGGGGTTCTTACCTCACTTACTTGCTACAATGACATATTTAACTGCTTCACTGATTGACATCCATCACACACAACAATCTGTTATAAGATTTAAATGGGCAATTAGGCCCTGACTCCAAGAAACATAAGCAGCTTGGGCCAATTTGAGACATTCAATAAAAACATAGCCTATTTCCACATTATAACAACATACAGGATATGCAATACCCTAAATGTAGTATCATACAATTCCTGCAGAGTCTACTACACCTCAGCACAAACTGAGCTAAGATCATCATCCAAGAGTTTTACTACAATATTCTGTATTGTCTTGGTTTTGGTGGCTTTTCTATTTTAATTAGTGTGATGTATGGACCACATAGACACACAGTATATCATACAGATTAAAGTAAAATAACTATGTTGCAAAAGCAGACCAACAGGAACAAACTTTATGAATGGTTCTCTAATAGTGATAAAGCAATGTCATTCATGATCTGAAATATTTTTCCTGTGATGATGTGAGGTTTGACAGAAGTATTTTGCTAATATTGAGGAGGATAAACTAAACTTCTACTAAGGAATGAAAGGAATCCAAATAGCCAGAAAAGTAACACTGCATTTCTTTAAAAAACGCACTCCTCTCTGTGACTAAACTAAAAGCCAATGTCTTATGGCATCACGTGGCTTAGTCATATTCTAAATGCATATGATCTGGCTTTCACTACTTACGTGCCAATCCTGCAAGCAGTCGCACCTTTATTCACATGCATAGTTCCACTGACTGAATAAAATATAACCCCAATTGTAATATTCATGATTTAAATATTGGATTAAATTCACAAGTCACACATTACCTCTCGCCCAACATAGGAGTTACTACTTTCAACCACAATGGCAGTATAATGATGGCTACTCTTGTCAAAAAGAGAAGCAATCTCACTGGACCTTTTAAGAAAAGAAAAACTATTTAGTACATGAAGAATTCAATGTTCTCATTGCCCACAACATGAACTTACTCTAAGTATTTGTTAAACAGAAATACAAAAACATTCTTTATCCTTGGAAACCGTCTTGACATTTTATTTGAGTAGCATACTAAGTGTACAATATTTTGTGTTATTTCAAACAAGATTCTTACGGAATTGGATCTAAGGGAGGGCAAGCAGGTGGTCTTGATTCTTGAGAATGGTTCTGTAGAAAATCAATCATCATCTGACGAACAGTTTGGAGCTCGCGATCTGACCCTGCTAAAAAACAGATAAATAAAGAACTATTCAGAAGACAGAAAAGTATCACTAAGTTCAGGTTGTCTCATTCTCAGTTTTGAGGGGTTTTTTACTTAAAAAGCTAGGTGACAATGTTTGTTTTAGGAGGGGGTAAAAGTACTTTTATTTGCAAGATTAAGTTTGCAGACTTTTTGTAAAAGTTGTTTTCCCCAAGAGCTTTAAAAAAAAAAAACTAACTCAAAACAGCTGACCTGCCTCTCATCAGGGTTTTCAACACACTATCATCTTGCTTCATACAGGTCTATACTCACACATAAACAACGCTTATAGTGGCAGGAGTTCAAGCAGCTTTTTTGCAATGGAGATGTTCAGTGACCAAATGAACGCTTTTTGTTTGCATGCTGGGTAACAGCAAGCATTGAAAATTTGAGCCACTGGTGTAAGGCTCTTAACAAATGGCCCAGGTAAGGTAACAACCAGCCACAAAGGGAAATTAATAATAAATAATAATAATAAATAATAAAGGGTTTTTGAATTTAACTTAAGCTTTGAAATCGGGGGGGGGAGGGGGGAGGGAGGAGAGAGCCTAAAAACAGATTCCTTAAACTTTTTTGTCAACAAAAGCAACCCCCTCCCAAACGCTAAAAAAAAAGCAGGTACAATTGCAATAATATTCTACCAGAAGGGTTAATGGTGCAGGTGGTCTGTTTTCTGACCTCTAGCCTTTTATATGTTAGTCCAATCGAAAAGATGTGTTACTTTAGTCTGTAGCCAGACCACTTCAAGGTGTGATAAAGGACTTCTAATAAATTCAGGTGTTGGAGAAAGTAGTGCTGGTAAATCAGAAGGTGGCAATCTTCCATTGAAGTCAGAGCCAAGCAAGTGCTTCAATAGGGACACCATGCTGCTGAGAAGCGTGTGGTTTTTTTTTAAATGAGATTTAAAATGAAGGATCTGCCCACTTGTAACAATTAAATACTACAACGTATTTTAAAAGCACAGGGGTGTTAACTCTACTGTCCTGGACAAATGTAAACTCTAGCAATTACATTCTGCCATCTAAAATTTTCCCTGCAGTTTCATTTTCAAAGGGTATTTTTAACCTTCTATTCTAAATAGTTGCTTACTGTGCTGTTAAAGAGCCTGTGTATTCCACCTAGGGATGTCTGAATTTTATTGATGGGTAAAGAAATCTTGTTTATTATAGAATGTACTCTGGGATAGTAGGATAAATGCTTTTGAGATAGGTTAGAGTGGGGTTTTCTTACCTTTGTAATTTTCCCCAGTTGTGAACTGCTTTGTAAATGCTTTGAAGTACTGTGGGGTGAAAAAAAACATTCCTTTGAAGACAACTCACGGCTCAAGGGGAAAAAGTACTTCAGGAAAGCTCAGTGCAGAGGCAGAACACAATTTTCATGAGTTCTTGCTTTTTACAGTTTTAATTCATCACATATTGTTACTTAGCTTACAGACAAGCAGAATATACAACGGAAATTTTACTCTTGCCTGGTAAATTCCAAGGGCTGATCCTCAGCTAGTGTGGGTATAATGATTGCTGATTTACACCAGCTGTGGATCTTGCCCACTGATCCTTAAACAATCAAACTCTTATCTCACTAGTTTGTTAAATTTATAGAAATTTTTGACTTATAAAATTCTGTATAGATTTTCTCAGAAAAAACAATTTTCAGAGGCATTCTGAAAAAATTCAACTGAAGTCTCCAACTTCATAGACAAGGTTAGGATCGAGAGGTTGACTCATACCGATGATTTACTAAGCAAAACTATTAACTGATGGATATACTTGATAAATTGGACAACTGGTCTGAAATCAACACAATGCAAGCCAATAAAGACAACTGCAAAGTTACACAGGAAAAATTAAATGCACAAATATAAAATGGGGAATAACTGGCTAGGCAGTAGTACTTCTGAGAAGGAGCTGTGGGTTACAGTGGATCACATACTGAATAGGAGCCAACGCTACAGTGCAGTTGCTAATATCCTGGGGTGTATTATTAGGGATGTCATATATAAGACACAGGATGCGATTGTCCTGATCTACTCGGCACTTGTGTTGCCTGAGCTGTGTCCGGATTTGGGCCCCACATTTTAAGGAAACAGTCCAGAGCAACAAAATATGATAAAGAAGTTTAGAAAACCTGACCTATGAGGAAGCGTTAAAAAAACAGGCATGTTCTGAAAAGAAGACTAACGGAGGACATGGTAAATCTTCAAATATGCTAAGGGCTGTTATAAATAGGATAGTGAGCAATTGTTCTTCATGTCCCCTGAAGGTGGGACAAGAAGCAATCAATCTGCAGCAAGGGGTTTACATTGGGTATTAGGATAAACTTTCTAACTATAAAGATAAGTAAAGTACTGGAATAGGTTACCAAGGGACGTTGTGGAATCCCCATCACCGGAGGTTTTGTCAGGGATGGTCTAGGTTTACTTGGTCCTGACTCAGCATGCGGGGCTGAACTAGATGACTTCTCGAGGTCCCTTCCAGCCCTGCAATTCTATGATTCTGTGCTAAAGAATACTGCTCACACCCTAAACAGTCTTACCTCCCTCTTGTGGTTAAAACAAAATACATAATGCAACGTAACTTCTACCTATTTTAAAAAACAAAACATACTGTGCTTTGGGAAGAAACGAGTCACGTTTTGGCCTCACAACATGATAGAAGAAAAAAATCACTATTGTTTTTCCCCAACATCAGAAGAACAAACAGTTTTTATATTATAACACCTCTCTTCTCACACTACAAACTTTTTATTGAGATTCTCCTTGTCCCCCATTTTATTTTCACATGGGGTAAATAATGATAATGATGATTACATACAACAGGGAAGATTGGTAGTATGGCAAATACAGAAGTTCATTTTCATCCTTAGATGCAAAATTTCCATATTAAACACAGTTCCTGATTCTCTTGGCAAACAGTAGAAAGTATTTTTAAATTCAATTTAAGTAAACTGTGAAGTAAAAAATTAAGAATGATATGAGGCTAGTGAAGGATTGATTCAAAGATTACAACACTAACTAACACACAGTCCCTCATGAAATCAGCTACTTGATTCCATGTTTGTCCCTGATGTATCAGTTTTAAACTACTGGATTTATCCTCATGTCACTAACTGAGACAAAATGTATAACTCTATTAATGTTGTTTACTATATATGGATCTTTACATGGTTAACAGCTAACACATAAATTGCATCCAGATACCTTAATGATGGGAGACAAAAATGCTTTAAAAGAATATATTGCTTTCTGGTGCCATGTCTCTTATGTTCGAAAAATTCTAATTCAGTGTTTAGGACAATCATAAGCCCAGCTGATTCAGATAATTGCATCATCTATTCCATTCTATTGATTAACAGAGCCTGAAAGCATCTTTTATTATAATCACAAGAATCTTTGCAGAAGAAAAAGAAAGCACCCAGATCCAAGAACAAGTACACAATATTCTGGTTAAGTAAGTTTGCTCTGTTTTTAACTACAGGCAGCAGGTTC
The DNA here is from genome assembly GCF_965152275.1 of Natator depressus. Lineage (NCBI taxonomy): Eukaryota > Metazoa > Chordata > Testudines > Cheloniidae > Natator > Natator depressus. The sequence goes on along the minus strand of NC_134249.1, from coordinate 20,634,229 downwards.
AACAGTTGTAGTTTGGAACATGGAATAATAGAAACCGTTTGAGATTTAAAGCAAGTATTTTTTTTAAAAATGGAATGACCACCATTTGCCTAATGCTGTATATCGTGCTACTTACCCTAAAAGTTGGATAGTAGAGAATACCATATTCTTTACAGGTCTCATAGTTCTCTTCCTCCCCGCAATCCAGCACACCAATCCTGATGGCAGGTTCCCAGTCTGAAAATAAATAAAAAATACATTTACTTTTTGGTGCAGCGGTGACCAGGCATCCTATCTTAGGTCATGCTCTGGCTCCCATGGAAGTCAATGGCAAAACTCTCACCGACTTCAATGGGGTAAGATCAAGTCGTCTGTCCTGCATTTGCACCCTCAACAATAATTTGGCTGATTAGTTTTGAAAACTAACTAAAGATGACATCTACCACAATGGAGAGAAGTATTTTCAACAAATCTAAAGAAATCCAAAGCAAACAATTAAACTTATCTCTAAGGCTGCTGGCATTACTCAGTTCAAGTGGATGAAACAGGGCCCAACCCAACACTAACAAATGGTAGGTACTGTATTCTCTGGTTTATCCAATCAGCTAAGTTCAGTACTCAGTTAATTGTATTCTTCATGTCAGTTTTCAAAGATGAACATAATGGCTACCCATCTGCATGGCTTTCAGTTACATGGTTACATAGATGATGTATAATCTATCAGAGCTGATGGTAACATAGACCTGCTTTTTGCTGAACTTGTAACTTATTCAGAGGCTTACAAAATGGTGCAATGCCTAATTAAACCACAAAGCTCACATTTTGATTAATGACGGTGCTCTTAGGTGTAAGTGCTATCCAAGAGCCTGTTGGATGCAACTGGAAGATATCTGAGCAAATACAGCACCATGAAGATTAATTGGGGTGTAGTTTCAAGTTTTGTAAAGAGTTTTATTGAGAATAAATATTTAGAATGATAAATAGCTTGAAACATTCTTACACAAACAATTTTGATGAGAGAACCTTTGGAGGCCTTTAATAGTTTTCTTTCCCCCTTTATCGGTATTTTAAAGTAATATGGTGAAGTACATGCTGCCAGTAAACATTTAAATGTATTAAGCTTCATTGCTAAGAGATACTTGTGCACTGTACAGAAAAATATTCAATCTTTTAAAAATAAAATTATGTTGCAACTCCCACTCCCCAACAGCCTTCCCCCCCTACCTATGTAGAATAATAGCAGGAAACAAGGGAACATTAAATGTCCATAACTAACCCAGAGAAATTGGAAAACAGCCATGACAACTCTGGACATCCTCAAGGAGGGAGCTTCAAAAGCCATCCCTCAGCATTGAAAAGGTCCCATCTCCAGCATGTCCTCCCCCGCAATAGGAAACAAGAAATAGCATAGGTCACTTTCCTTGCTGTACCATCATTTTAATCATTCTTTAATGGCCTTTAAAGAAATGTGTGTTTCTTGTCGGAGGCCAAAAATAAAAGGCTTGACATTTGGAAAAGGATCATTATCACTCATTTTCATTACTCATTTTGTTGTTTGATAGAATACGCTTATTAGGGATGAGTGAACTGGCTCAGATAAATTAACACCATTGTCCCTCAAAATTTTCATCCAAAACTTTATTCAGATATTTTTAAAGATGTTAACTTGACATATTTCCTCTGTTGTTTTTGCCCACATATGCCCTCCAGGGACTGTGAAGTGTAAATTCCAAAATGCTGCAAATCAAGCTGTTCTTGTGAGATTTCCAACTCAATTTTGAAGCTCCAAGTAGCTTGGATAGTTCACACAGGCATCCAAGCTTTTGGATCCTTCGCTATTCAAACACAGTTGACATTTAAGTCCTATGCCTACGTGTGGTACTAAAGCAAACGGATAAATTCATGTTGTCAGCTTTCAGAGTAACAGCCATGTTAGTCTGTATTCGCAAAAAGAAAAGGAGTACTTGTGGCACCTTAGAGACTAACCAATTTATTTGAGCATAAGCTTTCGTGAGCTACAGCTCACTTCATTGGATGCATCGAAAGCTTATGCTCAAATAAATTGGTTAGTCTCTAAGGTGCCACAAGTACTCCTTTCCTGTTGTCAGCTTTACATCAAGAACTTTAGAATTGTCTGTATATTTTTGCCCCAGAGTTCTAAACTTAGCAACCATAAAGAAGAGCTAGGTAACTTTTACTGTAATTAGTGCAACCTTAATGTCATGTCAAAAACGCTAGACTGAACAAAACAAGTTTACAAACAATTTTTTGGGCTATATCCATAACTTAATAGGATGTAGTCTCTCTTTGGATAGACAGGCAAAAGACCATTGACAGACAAATTCTTACAGCAGTATCATAACTCAAGGCATTTTCCAGAAGGATTTGTTTATAATTAATTCCATTCTATTTTCATCTGGCAGACTACAGGAACAGTTTGAACAGCCTCAAATATTGCTTTGTAGGCTCAAACTGGATTGTTCATGCAGAATTCTCACAGCACACCAAAAAGTGTCTGACAAAAAGCATCAATGCTTGCTGTCCTCAGGACAGCAATGGCAGAGACTTAAAAAGGACTCTCTCACCTTTTTGACACACTGAGTGGATTGGGAAAGTTATGGTCTTAATAACTGCCTCTCCCAAAGTTTATTTCTAGGCTGAAGAAATGAGTGTTGTTGCAATCCCTTACCCAATTAAATGCATGCACAAGTGGTACAAGTTTTTAGTACTCTGCACTGAAGGTACAACATAGCTTATAAAACTTGGAGCCAATGGTATGTCATAGAATTATTCACACACTTCTTGCAAGAATTCTAAATCTTTCTATCCTGGTAAAATCATCACCTAGCGCTGAGAAAAAGCAATAATATTTACAGGAAATAGTTTCTTTTGTCTTCAGGTACTGACTGTTGGATTGAAGACCGATCTGAAATACAGTCAAATCTCTGGATACTTTCTTCCCTACTCCCAAAATATAAATCCACTATAAACTCCCTCTTTATAGAAGCAGAAAGCTATTGTTCACTTCCCCGAAAAAGAATAACTTGTATAATATTGCTGACTTAGAATGGTTGACACATTCCACATCTACAGATCAATATTTTCAGCATAACAATGTGCTCACCAAGCTATTCTTTCTATAAGGATAAAGTATTCATTTTATTATTACGAAGATAGGGTATCCATCTATGAATAATCAGGGATTTTTCATTAGTGATAAACCATAACACAGTATGAAGGACAAAAGGAGAGAAAACTTTAAAATGTCTGCATCATGATCAATAAGCAAAATCATAGTGACGTTTCATGCTATGTTGTGCAATCAGCTTAATCCGACTAGCTTCAGTAGGTAATTTCAAACCCTAATAAAAACAATATCATACAAATTGCACTGGAACAACAGATCACATCGTTCTGAATTCTCAAAATTGCACATAACTAAACTAATATAGTTAATACTATCATCCAGTTGGTGTAACAGATGGCAACCATACACTTATCTGAGGAAAAAACATTTTAGGAAATATTCAACATGAAAAGCTGTATTAATGTTTATTATTCCAGTTTCACAGTGAAACAGCTCAATGACATAAGCTACAGTAATATGCCTCCCTTCTTGCTGTCCTATACTGCTATACTTTACAAAAAAAGTTGTGGAAAAGCATCCATCTGTAGGAGAAACTGAATTTTATCTTACAAGTTATTTTTCCGTGTAGATGTGGAGATGAAGCTAAGGCTCTCCCTCCCTCTTCCCAAAAGTAAACAATAAGGCCATGTACTTAATAGGGCTTATAATATTTTTAAAGCAATTCACAGCCAGACACAGTTTTACAAAGTTTGGGGGTCACAGCACACATAAGTCAGTTTCAGAAACTGTGCTTCAGGACTTGGTAAGGGTGGAAAGCAATTTACAGCTCAGGCTCTGGTAGCACCATTCTCTCTCATTTCCAAAAAAGTCTGCCTATACTATGCAGAGAAATGGTGCTTTCATAGTCATGCTAGAAAAAGGCTGTCAAGTGGGGTGCTAGTAGAACCATTTCTGGTGTCCGATCACCATTTCTGAACACTGCTGTCTGTATCTAGCAAAGTTCTCCGAATGTACACAAGACTTAATCTGTACAATTGTTTCTGGATGCATAAGAACTCAGGAATTTTCTTTTTAAGCCACTCCCTACTACACCAGTATGTCGAAGGAGAATCCTCAAGTAGTTACTTTAAAATACTGAAAGAAGAATCCAAACAGCTTTGGCATAAGTTGAAGATACATCTATTTCCATTAATGCTGGTGTCTTTGGGAGTTTTTTCTTTTACAAATTCCTGTGAATCAACAAACTCCTTTAATTTAAAAACATACTAAAGTTAAACTTGCCTCTGTGTCAAAGGACATGAAAATTTCATTAAGTTCAAAACTTGATTGACATTTCTATGCCAGGCTGCTTTTGAAATTTAGCGTTACCTTTGTTTTTCTTTGAAAGAACTCCTGCATTTTTATCAGGAAGGATGGGGTAGCTGATTGAGAATTTCAATTGCAGTGAACATGCCGACAGCTGAACAGACGCCAGTAGTAACTATAAGCATCCTAGAGCAGATGGACATGTATTCACAGGAACACAAAAGATACAACAGTCTATTTTATCAAATTAAACTACAAAATTAAAAAAATAAGTTTGGCTTCATGGTATCTGTCTCATTCAACTTTTACCATTCCTCCTCCATTTTCCACCTGTCTTGATCCCCCTAAACACAATGAACAGAAGCACTATAAACTTAATGCAAATAGCCTACTTTACAACAATGCAAGCCCATCACTAGCTAAATACTTGGGTTAAAGAGCACCAGCTGGGATGCGTGCAGTTTAGCATTCACTTCTGATAAAAGAGTCTTTAGTTTTCTAAGGGAAGTGAAACCCATGCTTCTGTTCACCTCTGTAACACGCAGCCTAGATTGTATACAACACTACTGCATATTAGATTTTAAAGTGATATTAGTATTACTGGAAAGGCCCAAATAGATTTCAATGAATGCAGAATGAAAAATAGTACCAAGATTTTTCCAACACTGCATTACTAAAGAGTTAAAAATTTAACATGCCACATCTCACATGCCAAATTTAGTCCAGTGCTTCCAAAGTAACAGCCATACTTTGCTATACATTTAAATATACTGGAAATTGTTCCAAAAATGAAACTTAGGGATAACAATGGAAAACAATTTCTGATAGAGATCCTCCAATCTGTAAGGACCCAATGTGTATCCCAAATGTGTATCCTGTGTGAAAAAGGAAATCCAGTAAAATTATTTAAACAAAGACTACTTATTCTGAAGAATTTTCCAGCCAGCAAGCTGATTTTCATCCCCTATAGATCCCTGCAAATACAAAAGTACAAACGATAAAAAATTCAAAGGCTGGTCAAATTGACTGGATTATGAAGCCTATCACCACTTAATATTCTAAAGTATCCAAGATATTAACATTAAAACATTACTAAAGGGGGAACACCTTTTCACAAATCTTTTTCTCTTATGTACTACAGGCATTGCAGTATTCTCCATTATGAATTTTTAGTAACAGATAAGAGACATTGCAGGGCTTCCCTCTATTAGTATTCCCTGCTGATCAGGTGTATAACTAGCATGAAAATCTATTCCTGAACTACACAGCTTCTCCTGAAAAGGTGTTCATTTAAGAAACAAGGAGGACACTGTTTCTGTATAACAGTGCCTTATATTGATTTAGAGATCCATATAGGGTCTTGTCAATGTGGTAACTACAACTGAAATACCTAAAATAGGTTGAAAAATCACATCTTTATTTATTTCAGTGTAAATTTGTGTGGGGGCATTTATTTTGGCTTAGGTGCCCTGTTTGATATAACAAGTCAAAATATGACACTCCTCATCCAAAATAAACGTGTCCACACTTTAACAAATTCGTTATAATTCACACTTAGTTATTTTGAGGAAAGTTTTTTTGGTTCCAGCTGTCATGTAGACAAGCCCTAAGAGCAGCCACACAAAGGGGATGCACCAAATTCACAAAACAAATTCCTAACTCAATTTAGTTAAATCAGTACAATTTACTTCTGTGGCCAAGTGCCAGGAGATATGAAACACATTTTAGTGTTTGAGTAAAACACCCATGAAAGATAAATCAGAGTAGTCTCCCCGTGTGAAATATTTTCCATTTCCTTCCTCATTGTGGCAGTTCCCACGGGTCTCCTACTAACACCACCTTTCCAGACACTAAGACAGAAAAGTTATTTCAGACACTGCCCTAACCAACTGCATTGTTAGTAGTGTCCATTTTGGTCTCACAAATTGCTAATGCATTAAAGTCTGCCAATCACAAAATAGTAAATCTTTTAGGGGTGAAATTTTCAGACTGTGGCTAGAAGCACAAATCCCTCCTCCCACAAGGTGCTCCCCCCGACCCCGCAGTTGGTCACAATAATATAAATAAAGTTTCAACAAAGGTCTAATCCTATGAAGTGCTGAGTTGAACTCTATGGTTATATTTGCAAAGAGCTGCCAGCTCTGATGCATTTAAAGCAAAAGGCCTTTTTCAAAACTAATAATTGGAACCCATACGGTGCTGAGTTGAGCACAGACAATGGCTCCAAATAAGACGTTCCATTAAAATCATCATTTCACAAGAGAACAAAGGGGTATCTTTCTTTACAAGTCCCAACATGCAGAGATTTCTCTGGAAATCACCCAATTTTGCTATTAAGAGTTGGGAGACCCTCTATTCCAGAGGCAAGCGTCCACCTCCTCTCTTTCAAATTCTTCTTCAAACCACATTTCTACCGTTCAGTCCATCAAGCTTAATGTACCGCCCAGGTAGTTTTTTTTAAGGTATTTGTATTTGATTGGTCACCAGTAATGTCATATTGGACTGAAAGCAACTTGTGGCAGCGAGCTTTCCGGTGTATATTCTATATGGCTCTGAGATGACGGTCACTGCTAGCTCAATGAGTAAAAATAGTAAAATAATAATATCGTGACTAAATACACATCACACCTAGGGATAGGGGTGACCAAACTTTTTTGGCACACAAATCAAATACCGATTATTTCAAAATGATTCTGTCATGACTATTACATGACTGCTGGCACGTTGTGCAGTCTCACACCACACACAGAATGTCTGCCTATTTCCCCCATTGTTAGTCTTACCCAATACCCCCTTTTGGAATAAAGCACTTGTTTTTGCTTTGTGCTAGGACGTGAGTGTCTTATTAACTGTAAGAGCACAGAAGCGAGAGATAGCACTATTAGTAGCCACACTGTGTAAGAGTCAGTCTTCCAGAAGGCCACAAGTGAAAATTCATTACAGTGTCAAGTAATATGCGAGAAACACACTGAATGTGCTGCATATGGACCCACCCTCCAGATTAGCACCAGTGCTGTCTCAAACTGGGCTAGGGTTCATCCAGACGGTTCTCAAATGTGTCTTTCAATTCATGTGAAGGGAAAGGCAAACTCATGTCAAGGATGATATAAATCTTGTGGTTGGTGATCCAAGAAGCCAGACTGCTGATGAAAAATTAATGTTCTGGACTGGAGAAGTTTAAAATGTCACTGAAAAAGTTATTAGTAAGAAAATATACATTTTAACTATAAGCAATGAAAGCTATTTGTACATAAAATGAACAAGGTGCCATGCTGATGTATAAAAATAATAAAAGGAAATTGTTTACACAAAACCCAAAAGAAAGCCAGGCACTTTTCATTAATCAAATATTACAAATTCATTAATGGGATCAGAAAGTTCATTCCTGGGAGGCAGCGCTTGAGTGAAAACCTATAGTCAATATAGGACTACAGCATTTCAAAATGATAAGGAAATAAAGGTGGCTTCTCAAGACATACATGCTCAGATTGTTAACAGGGAATTTAGTACAGTTGACATTTCATTTGTCAAGAGTTCTGTTCTATTCAGGTTCTTAGGTGGTGCTCATCATCAGGGTATCCGAGCACTAAATCCCCATGCTGCCCAGAATTTGGCTTACAGTTAGTTTGGATTTTTACAGTACTTCATTCTTTTCTGTCTTCATTTCTTTATACACTCTATGCAAGTGTTCAGTCTTCCTTTTTATATTAACAAAGCTTAAGTTAAGTGAATGCACTGCAGCTCAAACTATTATTTTTGTTATTTGTTCAGCTCTTAAAATAGGGTAGGCACTTTACAAAACATACAGAAGATGTAGTGCCTGGAAGCATTTACAATCTAAATATACCGCATATGCTGTTAGAGCTTCCACTTGTACACCTTGAAGCACCCGGATACTGGATATTTGCATATACACAACACCCTAGCAATGGAATTCTCTTCTTCATGATAGTGAAAGCAGGGATTCCTTTTTTCTTTTTCTTCTTTTTTCCCCCAAACTTAATTTGAAAACATGTTTCACTATTTCTGCTATTGTTGCCATTTATCACATATTGCTCCTTTCTGGGCAGCACTCTGATGTAGTGACAAGTGTTTTGCAAATCAACAAGTAAATAAAATAAAGCGGGGGCAAACTGGGATTTGGGGGATAATGTTGAGGTAGGTCCTGATGTCCTTGTCCAGGGTTCTGCTGGTGGGTGTGCAGCCCATACAAGCGAGGTAGATGAGAGTTGGACAGGTTAGGGGAAGTTTGCTATGGGGACTGGATTGGTGATGGGATGGTGGGGGCTGCCCTGCTGTAAATTGCTTTGAGATCTACCAAATAAAACCAGCTCTCTACGTGCAGAGTCATATTTTGACAGTTGCTTATTACGGTGGCTAGCTGTGTGAATGGGGATTGGGGGGGGCAGTAGGATCAGTGATGTTAAGGGGGGGGGGACCCCATTACTGTACACCTCCCAAAGCACAGATCTCAGGGACAGGGCAAAGCTGAGGTGGGTGGAGGGGCTGAGGGGGTACAAGGTTGGAGGAGCAGGGGAGACTGAAATCTTCTCCCACATCTGCAGCCAGGCGGTGGGGGCGAGGGGGCAGGAATGGGGGGGGGGGAATCTACATGCACATCCCCAGCCAGAGCCTGCACAGGGGCAGGGCGGGCAGAGGGTCACGTCCCTGGCCGAGGCGGTGCGGGGGAGGCTGGGCTGGGCTCCCCGGGGAAGGGGTCGGGGGCCCGGGCTCCCGGACTCACCTCTCACGTCCCCGGCCAGGGCCCGCCAGGTCGGGGCGAAGCCGATGCAGTGGCCGCACGACGAGCTGTAGAACTGCAGCACCCAGGCGGCCGAGGAGTTGAGCAGCGCCCGGCGCACGGTGCCCGCCTCCAGCACGGTCAGCGGGTCCTCCCCGGGCCGGTACAGCCGCGCCGCCTCCCCGCCCAGCCCGGCCGCCGCCACCAGCCCCAGCAGCAGCAGCAGCCGCGGCGGCGGCGGGCCCGGGGGGCAGCCGCCGCCTGTACCACCCGCCGCCATGTTGGGAGCCGAGGGGAGGGGGAGGCCGGCCCTCGCTCGCCCTAGCAACAGGCCGGCCCTGGAGACGGGCCTAGGCCCACACCCGGCGCCCGGCCGGGGTTGGCACGCAGGAGGGGCGGGGCCAGCGAGACACGCCCCCCAGGGCTTCCGCACTGACGCGACCCTGGGATGCGGGGGGTCGCTCCGAATTAGCCCCCTCTTTTCCTGTACGCAGGCAGGGGCCTCCGCAGTGACACGCACGACAGGTAAGGGGGAAGTCACCCCGTATCAGCCCTCCCCCCAACACTAGGACTTCTGCACGGTCACTGCCCCACAGATGAGGGGGAGTCACCCCGAATCAGACCCCCCCCATCCACACAGGGGCTTCCGCATTGCCCCACAGGTGTGGGGGGGGTCAGCCAGAATCAACATCCCCCAATCATTATGTAACCCCAACATCAGCATTACCAGCCCCAAGCCTTCAAAAATCAAGAGATATAAATAATAATAAACTTGGGCTTCTGTTTATTTGCCTCCTGGTTTTCAAGCCTTTAGGGGATCCTGTCTTTGAGCCTTTCTCTGCAGCCAGGGGGCCTAGAAACTTACTGGCTTTTTTATTTACTTGACAGCCAAGAGTTGCACCTAATCACAGGATTCCAGGAGCTGGGACTTTAAGAAAAATGCCAAATATCATGAAACTTGAGATAAGATTGTAAGAATTGGGGAACGCTGCCTTCAAGTGAGGGAGAGTCACTCAGAGAAACTCACTCCAATGAGGGAGTCATCCCCAAAATGGAGAGTGACACCCCAAACAATCACTCAAATGAGGGGAGACCCTGCAAAATGAGAACAGGTATCCCCCTGAAAACAGAGGGGTGCTGCCCTGAGAATTGTCCCCCACCAAAAAAATTGCATCTTGTCCCCTCAAATGAAGCTGTCCTATCCGCCCTAAATGAAGGAAAGCGCCATATAAATGAAGTGGAGTCTACACCCCCCCAAAGAAGCTGAGTTTTTCCCTTACACTGGTGAGATTCGGAAGCACTAAAATGTTGCACGGAAACACACACTCACAGCCAAAACTTGCATCATAAAGGGGCTGCTGCTTTAAAAGTATCTCAAAATCAATCTTCTTATACTTCCCCATCTGAAAAAAATTCCCCCATACACACACTTCAAAATGGGGCAGAATTCCCTGCTCCCAAATTAGGATCTGCCCTAATTTATGGTGGTTATGGCCACAGTTTCCACTGGGCTACTCAGTGGCCCAGAAAGGCTTGACAACCAGCATTTCCAACACTTCCCCTTCTACCCCTGATATTCTCCCATTCATATTCAGTTACTCCTTCAGCATGTCCTTACACTGGGGGCTTTGTGTGTGGAGTGTCCTAGGGCTGCCTGCACCAGCCCACCCCTGTACAGGCACAATTTTTGAGGGCCTGTTCTGCTCCCTATGCCCCCACATATACAATTAGAGGAGAGTAAAGGGGGTCACAGTTAAGAACCCCACAGTGGCTGGACTAACGTATCCATTGGTAATAATAGCTAAGTTTTTTTTGCATATTTTAAAGCCGGGCCTTGCTTTCCAAGGAAATTGTTGACTATACAATTAAGTAACAAGAGGTGTTATCATGGAAGTGCAGGAGAATGAACAACACCAGAAACATTTCTACAGTTTATTTTAAAAATTATACATTTATTATGAAAATAAAAGTTTTTAACTTCATGACATTTCTTCCTGGCTCATGGAGAAGAACAGTTTAAAACTATGGTTGTGAGGAGCTGGGATCAATCCTACTAAGAACCATATTTTAAATTGTAGAACTCAGCAGGAGAGAGACACTAATGGAACTACAGTACTTTAAAGTTCTTCAACACACAGGACATGATAAAAAGACTGACCAGAACTCCCCACGTTCTAAAGAGGACTTTTGAAATACTGTCCTTTTTAAGTCAGGTTGGTTATAAGCTAGCAATGCATTTCTAACACCTCCTGTAGCAGTAGCAAACATACCAAAGCCTTCTTTCATTTGTAGATGTAGGATTAAGGATTTTCATTACATTACCAAAGAGAGAGAAAGAGAGAATGTTCCCAAGAGGGAGAATTCAAAGGACTCTAAGAACTCACATAGATTCCAATAAAGAATGAAGTTACCCAAAACCCAGCTAATTCTTACTTTGTCTTTTTAGGGTACAGACAAACTCACCTCTTAACACTTCAGGGTAAAATAGTAAACATACGGGGCCAGATTCTTATCTCAATTACACCAGAGTAAATTCAGATAGTGGAATCTACTTCCATGATAATTTACTCTGCATTTACACTGATGTCAATGTCCACATGATGTCTATAGTGCGGATTAGAACCTTACAAATACCTAACATAAAATAAAGAAATAATGCTGATCTGAGAATCAGAGACCAGATTCTGCCACCTTTATTTATGCTGAGTAGCACTTACCCAAGTGAATAAATGTGTAGAATTGGGTTGTCTGTTTGTATTTGTCTGTATGCTTTTGATTTGGTGCATGCAATGTCCTTTGACTGGATATTTGGTAAGGGAATGTATTTTCATTGCAGTAAAAAAGTGAAGCAACGTGAAATGGACCAGGCAAAAGAAAAGGGAATAATGTGGCTGAAAACGTATGGCTCTCCAAGCTGTGTAAATGCAAGAAAACTATGGACGCTGACTCTGCACTAAAACAACCTTTTCAGCAGATAGGCCACTTGCTGCAGAACCCCGTGGGCTTGTCTACATGAGAAAACTGGCTGGCAGAACTATAGTGGCATAATTATAATGCTGTAGCTATGCCAGTATAACTCCTCTTGTGGACACGCTATACTGGAATAAAGTGACTTGCTCCAGAACAGTGTTCAAACTGGGGGGAGGAGGACAGGGGCTGACGGTCATCAGCATTGCCATAGAGGTATAATTATACCGCTATAGTGCTGCTGGTCAATTTCCCCATATAGTCAAGCCCAAAGAATAAAAAAATCAACGACTTTGGGTAAAATTCACAGAGGACCAATATAAGGGCCTATACATCCTATTTTGAGGGTATAGACCTTACCCTGACCTCCGCATAGGAGTGAATTTCACCCCTTAGAAGCAGCCACAAACTACAGAAATGCCAGGAAGGAGGAGAATAACTAACAGAAATGAGCTTCATGCCTTTGGCCTTCCACTACTTCTGAAACTCCTCATACAACCAGATCAGGTGTGTCCATGATGGTGTGATGGCGATGGGTTTTAAAAAACCCCACCCAGACAGCAACAAAAACACACAACACCCCCCCCCCCCCAATGTATTTGGGAATCTAATCCCCACTGTGTTAGGGCTAGTACGGTTGGAGATTCTCAGTCCAGTCACAAATTCATTGTGAATATTTGAAAGTGTTCTTTACCTGATGATTATTATTATTTGTTATCATAATGCCTCGGTGCTCTAATCCTGGGCCAGGATCCCATTGTACTAGGTGGTGTACAAACCGAACAAAGACAGTCCCTGCCCCAAAGAGTTTACAATCTAAGTATAAGACAGGAGACAACAGATGGATACAGATGGACCAAACAGGAGTACAAGGAAATAATAAGACAGTATTGGTCAGTGTAATAGGCAGCGGTCCCAGTACACCAGCTGCCTTACCTCTATCAAATTTTTTGTAGACTGTTTGTTGTCAAGGAAAGATTTAAAGGAAGATAATGAGTTAGTTTTCCAGTTATTTACAGGGAGTTTCTCCCAAGCATGAGGGGCAGCGTACGAAAAAGCATGAAGGTGGACAGTAGAGACTGGCATTATGTTCTGACTGGAGGTTAAACATTGTTCAACGCTGAAGTTTTACCATCACCGAACAGAAATGAGCAAAAGTTCTCGAGATGTCAAATACTTTTTTGCATTTGGCTAGATCTATATTTTGAGATCAAATTTCCATGAAGCCCTTTTCACTATATATTTGTTGTTTTTAGCTGCTGTACCATAAATATCCAACAGGCCAAATTCAGAGAGAACATAAATGCTGGTATCACCCCTTGATTTATCCTTTACTCTCCTGTTAATTGTTTCACCTGCTACACACCTCTTTGCCACCCCTTAGCAGTCTATGTTCCTTTACATCTACTTACAGAATTGTAACTTATGCCACTCTTTATGGCTTTATATTCTTTTAATTTGATCCAAAGAATTTTCCGTCTCTATTTTTATTGTATATCTAATGCAACAAAATGAGATTGTTTCAAGAGTGGAGTCTAAATTAATCAAAATCTCATAGTTACTGCTAACGAGGAATTTAAATTGGCAATGTTTAAGATATTTTAGGGTGCATTTTATTCAGAAGAAGAATTGTTAAATGTGTGTGACTGAAAGAGATGGATTACAGGAAAATTAAATGTAGGGTTTAACTGAGAAATAATCATTTTCTATGAAAGATAATGACTTCTCTTGAGGCTAGTATCAAGATTTATTGACCCAGGAGGTTTTAATATTGATCAAAACCAAGGCAAGCAAAATATTAGACCTTGAAATAAAGTAATCTTGATATTGAAGTCTTGCCACTGCCTGAACAGGTCAATATATCTGGGTGCCAAAGTCTAAGGCTTTGTACACATAATGGTGGAGGATATTAAACACGTCTGACATGTTCTGTGTATAAACTTTTTATTCCCATCAAGCAGCTGTTACTTTATAGCTTTGTCCTTCTTCCATATATAGTTATCCTGCAAAGGTTCAGGCTTCACTTAGGTTCCTGATTGCTGCTGTAATGGTCATCTCTCTCAAGTGTAACATACAGCCCTGCAATCTGAATACTCTAAAATAAACCAAGCCCTTGAGGCACTCATTCACATATATAAATTATACTCAAAGATACTTCTTTATTGCTAACATACATAACAGGTATCCTTGATGATGGTGGTACTAAATAATAAGAAAGTCAACTTTGAGAAAACTATGGTGCTTCAATATATAGATGTGTTACTGTACCCAACAACTTATCTGTAAGACCAGGGCAGGAGCAAACTGTGAGTTAATAACCCATCTAGCTGACTGGGAGAGAGTGCTGAGAGATGGAGCTGAGCCAGCACTATGGTCACTATTAGCACGAATTAGGTTCCTCCAGAGAAAGCCTGGCTGGTGAGGAGTGTGCCTGATTACAAGGCTAGACTGGGGTTAGGAAGTTAAAGAGTGAATTAGCCCATTAACAGGCACGTAGTTTAAAAAGAGCGCAGGAAGGAAATGCTTGGGGGAGGAAGGGAAGCGTGTAGCCAACCAGCACTGGCTAGGGTAAAGGGAAAGCTCTTCTCTCTCAGTCAAAAGGGGATGATGATTCTATGACACTGTAAATAGAATTGCTGCATGGGGCTAGGCTGACCAGATAGCAAGTGTCAAAAATCGGGACAGGAGGTGGGGGGTAATAGGTGCCTATGTGAGAAAAAGACCTCAAAATCGGGACGGTCCCTATAAAATTGAGACATCTGGTCACCCTACATGGGGCAGTAAGGGGGGGGAGTTGCTATAACACAAATAAAATACATGACAGTGGTTACAAACCAGAGGTAGGGTCTGAGCCATTTGTGAAGGAAGACAAGCATGGAAGGCCACACCCTGTTGTACTGACAATAAGAATACTTTGTTGTTGGAACAAAGAGCTGAATTACCATGAGGATAAAAATAGGAACATTAACCTCCCCAAAAGGGCAGAGGACATGTAACACTGCACCCTGGGTGGGTCACTGGCATCAGGGAGTGAACCTGGGAAACCAAAGCATGAGCCTCTTCTACCTAAGTTAAAAGACCCTGTACTGTTAGCCAAGGCTGTAGTAGGCTCAGCAACTTCTATACGTGGTCCAGTTGCTACTAGCTAGGGACCAGAGCATTTATTTTGGCATTAACATTCTTCCAGGCTGCCTCAGTCTGTACAAAGTGACTCAGGGACACCCTTCCCTCAACCAGATGTTCAAAATGGGATTCAAAATGTTCTGTGCACATAGTTACTTCTCTTCTTCCTCTGTCCCTCCTTTCTTCATGTCATTTGGAAACAGCCGAAAGGCCAGTTCTCGCTTCTCACTCCATCGGATGCTTTTGCCCTTTGATTCTGTTAGAGCCTTCACCCTCAAGAGTTTTAATTTCAATTAATTCAATGGGTACGAAGGTCAGGGGTCAGGTTACTGTGGTGAAAGGAAAGCATAGCTGGTCCCAAAGCTTGTTTCTACAGTAGAGAATCTAAATACTGTAACTGAAGCAGTAGGATGGCACGCATGTAAACAGGAATGGTGCCGGAGGCCACAACAGCCATCTTGTTCTGGTTGTAAACACTATCCTCCACTCACACATAGCTCTCTAGTAAAAAATTGCAGTGTATTTCCCTCTTGGTATCTATCCAACTGTTCCCATCAAAGCTTCCCAAAGCAGTTGCTTGTGGGAGCTTTAGCAACTCCTTCTGTGTGCCAACAAAATTGGTGGGGAAATGCCTGATGCCTTCTGGGATGAGGGAGGGAGGGCAGTTTGCACTGCTGGGGTTATGATGTCAGCACTTGCTGTCTATAGTAGCATTGCATTGGAGGAGAGTGACATGACGGCTAGCCTTGTTTGGAGCCAGTGCAGTCCACACAGTGGGGGTGAACGCCTGTGCATTGCCAACATCAGTTCTGGCTTGGGCACTTTTAACTGAGAGCTCCATTAGTGGTACATTAAGAATGAGAATTTAAACACAAGAAAGTCCAGCCAACTCCTTCACTGGTATAATTTGACGTCTTCACTGAAGCCAGTGCAGCAATGCTGATTTACACCAGCCAAGGATCTGGCCTAGAATGTGCATTGCTGTGGGAGTAGCTCTACTTGTACCCCAGGACATGCTAATTTCACCAAAACTGAATAATTGAATATATTTTCATATTGCAGCTGAATGTCAGAATTGCCCATTCTGTTTGCTTTACTTAGGGACTGAATCTGCAAAGACTTTCACACATGCTTAACTTTATGCAATGTGAACAGTCTCACTGAGTGCAAGAGGACTATAATGTGTAAAGTTAAGGACATGCACAAATCTTTGCCTACATCTGTAAGCTCTTTTCATGTTATGGATGTACAAGTCCTAGCACAACAGGACTTTAATCTCTTATTGGTGTCGCTACGCACTATTGTGATATAAATGGGTAACTAATAAAATAATACAAATGTATTAACATATGGTATTCAATCCATTCCAGTCTGTGATGAAAACAGTTAAAAAAAGGTTTTATTCAAGTTGTTCAGAAGTCTAACAAGTCAAAATGAAAACTGCAGTATGAAGTATCTATATTTAAAAATATAAACAAAAAATACATTTGCATTACATCTTGTCCAACAATACCAAATCTTTAACATTGTGCCTTAAATATAAACAGTTATATATAATTTATATTAAATTAATGATCTTGATTCCCTGAATGAGTAGGATTTAATAAATCAACTGAACTAATGATTTAATTCCTCAGATATAAGCAGTTTCTGTATATTGGTAAATTAAATAAAACACCAATTAACAAATCATATACAAACAAATCAGACCCCCAGTCTCTATTGGCCAATGTTTGTTTAAAACAGTAACAAAGTCATTGGCCTTCTCTGAATATGAAAAAAATTCAAGGACAGGGCACGCACAGAAACCTTATCTGGATCAAGGACAGGGCACACACAGAAACCTTATCTGGATCAAGGAATGTGAAGATCCTATTTTCCTCCTCTACTTCCTCAGTTTCCCAATTTTGCCCATTAAAAGGCAAGTCGTACGTGCTCAACATACATGCTTTTTAGAGGGATTATAATCATTCAAACACACTCACCTGTGCTAAATGCATACCAAAGACCTAATTATTTTCATAAATATATACAGCATTCATTAAACTGGGCTGCTGATAGGAAACATCCCATTTAAAGTGCATCACAGTGTACATAAAATTGGTATGTGTCTTATTTACATCAGCGCACAGACACTAAAACAGAAATACCTACTTGGTCATTTGCCTACCCCAGCCAGCACAGGACCATTCTGTACAGTATGGTCTTGCTCCAGTCTAATTTTGCTTTCTCCAATTTAATCTGAAATATCTCAAGAAACTGAGGGGTTTAGCACAACCAGCAGAGGGGACAGCATGGTTCTAAGGCTCATGAGCCGTAGGGCCGAGATATTAGTGCAGAGAGCAGGCATCGTGGTCTCAAATGTGAACGAAATCCACTCCACCTGCATAAATCCTGAGAAATTCGGGAGAGCCTGGAGGGGGTTAGGGAGATCAAATCCACTCCCACAATCCAGGGTCAAAGTGAAGAGCTGCTGGTGAGCTCCTCTGTAGCTGCTGCTACTGCAACTCCAGCCTGTAGGCTGCCACAACGGCCACAGCCTCTCCAGAAGTGTGTAGGGGGTCACAGGATCTGCCTAACCATAGATGTGGTGGCCCCCTCCTTTGGGCTGACCCCTTCTTGGCTTTTTGGAGCAGCATATGTGGGGCTGCCATGAAGACATTATCTACAGTGCATAAGGGGTGTGTGATATTTTTTCATCCCTATAAGTCAGTTGTTTGCACCCTTTTCACTGTGAATATGAACATATAACTTAGCCAGGAGATGCTGGTATTGGACGCAAAGTTCAGAATGAAAATTCTTAAGCATATGCTTATGGAACCACTGCCTTGAAACTCACAGAGCTTAAAACCTCCACCACTATGGGCTCTAAGAAAAACATCTAATCAGAAGTTCTTTTGAGAGAGATCTTTTTAAGAACTCCTATTGTATCAACGACCAAGCTGTCAAAAATGTCTTCAGTTACTCTCATCTTCACAGCTAATTCATCCTCAGCATAGTCAATCCACTGAGATTCTTCTTTGTGGAGCTCCTGAATCTAAAAATATAGCATAGACATAAAGGTTGACATCTAGAAAAAGGACTTGATCTTGCAAGATGCTGAGCAGTTGGTCTACTATTCAGAAAAGCAACTTCACACATGTTACCTTAAGCACACGAGTAGTTCCTTTGAAGTCTATTGGAGAAGTCACACATTTAAACGCCTGTTTAAAGTCTTTGCTGGCCCAAGACCAGGGTGCTCAGCACCTTGCAGGATTGAGCCCAATGAGCAAACTTAATTCTGCATTCAAACAGAAAGCTAAATAAAATGAACTAATTCAAGGCCAAAACTTAGGAGTTTTTGAGTAACTGCAATTCCCATTGAAAGCAACCGCTAGAACATGCAATCAAATCCATCACCTGAGCCTTAATGCTTTGACAGTGCTGGATTATTATTGTAAATATAAAGACAGGAGAGTCATAACATTCAGGACGCTATTTAAGTAAATGTAGCTCTGTCAGTAAGGAGTGTAGGTTTAATATATATAAAATATAAAAGGTCTCCATTAGGCTTACCAGAATAAGATCCACTCGGTCCCTCTTACAATTTCCATACTTGGTCATATTAAGGAGTTTCCTCTTCATCTCCAAGCTGTTCTTTTCCAAGTTCATTATCATAATAATTTCTTTCTGAATAAATGACTTTGAAATACAAAAATAAAAGGCTGAACTGTAATGCTGTGCATATAGGATTTGTCACTGATGTGGAAGTGGCAAATGAGAGATGTTAATTTGATCTGTGAAATTCAAATTCAAAATCTGGAACTGTCCCTAAGTTTGTGGGTTTGGTGTGGGATGTGCTGAATTCTGGGTTTGGGCTCAAGGTCATCATTACTGAAAAACACATTTTTAAAGTGAGAATACTTTAAAGGCTATATCTCTGATTAAAGCTGACTAAGAGATTTAGAGGCCCAATTCCCATTTCTTTTAACGTAAAAACATCTCCGGGCTGTAGAATATGTGCCTGCCACTTAATTATTCATAATTAAATGGCTTTAGAAGTCTATGTGCTATGGGGATTTTGGGATTAGCTGCCCACCTCACTCTATTGTTACGCATGCATTCAGATCAACCCTCTGTATCACCACCTGGGTTACGCTCTTATCACCCTGTTTGCCCAAGTGTTGTACGTTTCCTTACCACTTTACTCATCACACACTTAGAACTCTACACTTTCAGAATTGTGCCCTTTAAATCACCATGATGTACCTTGACCTCACTGATATCTGTTTCTCTGCGAATATGTCTGTAATAGCGAGAATCCAAATTTTGTTTGAGCCAGGGAAGAGGATTTGGATTTGCCATCACCTGATATTCTGCATGCAGCAGCTCATGAGTTAAATCGAATATAACCTGGAACAAAGAGGAAACAGAATAGCAAAATCAATTGAATCTGCCACTGCTATTTTTTCAAAAGTTAATTTAAGGCTGGTGAAAGGGGCCAGACTGACAGCCCTGGAGTCTCCAGACTCAGTGCGAGATTCCCACACACAATTATATTGCTGACATCTCTAAAGCGGGTATGATTATGCCACCCGCTAGTGGCCGGAATCTAAAGAACATATGAACCCTAATACTAGTCGCTATCAGCGCAGCACTATCCGAGCACCTACTGTGCAAGTATGAATGGTTTAGGCACTGCTGCTATTTTACATGTAATAGTGAACAGGGGGGACTGAAAATCATGTTGGTTTTGTGCGTGTTCCAATGGACAGCAACAAAATAGTTGTCTCACATCAGTGCAATCTAGATTTTATTTCACTATAGCTTAATAAAAACAATGTATTAACTCTTCATTTTTCTGTACCTGTTTTGGTCTCCCTTTGCTATAGTCGGTACAGTTCGACTGAAGGTAGGCACTCCTTAAAATGCAATTTTCATTTTTAAAAAATGGGAAAAAGCAAACTGCAGTTAATGCTTTAAAAATACCTGATTGTAAATCCTCTTGCTTTCTGCTTCCAGATCGTCATCTGAGATGTCATTACATTCAAAATTCTTTGGCACATTGATCCTCCTAGAATCTGAACAAATGTTTTGAGGAGTCCATAGTTCATCTACTGCATGTGCAGACAGTATCTTAACATGTGAACTATTATGTGGTACCACCAGAGGAACCTCCATTGTTTTCTTCCAAGGAGCTGAGTGCCAGTGATCTAATCTATGCTGAGTTTGCCTTTGAGTTTTTATCTCCTTGTTAGGATGGATTGAATTGAGCTGATCAAAATCTTCAGAGCTTCCAAAAACACCCGCATCAAGGATCTTAATAAGGAACTTGAATGAAAAAAAAAAGAAAAAAAAATCCATTGCATTTACATTTGTATTTTTACACAATTTTAAGAGGTATTCAGTTTGCTAATATTTAAAGAGCCATTTAAGCCTAGAAGCTAAGAGCCAGATTCCAGTATAACTGACCCCCAAGCCGATGTACATTAATGCTGCACAAAAGTTTTACCTATAATTGTCTTTTGCTCCATGCACAACCCACCACACCCACACACCTATGCTGACAGCAGGGGTACTCTGCATGTGAGTCACTCTGCAATGGGTCAGGGTGAGCCTGGTCTATGCAAGAATCACGCTGAGCATGTCCCCTGATCCTTAATTGCCTCTGTGGAATGCCCCTCCCTGGGCAGAGCATTACCTCAAAGATTGGAAGGGAGCGAGACTCAGGATTCCCTTGCACATTCCCAAATAGAATTGTTGTTCTCTTGACATTATATAACTTACTGATGGCAAAAAAAAAACAACTGGACAAGCACAAAGATCTGCCTGCAGATACCCACCTGCAGGATCAAGGCCTAAACAGCTATATCTAGAAGACAAAGAAACTCCTGAGTCTAAACTTACTGGCAAAGTGCCTTGAGGAATTTCAGAAGATACGTGAAGCATCGTGTCTGCTTTAGCTTCTTGTTTCCTTTTAATTTTCTTATATTCTTTCACTGCATCATCTACAAATTTAGTGACAATTTTTTCTGCTACTGTTTGTGCTGTGTGAGGCCCATGAATGCTAAGTGTATCAAAGTCACATAGTAAGACTCCCAAAACTTCAGCTGATCGCTCTGATAAGCTAGTGCTGTGATTGCCTTCTTTTCTTAGGCCTTTAACATGATTCCACAGTTCTCTTTCAAAGGCACTCTTATATTTGTGTTCGGTTGTATCAGAAAATGTACTTAAAGTGTCATACAAAAGTTTTTTTGTGAGTTCGTTTGAGATATCATCAGCCAGTTTATTTCTTTCTTGATCTTTCAACAAGCAACTAATATGTTTGCTCTTGTTTATTTCTTCTGTGTTACTGTCTTTATTTCTCATTGGAAGCACATCTTCTGCAACTGTCTCTTTCTTTATCTGTGTTAGCTCTGTTGTTTCCTTCTCTGATTCTAAACATATTAAGTCAGCTTGACAAGTGAATTCATTGGACATATACTGATCATTGGTAGGAAACTGTCCTTTGGGCTCTTTTCCTGATGGCATGCACATGTGTGATCTAGACTTGTTTTCTTTCAGTGCTGAACCTCTTGCACTGTATGTGTCTTCAGGTTTCCGCTCTGTATATCCTGTTCCCTGCTTGTTATCATCAGCATGTTTGTAGTCCCCCCTGGATGATCCATCATCAGAGAATGAGTCTTCATCCCCTGAGTAATCAGAACTCTTTTCATTATCCTCCAAGAGATGTGAAATTTGATCAGGTCTGACAAAGATGCCAAAATATTTAGCGCACATGAAGTATTTCACTCCTCCATAAGTTCCATCATGATCACCTTCTGGTTTGTCAAGTGCCACACCAGCCCAATAACCTTCATCGAAAGAGGTACATCCCTTGAACATCAGTGTACCTTGCTGGATGTGCTTCACTAATACTCTGTCTCCAACTTCAAATGATAATAATGGGTCATCATTATATTCCTGAGCTTTGGACAGTGTTAAAAATGGCTTGCTTTGTTTCTTTAAATGTTCCGGCCTTTTAATGGCTTGACCTGAAGAAGTGGGACTTGACACACAGAGTGAGCCTAAAGGCTGCAATGTTGTCTCGTTTTCCGCTGTCACATGTTCTAATAAGTCCTCCTTTCCACCTGAAATAATTTCTTTACCCCAACAACATCCAGAGAGAGTCCCATCCTGAGCTGAAACAACATCCATTAACTCTGGAGGTAGCGGGGGCAATTCTTCAGGCATAGTGCTGTCACCTAATGAGGGTAACTCGTCCGTTTGTCCTGACATGTCTTCATTCAGAGAATAGTGTGAATCTCTCATCTCGGAGAATGTCATTTGTTCTGGTGGAGAAGGGAAGTCTTCTGTGCTGAAGCTAATGTCCCCACTTTTTATCCCACCTACCTCTTCTGGGGGTGTGGGAAGGTCCTCACTGCACAATGACAAATCCTTTTTATTAGATGATGGTAAATCAACACTTCCATAGGACAGCACTTCATCAACAGGAGACAGTATTTCTGACAAGGTATCTTTATCAATAGGAGGCAGAACCTCATCACTGATAAAAATCATATCATCTTCACTCTCCGAAGGGCAGCACCTTGCTTGTGGCACCTGCTTTTTGGGGGCAATAGAACAAAGCGGCCCTATCTCAGGTTTCTTGAAGGTTTGACTTTCTCTTGCTAAGTTATTTTGATTTTGTGCAGTCTCGCTTTGAAAGGTTCGTGCGTCAAATGAACTGACTTCAGCTTCTGTAGGAGCCTCTTCAGAACTTGTGGCCATTGATAAGTGTGGAGATGCAATTTCACTTGGTTTATGGGAGACGTGTTCTTCCGTTAAAAGTTCTGTGTGATTAATTTTAGCTTCTAATGAGTCTCTGGAGGCTAGTGAAGAGTCTACAGGAAACAATGGCATCTGATCATTTGTCATGGATTCTTTAGGTGGAAGCAATACACAGTTATTGAATTGCTCAGGAACAGCATCTAGATGCTTCAGGGAACTTTCGGGTGGAAACCATTTGAACGCTACTTTACTCTGACCAACAGATAAATCATAACTTTCATCATCCTTTTCCGCTTTGCTAGTTGCAGAACCCTGTTGTTCAAAGGTCTCCTCAGTACAAAAATCATCATTATACAATAAGGAGCTAGATGATGAATCTGAATCCTGCTCAGATTTTCCCTGAGAGGGGATCTTGTTTACACTGCAGTTTTCTGAGCAAGGCAATAGAGCTGAAGCTTCCAAGTATGGCTTGCTCCTTCCATTAGCAGTGTTATCAAACTGAAAGGAAAATGGTTCTTCTCTCCCAGAGGCACTTAGCGTTGGCTTTTCGCTGTTTGAGGAAGTGACAGAATGTGATTTATAAGCACACTCATATTCTGAAACATCTCCAAGACGTTTTTCAGAGCCATGAAAGAGCGATGAGGCCTCACGATTGCAATCATCGTGGGGCACTTGTTCATCACATATATCATGGGCTAATAATTCATTTCCGTCACTTACTTCTACCTGTGCCTTTGTCAAAGGGTTAGGAAACACAACAGCATCATCATCACTACCACACAGTTGTTGCTGGATGGTAAACTCCTCAGGGAGGCTGATATCTGTGTCCTCAGCTTCTAATTCAGAGTCTGAAACAAAGCTTTCTGCGACATAGATCCGAACCGCAGTCACTTTATGAAATTCAGGGAGGGAGTGGTACGAATTTATACTCTCACATCTCAGAGAAGAGTTGTGTGATTCAGTGGATGATCCTGTGGACCCTAGTCCCCCTGAACATGTTTTCAAAGCAGGCTCTTCATCAGAGGGATCACATGGATCGTTGTCCACATGCTTAATCAACTGGTTGTCCTCAACAGGATTTTTCTCATATGGTGCAGATACTTTCGCTTCTTCTTCGTTGACTGGAACATCTGCCAAAAATCAGCGATCATGACAGTCATTTAGTTTTATTTTAAATGGTTAATGTCAAGTACTTGAGCCTTCAAATCCTGCAATCATTTACTCCTAGGGCTTTTGCTCCCTTACTTCAATCAGTCTCGATCTGGGAGAGCCTGTGGGGAGCCAGCCACAGGACTGGGGTCTAGTCTCTTTTTCTTTTCATTCTGCTGTTTGCAAGAATCTTTTAGAAATTTGCAAACAACATTTCTCACCCTCCAGGTATTTGACTTTTTTCCATCTGGCAAATACTGATTTTTTGATATAATATATATGTAGCACTTTCCTACTCAAGCTACACCTTCTACCCACAGTTATATTTTTCATTTCAAAGTCAGTAAAACTAACAGTGCACTCAAGGCAAGCACTATTTTTAATATCACATTGTGCATACATTTAAAATAGGCCAGATAACACTAAAGAGCTAAATAACATAATGAGTGAGCAAATATAATAACCTCCAGTACGGTTACTCAGAAGGGTTTAGATCCAGGACTCTTACCACCAAAGCATAGACCTCTATCATCTGAGTAAAGGAGTAATTCCACTACCTGGTAGCAACAGTAGGCTGTTATCTTTTATGAGGACTGGCTGCTAAAGGGGGATTTGACTCACCTGCAAGTGTTTTTGTGGTGTACCCCTAATGGGAGACAGAGCAATTAATTCACCTGGTTGCACCTCTTACTTCTTCTTCTTATTTATTTGTATTAAGCCCAGCTGGGGAAGGAACTGTGTGGGGACCATAAAGGGAGAAAGCCGAGGCTGCTGGAAGAAAGGGGAAGAACTCTGTAGTCCACCTCTAGCTGGTAGAGAGTGAAGGAAGGACTTAGAGAGAGGCAGATGAGCAGCAAGCTTAGGAAGGGGCTGTGGGAACGGGCCTGAAAGAAGGCCAAGGTAGGATGAAATCCAGGGAGACAGCAAATCTTAGCTGCTCACCACAAGGTCCCTGCCTGGACTGGAACCCAAAGGAGAGGGAGGATCTGGGGTCCCTTCCGGTCCACTGGATAAGGTGGTGTGGAAACACCCTGACACAAGGGAAGAAGGACTATGGAGTTTAGAGCTAGACCTCCAAGGAGAAAGCCCTGGGAGGCATCACTGCAAAAGAGTGGAAGGACATCCCTGCAGAGCCTGGGAAGGGGTGAAGAGCCCGCAGACAAGCGAGCCTGGGTAGCAGCAAAGAGTTATGTTCATTCGAGTTTAGTTTATTGGACTCTGTGTTTACCATGGAAGGGGTGAGACTAAACATGACCTGACTGAAAGGCTGAGCTGCGAGAAGATGCTGGCCATCACAGGGTTGGAGCAACTGTTAGCAGAGAGAGCTAGAGGAGGAGAGTCTGCTACTTCCACATCCAGCCATACAGGGGCGCATCAGCCCTGAGTAACCCTACGGTGTTACACAAACACACAAACTTTATTGCAAAAAATTGTATTTCTTACCTTGCAGTGGAAGGATTTTAGACACCTGCAGTTTTTTTACACCCATGTAAGTGATGTCCGAGTCTCGTTTGGAGTCCACATTTGTCCTGAAAATACAGTCACACGCTTGCTGGATTTAAAGTATCTTTCCAGTGAATTTAGGAAGAACTTGGCATCCATTAGTATTTAAATCCTGTATTTGGGTGATGTTAATGAATGCTGGATGTAATGTTAAATATGTCAATCATTGTCTACGCACAATAAATAAATGTGCTGATAAAGACAAAATGGTATTCCTTCTTTTTTAAACTGTGTTCTCAGACACTTATGGCCTGATTCAAAGCCTTCTGAAGTCAATGGGAGTCTTTCTACTGACTTCAGATGATTTTGGATTAGCTCTTAGCAGTAATTTCTTATACATGTAAACTGGAAGTCAATGTACATTTTGCTTATGTGAAGGTTACTTCATCAGACCCATAAAACGATTCCGCATAAACAAACTGTCATTTTCAACAGGAGGAGTTAATGCCTTCAGTATCCTGACCCATTATGTTGCATCTTATATGATCTTCAGGCACGTGTATATTATAAGCATAGATTAGGGCCAAATGTTCCCTTGGCTGTATGGCTCTATGGCTCCCAACGGCTGCAATGGCATTTTCATACTGGCCTCCAAGTGCAGGACTTGCCCCTTATATCTAAGTCTGTTTAACCTGGAAGAATAATTCCCCCTTGTTGCTCAGCTGTGATTTCATATCATATTGCAATCCATTGCTTTGCATTTACTGTGATTCGACTGCTCTGGAAATCAATGCACAGCCTGAGAGGTCACTCAGCGAATGAGGGGTCTCCATTGGAGCTAAGCAATAGATGGCTCCACCCCCAGACCACAGAATGGCAGTGGAGCTGTTCTGTGCTTTTCCCTCAGTGGGCGTGGGGGGAAGGCTAGTGGATCCCTGCAGAGCTCCGTGGTGAGCAGACCCTTAAGCAGGGTTCCCATATCCTACTTCCTCCTTTCTGCAGTAGAACCAACAACTTGCATTGGGTCAGGGCTCCCTGAAACCTCCGAAGTTGGGGCAGGCTTTGATCCTCTGTGAGTGAAACAGAATATGGGACAGAAGTCCATGCTCTCAGGGGTTAATGTACCTCTGCTTCTCTGACCACCTTCCTTTTCCTGTCTGTGATTCCACTGCTGAGGTTCCATCTGAAATCAGCCCTGACCCTCTGTCACCATCATTAGCCTGCATGAACCACGGTTAAGAGACAAAGGAAGAATCAGCCCCACTGATTATGTAGGAGAAAGAGAATATAAATGGAGAGCTGTATAAGTAGGGCCCTACCCAATTCATGGCCATGAAAAACGTGTCCCGCACTGTGAAATCTGATCTCCCCCGGGAAATCGGGCTAGTGTAGGAGAGACCAGATTTCACGGAGCTGGGCAGCCGGAAAGGGGCAACTACTGGCCAGGAGCCCAGCTCCGAAGGCAGCGCTACCACTAGCAGCAGCGCAGAAGTGAGGGTGGCATGATGCGGTGTTGCCACCCCTACTTCCGCACGGCTGCTGGCGGGGTGCTGCCTTCAGAGCTCCGTGCCCGGCCTGCAGCTGTCCAGCTCTGAAGGCAACAGCCCAGAAGTAAGGGTGGTAATACCATGACCCTCCCCCATACAGTAGGCTTGCGGCCCCCCTCCCCACGACCCTGTTTGGGGTTGGGACCCCCACGGTTACAGTACCATGAAATTTCAGATTTAAATACCTAAAACTGTGAAATTTATGATTTTTTAAATCCTATGACTGTGACATTAACCCAAATGGACCATGAATGTGGTAGGGCCCGATGTATAAGAGTTGTACGGCCACAGTAAGCCAACCTATCAGATTTAAGGGTCATACGTTAACATATTGCAACAAAGTGCCAGCACAAAGAGTTAGCTTTTATGTCACCAGCTTGAGTTCATGCTGTCATGCTGGCTGATTTTGAGCGTTTATTTGGTTGCCCGTTTATCTGGGAAAAAGCCAGTTTTAAAACATAAATAGCAGCCCTGCTACGTACCTTGTATGGACGGCAGGAGCCTTCATCTTCTCCTGCAGTCTCTTGGCTTTCTCCTTGCACCCTGTGCACCTTTTCCATTGTCAGTGTATCCCTCTCTAATTCTTCCGCCGAGGAGGAGGTAGCACGACCTGCAATACACCGATTATTGGGACACAGAAGGAAGAATCTAAGGCCCTGCGCTCTGTGTCAGCAGCACCAGGCTAGCTCTGACCATGAGAATGTAAAGTGGTGCTAGATGTTTCGTATGGCTCTTTTGACCCTTGTACGCAAGGATATTTTACTCCCCCAAGAGCTGTGCTAGCCAAACTGTGTCTTCTACCACTGTTATACATAAAGCTACTAGTCCCCTCTGTCTCTCTGTAGATGGGCTTATGTAAAGCACCGATCACTGCAGTATCTAGCAGATATGTAGGTTTTTATAAAAAAACGGTCTAGTCTAACATGATTCTCAGACAAAAACTACCCCTGTTCACACTGGGAAGGACAACCATGCCAGCGCTAATGAAATACGTTTGTACTATGTATAGTTTGCTTCTGAAAGCACTACATCAAGTGTTTGGGCAAGATTGATAAATATATTCTGAGTGGTGATGTTTGAAGAATGCTAAGTATTTCCCATGGAAACACTGGAAAGAAACAACAAAATATCCATTCCAGTCACAGTTTTCCATGGAAATTTTCAGTTTTTCAAGGAAAAAAACAAAACCATTTTGTTTTTTCTCCTCCTTTTTTTCCATTTCTGGAAGGAATAAAAGAGAGAAATGATTTGGGCATGAGAAAAGATCTAGAAAACAGGATGTTAAACTTAAAAGTGAAGGATAAGAGAAGGGTTGAAAGACCCAGACGAGATGGATGGATATTATCCAGAAGGATGTGATTAGCTGCAGAGTTTCCAATGAATGGCATCAGGAGAGACTGAAATGGAGAAAATGGACTCAAAGACACAACCCCATATAGATGGGACTAAACCTAGAAGAAGAAGGTAAGAGAATGGAGTGAAAGGGGAGAAAAAATGAGAACCAGAACATTCTGTATTTTTCAAAATTTGGCAAAACCATTTAATCGAAAAACTATTTTTTTCTTGAAAAAAGTGTAACAAAAATGTTTTGACCAGCTGTAATTCCAAGTCTGAGAAAGCCTCAGTAATCTTCTACCGTCAGCACAGAAGGAGCCAGCTAGGTAGCACTAGCAGAAAGCAAAATACCTGTCCTGTGCACAAGTGTTAACAGTTAGCCAATGGCAAACCTAGGTAATGAAATAGAGCTGAGCCTCTGGACAGGAATGCAAATGAGGACAAAACACTAAATGTGAAATCCTGGCCCCATTGAAGTCAATGGAAAAATTCCCATTGACTTCACTCACTTAAAATGTGACTACCCACATGCTCAAAGTTAGGCATGTACTTAAGTACCTTGTTGAAATGAAGCTTCTACTAGGCTTATGTAATCTGGATCGTTGTTATAAAAAATAATTACACAAATGAATTGAGCATTCCTCATCATGGGTTCTGGGTGAATTTGATGCAATTAAGAGACTCCATGAGTAAAAATGATACAAATGAGAACTGATGTGACCATAAATATACATATTTATAATACTGAGACTCTGCATACACAGAACTATATAAATGATATAACTGTCTCATATATAAAAAGCCAGTTTTATTTGTTGTAAGTTGAACTGGGAGCAAGAAATATGAACTGAAGATAAAACCTGGAAACAAAAATAACTCCAGTATGTCCTGTCAAAGTCTATCTTCAGCTGATCTATGTTCTTTTAAGATGCAGACCTTTAAATTATTTTGAAAATACCTCAAAATAAAGTAAATTGTTAATGACACAATCCAAATAAGTTATGATTTTGTTCTGAGAAAGCAGTATAATCATCTCTCATAATAACCCTTAGACAGATCTCCAACATCTTGCCTGAAGGTGATTTATACATTCGGTACAGTGAGCAAGACACTTTGGTAATAAATGAGAAGACTGTCTCTCTTTCTGTCTATATTAAAGTTTGATTGAAGCACCCGAAACAGATTGGACATAATAGCATTAAATATGATTTACCAGTTCCTTGAAGAGTATTTTCTATTTGAGCAAGGCATAAGCTACATCAAGTGGAAAGTATCCCCAAACCTTTCATTGTAAACTCACTGTCATGGGAATTAATATCCTCATTGTCTTTAGGGGCTAGTGCTCGGTTTGAAACAAACTTCTTTTCCTTATGATCGGAATCCTAGAATGTAAATGTTCAAAGGTCAGAGTTAGTATCAGTAAAAGGGGAGAGAGAGAGGCCAGGTCTACACCACAGACCTATATCAGTACAACTATACCCCTGAGTGATGTAGCTACACTGACCAACCCCCCATGTAGACAGCACCATATCAACAGGAGAGCTTCTCCCGCCGACCTAGGTACTGCCTCTTGCGGAGGTGGATTAACTGTGCCGATGGGAGAAGCATCTTCACTATAGCGCTTCACTATAGTGACACAGCTGTACATGAAGACAAGCCCAGACTCTCTGCAGTTGGGAGATTTGGCACAAAGCCAGTTAAGCTATGTCTACGTTGCAAAGAAAAACCCACAGCGCCAAGTCTCAGAGCCTGGATCAACTGACATGGGCTGTGAGGCTATAATTAGCAGTGCAGACATTCCCGCTCACGCTGGAGCCCAGACTCAGAGACCTTCCCCCCTTGCCTGGTTTCAGAGACCCAGCTCCAGCCTACATGAGAACAGCTACACTGCTGTTTTTAGTCTCCCTGCCTGAGCCCCACCAGCCCGAGTCCATTGACTCAGGCTCTTAGACTGGGCACCGTGCGTTCTTCTTTGCAGCATAGACGTACCTCAGAGTACGTCTACACAGCAGCTTGGAGCATGCCTCCTGATCCGGATAGGCAGATTCACGCTAGTGCCGCTCAAGCTGGCATGCTAAAAATAGCAGTATAGAGGTTGCTGCAAGGGTGGCAACCTAGGCTAACCACTTGAGCTGGTTCCCACAGGGCTGGGCGGGCTTGGACTCGGGCAGCTAGCCAGAGCCATTGCCCGGGCAGCAATGTCCACACTTCTATTCTTAGCATGCCAGCTCAAACAGTCGGTGTGAGTCTGTCTACCCGGACAGGGAAGCTTGCTCCCAGCTGCTGTGCGTATATACCTTTAAGGGCCAGACAGTGGCCAGGCCTACAGAGAGACATAAGGAGGCATAAGACATCCCCCCTGTTCCCCCCCACACACACTCACCCTATGCAACCACCCTGCATTTCTGCTGCAGGTGGGTGGTGTGGATAATGACCTGCTGGTATGAGCATGTAATAGTAATGTAATTGAGCATGTAATTACTGCCCTTGGGAGCAAGGGAGGGGAAGGTTAGGTCGCTGGTTAGGCCACACAGCATTTAAGCCTCAAATAAACAACACACAGCACAAGGGAGCCATATTTTCAAACCAGTTACCCTTAGTAAATTTAACCTAGCAAGTGATAAGAGCTCCTGCTTATAAAGCTATTCAAGATCTTAAATGGTGGAATTCACCCTTGTGCAGAGGGGCCAGTATGAAGCCAATGCACTACTTCATCCCTGTTTGGACTGGCTCATAGGCCTTGGGGTAGAATTATTGCAGTGGCCATGTGGTCATAAGTGGTCACAGGATCTCAAAGAAGGATGTGCTTACAAGAAATTCATGGGGGTTGTCTTCTATCAGAACAGGGGTGAGTGTAGCTTCATCCGTTTCGGCTGAATTTGTGTGTTCCGAATGTAAGAGAGCATGACGCCTATCATTAATCTCTGAAAGACATGAAGTTCTTAAAGTTACAATGGTGTACTTTTATGCATGGATAAGTTAACTTATACTTTCTTTTTTTGTTAAATTCAACACAAATTTTTCGTGGTTTACAAAAAGTGTATTTAAGTAAACTTTCTAAAAAAGATTTTGCCCCAAATATTCCTTGTCTGAATAAAAATCACCCCAACAGAAGTAGCAGCAACTAACAATAATACTTAATACCATTCAAACATTTACTGTCTAATCACACAGCTATTTGTACACCCACCCTATCCATTTAATTAATTGACTAGCGCACCAGTCTCCAGCTATACAAAGCTATCCTTCCTTTTTGGGGTTCAACAAAAGTACCTCTGTTTTTGTTAGCCAGGAAGTGATACTCAAGGATGGGTTGTTTATAGTGCAAGCTGGTTTTTAGCTAGTATTTGTTCTATTAAGAAAAGGACCCATGGATATTGTCAACCCTCATAAGAGTTCATCTTGCACAGTGAGTGTTTGTGTGTAAGAAAATAGTGATCACATTTTCCTGTGGGAGATACCATGAGATTTCCAGCCTGGAGAAACAACGATGATTTACAGCAACACTTAGATGCAGCTTTGCCAACATCTTAGACCCTCTATTATTTTTTTACTGTTAAAAAGAGACAACCCGTGCCTGCCAATAGTGAGGGTGCAGAGTGAGGGCAGCTGGCTTCAGCAGTGTTACTGAGCACGCTCAGTCTATGTGAGCATGCTCAGTACAAGCTAAGCAGCAAATCTGGGGGCGGCACATGACCCCGCATGTCCCCCCTCCACACGTCGCCTCTGCTGTCAAAGGGTGAAACACCTCTGTGCAGGGGCTTGGGGTCCAAAGTGAAATACTCTTTCAAAGTACAAATTTCATTTTGGGTGAAAATTTTACCCCCGTGCAGAGAGCTAGCACAAGACTTTTGTATCACTTAAGGCCAGCTTAAGCCCCATAGCTTTACACTTTCTGGGTGCAATCATGGCCTTACTGAAGTCAATAAAAGTTTTGCCATTGACTTAAATAGGGCCAGGAGTTCACTCTCTGAATGCAATGCAGATGACACAAAATATATGGGGTGCATTATGAAACATTATAAACCTGGAACATAACCTCCGGACATGCGTATCAACTGTCTGCCAGCCCAACATTATCAAGCTGCATTCTGTATGCTGCAACCAACTGTGCGGCACATAAAATGTACTGCCTGTCTGCAAAAGACCCATTTGTATTTATACTATCTTCTGGTTCCAGCATTCTTTAGCTTCTTATGTTGTGATTTCATGGCCCTAAAGAAACCAGTTTGACATCTATTTAATTCCCCTAGAACTAGTGTTTAAATCTATCCTCTTAACCAAGTTACACTGTGTTATAAGAGTGAAACCATTCTGCAGTAGTTGACGCTCCCTAGTAACTCTTGAGTAGACCATAATCCAGAAATCCAATCTGGCGATGACAAAAACATGGATAATTGTGGCAAGGTCTACTTAGGACACCAAAATGTAGCAAACCTAGTCCAACAGAAATATTTTACATTAGTTCAAATGAGGGTTGAGACTTACACTCATAGACTTTATGGCCAGAAGGGTCCATCACGATCGTCTAGTCTGAGCTCCTGCACATTGCAGGCCACAGAACCTCACCCACCCACTCTTGTAACAGACCCATAATCTCTGGCTGAGTTACTGAAATCCTCAAATCATGGTTTAAAGACTTCAAGTTACAGAGAATCCACCATTTACTCTCATGTAAACCTGCAAATGACGTGTACCCCATGCTGCAGAGGAAGGCAAAAAAAACCCAAGGGTCTCTGCCAATCTGACCTCGGGAGAAATTTCTTCCCGACTCCAAATGTGACTATCAGTTAGACCCTGAGCATTTCAGCAAGACACACCACCAGACAGACACCTGGGAAAGAATTCTCTGTAGTAACTCAGAGCCCTCCCCAACTAGTGTCCCATCACCGGCCGTTGGGGATATTTGCTACCAATAGTCGCAGATTGCCTGTAATGCCATTGTAGACAGTCTCATCATACCATCCCCTCCATAAACTTATCAAGCTCAGGCTTGAAGCCAGTCTTGTGGCCTTGAGTTAACTGTCCCCTTTTAACAGATCATTTAAAGTGCTACATGGAGGGTTTCAGCTTTCAACTTCTACCACGTTTGCTTGTTTTGACTGAGTGGTCATGCCACTCAATTGGGATGGTTCTGGCGTGGAAGCTTTTGTATTGCATACCTGTGTTTTCAGAGTCTTTATCCATCACGAGTGGGCCTGTGCTTTGATCACTGGAATCACATGGTTCCTTGTCCATTGTTTCAAACACCGCAGGGTCTTGTGCTCCTGACCATTGCTTCCACCTCTGAGGTACCTCTGCCTGTTGCCTGCATTGCAGCGATGTTTTCTCTTTCTCAGTAGGAAATCTGTACACAATTAGACAAGCAATTAATGATTTCAGGTTGCATTCATGGTTGCCAATTAATCATGACAAACCCAGGGGAAGTCAATAAAGGTACATATCAAAGGCTACTGCAAGTCCTTCTTAGAGGCTGGAGAATGCTTATGTGGGTATAGTTGTAGAAAGAGCAGCAGAAGATTGAAGTCAGTAATACTCCCTGCATGGAGCATTTGCTTTTCCATTCCAAATACAGTTAGCAAAAAAATGGCATTTTGCCGTCATCTCATCTATTGCTGGGTTTTGCATAGCTGAAATTCCCACCCTCTCATCCATACACAGTGGAAGACTAAAAAAATAAATAAATCAGCAGCATCAAGGAAAGCAAAGTATAGGACCAAATTCTAGCCCTTGATGCCCACATGCTGCTCCCACTCAAGTCAGCAATGATTTGCTAGATTTCAACAGTTATTTTATATGAAAAAATCTAACATAACAAATCTGTGGCTATTTGAACTTCACATGTTGGTCACTGAAATGGCTTTGAACTTAAAAGGGACTAGGAAATAGAACTCATATCCACCTACTCCAAAGGCATAGAGCTCTACCATTTGAATTAAAGGAGATTCTCCATTAACTGTTAGCGGTACAGGCTCCATGACACATAGTTGAGCAATTTGATTCCACCCAGCAGAGGGCAGTGGTGCATACTAGCCATTTACTATAAAAACACTGAAACACTTTTCATATGTTATCCATTGGGCTAAAACTAACTATCTTCGCTTCTAGGAGTTAATCAGCTATTGGATAGCCGTGAAATATATATTTTTTATTTTCTCTTTTTTAATTTGGACAAAATGGTTTTAGGTGGTCATATAAAGCATCTAATATCACCAATCCTTAAAATTACAATTGGAAATACATTTCAGAAGATGTATTTGACTCCTTAGCTGAAAACTGTTATTTGACAATATAACATGATTACATAATTGTTTTTATTATTTTTGTTTCCTTTTATAATTATTATAAACAATGTAAAACATTCAGATTAAAGCCACTATACAGAATAAAACTTAATAAGTATAATTCTTTAGGATGAAAAATGGAGAAAAAGCAATAATCATGAGGAAGTGGTATAGATTTGCTTAAATTTACAGCAATATCTAGTCCTGCTCTGCATAAAAATATGTATAGTATCTGTTCCAAACCCCGCTTAAGTCAACAGGAAACTTTCCATTGACCTCAATGAGCTATGGATCAGGCCCCAAGTCCTGTAGGAGAATGCTGAAAAAACAATATAGGATTTCCTCTGCTGTTAACGTTTTCCTATTAAACTGTGGCACCACTGTTGCAACATTTCCTGTTTGGGTGAGGCTTGAGAGATGGTTTTAGCCTCTTTCCAAATGAGCCAACGCTGCAAGGAGTTTTGAAGCAGGCTGGAAGCAGAAAGTTATGCAGTCAGATATCACAGGCAGCTCTTTACGGGCTCTGGAATGCAGCACCTGGATACCAGCCTGATCCACTCACACAACCGAACAGCAGCACTGCTGTCGGAATATCAGCGTTTACTTGTTACGTCTGGGCAGTTTGAAACATTATTTTAAATTTGCCTTGATTTTGTAAGTGTTGCTCTACTGCCTACCCCCACAACAGCTCTAAGACAGTAACAGAGAATGCCAATTGCTTTTAATTATTATCCTGATCGGTACAAAATATTAATGCACCTGCACTGGTGAACAGATAGCATGCTTACCGTTCTGTATTCTTACACGTGAACCAGATCAGTATACAACAACGCAGCCACAGTTTGGGTACATCTGGGTACAGTTTGGGTACGCAGCCACAGTTTGGGTACTAGGCCCTGTCTGCTATGGACTTGGGCTAATATTTACTCTTCCACTATGAGCAAACTTGTCAGTAATAAGAAGTGAAAGTCCAGCCAAGAAACCTTCCTAACGATTCCTGTGACTTGTAATCAATAACAACATGAATTATAGATCACTTTCATGCAGAGATTTATTTGAAAGCCTTTCCCTCTGGGAAGCTAAGTAAATGCCCAGTGCTAACTCACCAGCCTGCTAGACTGGCTCTTAGTTATAATGAGTGAGTCTCCTTTATATAGAGAGAGGTGTAATTTATATTTCCCTATATTACACATAAAAGATATATATATATCAGCCTGCTTTGGAAGGCTGCTGTTCAGTGGGTATGTATGAAATCCCAGGAGTGTTTTTTAGATCTTATTTTCAGAAGTGCTGAGCACCCACTACTCCATTTGGAGTCAATGGGAGTGGCAGGTACTTAGATGGGAGACCATGAAGACAGTTCAGACACCTGCCTGTTGGACCCATGTGCCAGCAAAGGAGTGTGCACCACTGTTTCTGGAGGGGATATCTTTCAGATGAGTTATCGTAGCATGGTTCCACTATAGTTCGTCATTAGAGATCATATAGCCCTTCCTCCATCTCCAAATTCCAACTCACATAACTGCATTCTGCCCACAGAAACTCCCACTGCTGTATCAACTGGGCACAGGCTCCCTTTCTGTCCTAACCTATTGTGTGTTATTGCTGTACGCTGCTCAGCAGCTGTAGCAGTGTGTCCCACATGTTCTATGTAACCATGACAAGTCCCTTATAGATCTCTCAGGAGTGCTGGACGCTTAATTAGCTATGTTAGTGAGTCTCAATGCCTGGCTTTAATGAGTGGTCAGTTAGCTGGGATATAGCAACACACATCCTTTCCCCAGCTGGTTTTATCAGTAACCATAACTGTAAAAAAGAATTTAAAAGCTATTACCGACCTCTGGTATTTCCTGCTTTGTGTATTATTTAACTGGGCACACAAGTTTCCATTCCTTGACAGAACAGGCCTTTGTGAGTATGCTGTAGCTTCTGCTGGCATGGACGATACTGCTGGACTGGAAATTGTCCCAGTCTTCTTCTGGTTTATTGCTTCTTCAAGGTCTGCTGAGCTGTTTGTAAACTAAAAGGAACAGGGCAATGCATAAGAGTTTACCTGGGTTTCTTCAATGAGTGTCGGTTCTGATTTCAGTCATTTTCCATTCCAAGGGACTACTGCAACCTCTAGTCCCTGCCTCTTAACAGGCTGAAAGAATAACCAGTAAACTCCCATTGACTTTAATGGGAGCAAGGTTCGGCCAAGGCCCTCACTGAATGCTTTTGAAATTGCTACCCTTAAAATATATGTATAGGGCTATACTGATACACCAGTATAAATCTGCATTCGCTGAAGATAGTGGTGTTACACTAGATTGGTTCTGATGCAAGGAAATCCTGAATCCTGAGCCCTTTTCTGCAGGTGTGGAAGGCCCTTTTTACTGTGGAACCCCTGCAGTCCTGCTGTATAGAGGAGGAAAGATTTCAGGAGCCTACTGAAAGGGGTGTGCATCCTCTGTATTGTGGCTCTTTGGGAGTGGAGCGTGGGCAACAGATCTGCTATCTTGGACATGTACCTCTTTTGAGCAAAGCTGGTATTACCAATGCCAGATTCTGCCAGATTGACTGGCAGCGTAGAATCAATATAAAGACCCCCCGCCCAGATTATGGTGAGGCGTCACATTCATTTGCACTGATATTTTTGAGGCGAAGGGCTAGAACATTAATCCCATGTGCCTTTCCTCTCTCAATTCTGTCACATCATATGTGCATCCCTTTTCTGTGGGGCAGAGCATTTATATGCTGATGCTCAAAGGCCGCTAGGGTGGAGTGAAATTTACCCACGCCAGGCCTCCAGCGCAGCTTATACCAACTCTGCAAAACTGTATTCACCAGCTTGTTGAGGCAAGTAATTTTTTTAATGGGCAAGTAAAATATCTTTTCCTATAGGAGTCAATACCATAGCAACATTTATCGCTGCTTTAGCTTCATTACTGCAGTTAATAAGATACCAAACCTATGACTTTCCTCTGCCTGTAACGCCCCCAAATCTGCCAGTGCCAAATCTTACTGTAGCCTTTTAAGGGTTCTATTAACCTGTGGCCCTTGTGCCAACCCATGCAGCTCCCGCTGGAGTTGTGCTGTTGACTCCTGCATCAGTAAGATTTCTCTCTGCTGTTTTAATAGCAGCTTTCTCTCCTGGTGAGCTGCCCTGTAGATATTTCGCAGGTGCTGGATTTCCGCCTGCACAGAACAGACAGCGAAGAAGGGGGAGCATAAATTACATTTAAAATACAAATACACATGAAAATGGCCTACAGGCCAGTTTATTATAATTAGTAACAGGTGGAAATATTGCAATTAAAGTGCATTTTGGGTATTCAATATGCATAGCTATTTTTATGTGCATTTTGGTGTACAATTTTTTCAGTCTTTGCTTTGAGCAGTGCTTGTTGACTTGTGCCCAGATACGCAAGATTACTGGCAAACAGGTAAAGGAAATGTTTCACAGAGTTATTAGAAAGTGGCAAACTGTTCTGAATGTTGATGAAAGCATGCACAGAGAAAACTGGGGGGCTGGGAGAGGTGAGAGTGAGGCATGGTCTAGTAGCACATGGGAGCCAGAAACTCCACACTTCAATCTCAAGCTTTGACACTGGCTCCCACTGCCCACTTGGGCCTGATTTTCCAAGGTGCTGAGTACCTGTAGATCCCGTTTCAATCAGAGAGAGCACCAGTGCTCAACACTGTAGTATAACAGGGACTGAAGAAAGAGGGTCAGGTTTTATGAGGGACCTATTTGGTGAGACACCAGGGGCTCAGGTGAGCATGCTGGGCCAGGTTGCTATTAGATACACAGGCCTCTCTCCAGGTGCTTCTGTGCATGCTCAGTAAAGATCTCTGTCCTACGACTCTATCTGCTCACTGCAACACGTATTGCTCATGAAACAAGCACCTCTGAAAGTCAGGCCATTGGGGTCAACTTTTCAAAGGTGATCACTAATTCTGGATAACTTGGTTGTTGCTTGCCCAACTTGAGACAACCCGGGCCTAGTTTTCAGGTGGGCTGGGCTCCCACAACTCCAAATGAAGCCATTAGAGCTGTGGGTGCTCAGCTGCTCTGCAAATCAGACTCCTTCAAGGCATATAAGGCAGGCAGGCCCCCAAAATGACAGGCCACTTTTGAAAAATCTGATTGCATGGGACTTGTCCCAAGTCACAGAGGAATCTACAGCAGAGTCAGGAACAGAATCTAGATCTGACTCCCATGGCTGTGTTTTAGCCACAAGACCACCACTAGCTGTTGGCTAATTTCCTGTATCTCAGCAATGGACTCCTAAACATCTCATATAATTTGGGTGTATACACTAAGAGTAGATAACTGCAGTAACACTGGAGTTGCAGAGAGAAATGGTGTTTCCTGCTTCTTTACAACACATAGAGTACAGTCCATGGCATAAAATAACGTATTTGAGGTACAAAAATCAACATCAGTGAAGCATATTATGAAGTCTGTGCAACAACACTATGTACTCCTTTACTACGGTTCGTGAGATTCTCATCAGCGCTGAGTGTTAAATCTTCCCCTTGTTTTTCAAGAAGAAAGCTGGATTGTGTAACTGCAATAACATTACCTGCTCTTGCTTCAGCCTGGTTAGGATTTTGTGCTGCTTCTCAGCTACGGCAGACACTTCCTCTCTGTCTCGCAGATTATCCAGACAGCTGAAAGCAGGGTGGAGACCAAAATCATTACCAGAACGACATCTGGATGTGTGAATGCAATGCCCATGTCAGGTGTCCCCATGACAGGGCTGGGGCCTGGAGTGATGTCTTTATCCCCAGAACAGGTACATCAGTGCAAGGCTTACCACGCTGCCCTGCCCGTAGCTCAACCCCATCTGGAGAATGAGAAGATACTTCAGTATTCACAGCCCATTTCACCTTGTACCTCTCTTCAAGATGGCCAGGTTTCCAGATGCGCCCAGCATACTGCAGCTCTCATTGACAGCAATGGAGATTCTGCCCTCCCCATAGAGAGCAGTAGGAACGGCTGGATGATTAACTGGTTTGAAAATTTGATCACTTCATTTCAGATGCCTAAATGGGGCCTGGACTCTTTTGGACATCTGGCCCTTAATATCTATGTATTGTGATGCAGACTCTGTGGAGTGACACCCCGCAAACTTATTTCACTCAGGCCACCAAACAGCCCCCAGATGGTAACAACTCCCAGTGACTACCAGCTTGGACTCAGGGCAGCCACTTCAGCAAGCAAAGCTTAGTCCTTCACAAGTTCCTGAGAGAGCCCTTCCCTCAAGCCCAGCCCTTAGTAATAATATATTTTGCTTTTTGGCATGCTCCATATTGTAGATGAAAGCTGGTGCAATGGTTAGGGCGTTAGCTTGGCCTTCAGACAACTGGGGTTCAATTCTTTGTTCTACCACAGCCACCCTGGGTGACCTTGCATGTCTCTCTCTCTGCCTCAGTTCCCCATCTGTGAAATGGGGATAATTGTACTTCCCTAACTCACAGGGAAGCTAACCCAAAATCCAGGAGATGGTGAGGGGTTCCAGTTCAGGCTCATGGCGTGGCTTTCATCTTATGTATGCCTGACTGGAGGCTGGCAGGAAAGGGGTTAATGGTCACTCTGGTTAGAAGAAGAATTGCATCTGCCTTCCCTGCAAGGCTGGGTCAGCTGTGGGGAATTTATTAATTACCTCCAGCTCCAGCCCACTACAGGAGGCATTTGCTGTGGGGGAGCCAAGCTGCAAATAAGAAGAGCTTAGCTGGAGTAAAGCCAGGCTTTGGATGTGGTTGAAACAAGCTGGGTCTTGTCCCTTCTGGCTGTGGGGAAGCCTGGTTGTACCTTAATTTGCCCTGTAAAGGGGCAGGATGTTTACGTCTCTGCTTTTACAAGGTAGCCCACCATGAAGAGGGTATAAGCTTCCCTTAGTGGGCAGAGCCAAGCTGCCTTGTTCTGACTGGCCTGTTGCAGTCAGACAGCGTGTTTACCATGTACTGAAATAAGGAAAGGGTATGCAAAATGGGCTCACCGTTTCCGATGCTCCAGCCAGGCCAGCTCTGCCTTAGTTTTCTCCTGAAGGGCTTTTTCTCTGAGTCGAAGGAGGGCAGTCTGGTGCCGGGCTCGTAGTTCTTCTTCCCTCAAGTACTGCTCGGCCATTGGCAAACTAAAACGGCAAAAGGTGCTGGACCCTCCATAGAACTGACTGATTTCACTCCACTGAAGGCAGAAGCAGAGGGCTGGATTTATTATGGGGAAGCTGCTGGATGTCCCACAAGTGTGGCATTGCAATTAAAAGCCACATGGGTGACTCCATGTGCAACGACTAGCAGGAGAGGAACTCTGGAGCCCAAGTACCTGGCTTGTGGAATCCAGGTGTACGCTGCTGTCTCCTGAATCATCTGCTGTGAGCGTCTTGTTGTTGGGCTGATTTACTGAAGGAGGCAAAGGATTCAAGGATTGATGTATGTGCAAAGAGTCACCATGCTTTGCAGACAGGGATCCTAAAGAAAGAGAACATTAAAGTCACTGTAAGTAAGATATTTCTTCATATTGGGGAGGGAGGGGAGAAAAGTGATGTATCCCATTTCGAAACTTTATAGCGTGGTTGTAAAAAATATAGATTATAGCTAACAATTTAGCTTTCTAATATGCTTCCAAACAGATCAGTTCATACTGCGTTCTAGGCTAGTTAGCTTCCATTCCAAAATACTAGACAATCTGAGCACGGGGTCAGAAGCCTGCCACACATTCATGTGTTGTAATCACTGCTTTGACATTGACTCCTCCTGTGACCTTAGGAAAGTCACTTAATCTTTTTTTCTCTGATTTCCCTGCTGTTCTATAAATAAGGTTAATGACACCAGCTGACTTAACTCCCAGGGTGTTCTCAGGGTTAATGTCTGTAGAGTGATTAGAGGATATAAAGATACTGTTCTGACTATTCATATATATGGTGAGTTAAATCATTTGGGGCAAAATTTTCAAAGGTGCAGTAAGAAATTTGATGAAATCCCTGCCCAACCCCAAAATACTGCTCCACTTCTGGTGCCACTGTAGGGCATCTGTAGATTTGCTCCCAAATGCCACTAAATCACCTAACTGGATGGTCACCTTGTTGCTGGGTTGAGGAATCCAGGTTCATTTCCCCAGTGGATTTTCTCTCTGTGGCTTTTATGGCATCCATCACATTGCAGTTGATTTCAGTTTTCAGTGCAGATTGTTTTGGAGACTGTGCTCTAAAGCTACCGTGGGGGGGGAGAAACACATTCTTACATGATATTTTGGTGTATTAGCTGCCAGGAACAATAATAATACCTAGCTCTTAGAGAGCACTCTTCCTCAGTTGATCTCAAGTACCTTTCATAACAGCGTGTTAGTAATATTTATTCTATAGCGGATCATCTATATATATGAAAACTTCTTTTCTGGTACTTAGCTCAGTATGAGCTTGGAACCAGTTCTCAAGTACTTTAAATGAGTATTAAAATGTGCACTTAGAAAAATGCTCCTTGACAATGCTGGTCAAAATGGATACTCCTTCTCTTCAGCAGGTAGCCATATATGGTTTATCCAAGATACCTGACTGTAAATCAAAGGAACTGAGGAAAGGATGTTCCTGTTCACCAAAATAATAAATGAGATCTTTGAGCTATAGTTAAACGCAATTTTTCCTGCCACAGAACATACAGCAGAGATCATGGGCGGTAGCTGAACCAGACCGGCCGTTGTGGGAGGCTAGCTCCTGGCCCCTCCCTTTCTGCCCGAGGCTTCTTCGGCCCCCCACCTCTATTGCCAGAGCCCAGAGCACCCCACCATGGCCAGTGGCTGCCTGTGGGCCCAGAGCCCTGGGCGGGCAGAGTGGCCCCCAACCCTGGAGCGCCGGGCGGGGCCATGCTGGGCTGTTTGGGGAGGCTCAGCCTCCCCTAGCCTATGATACTTGCTGCCCATGGCAGAGATGTTTCCCTTCAGGATCTGGGCAAAAATTAGGCCAGAGAAAGCTTGCAATCGGAGGACGTATAGTTTATAATGGAGAACTGAAACATCAAAAGGGTTAGGACACTAATCCCATGTAGAGGGCAGCTGCCGTGTGAGCTATTCCCTTTGTTAACTTGAAGAACATCCACAGCAGAAACATGTTACTGATGCACAGTTCGCCGATGCAGAGTTCAAACACTCCAAAGCCCTGAGTCATTGAACTTGAAGAAACCATAGAGTAAAGCAGTCAAGCATCCCATTGTATGTTGCTGACTGTACCTGTCCTCAGCTGTATCATCTCTTTCAGGATCACCTTCAAATTGATATTCTCTCTGGTCTGTCTTAGCATGCTTAAGTCTTGCCTTCACAGTACAGCTGGCTTGGGAGCCATTCAGCCCCTGTAAAAACCGAATGAATCCCCAATGACAATGAGTGATCTTTACAAAAGGTGTCACCTTTCAGCCCTTTCTATAATTCTCATGGGCTAGAATCTGGGTTTATACAGTGCTTTTCATATTCCAATGACCCCTAAAGGGTTGTATTGACTAATGAGTAAGATCAGTGGTTCTCAGCCAGGGGGGTATGTGTACCCCTGGGGGTATTCAGAGGTCTTTCAAGGGGTACATGAACTTATCTAGATATTTGCCTCGTTTTACAACAGGCTACATAAAAAGCACTAGCGAAGTCAGTACAAACTAAAATTTCATACAGACAGTGACTTGTTTATACTGCTCTATATACAATATACGGAAATATAAGTACAATATTTATATTCCAGTTGATTTATTTTATAATTATGACACAAATGAGAAAGTCAGCAATATGTCAGGAACAGTGTGCTGTGACACTTTTGTATTTTTATGTCTGATTTTGTAAGCAAGTCATTTCAAAGTGAGGTGAAACTTTGGGGTATGCAAGACAAATCAGAATCCTGAAAGGGGTACAGTCATCTGGAAAGGTTGTGAACCACTGAGTTAGAGGCTAGCAGTGAAGTGATTATGTAGGCATATGGAGATGTCCCATGATAGTTCACACAGAAGCTGCTCTGTTGACAATGAGCATGTCCCATAATACTGTGGTTACCTCCTGGTGTTTCTTTTTAAAAAGCCAATGAGATGTTTATCTTTTACCAGTGCCGCTAGTAGAAAAAGACAGAAGTAGTGGTCAAAGCATCATACAAAGTATGGCATTCTTAATAATGCGGCAATGCCCTAGGTCTGCACATTGGGTCTGAGTCCAAGGCATTGTATTCATGAACATGGGACCAAATCCTGGGATCCCTTACTCTGGCAAATGCCCATTGACACCAGTGGGATTTTGCGTGAATTAAGGACCTGGGGACCTAAAGACAGAAAAACAAGCCATGCACCAACCTCCCCACATATTCCTTTTCTTTTTTTAATAGGAGACTCCTTGGCTCTGGTCAGACAAGAGGCCTATGGGGCGCTAAATAGAAGCATGAAAGAATAGTTTACAACCCTTCAGGAGAAAAGTGCTCAGACACTACAGTGAAAGGTCCTACAGAAAGATGCCTGGGGTAAAAATTTCCAAGGCGCCTGAGTCCCACCAACTGTCTATGGGATTCAGGCACCTAAAAGACATGAGCCCAGATCATCAAAGGTATTTCCCAAAGTACCTCTGAGGATCTGGGCTCTAGTACTTTGGGAAATATACCCACAGTCTGTGTTCTTTGTTCATTCAGGTGAGAGAGGCAGGTTGGTGTTGGCCCCAGGTCTCAATGACTCCAAAGATGATAGTGCCGAGTCTGGAATGGTGCCATTTTCCTGCTGCTGGGGCCACACAGATTTACCGCTAACTGATGCT
Organism: Natator depressus; assembly: GCF_965152275.1. Lineage (NCBI taxonomy): Eukaryota > Metazoa > Chordata > Testudines > Cheloniidae > Natator > Natator depressus. Next base: position 20,589,762 of record NC_134249.1, on the reverse strand, counting down.
TGAGCAACTCATCCAAAGCTCTCTGGTTCTCTTGAGCTTCTAGCTTTGCTTTCGCACCCAGGATAGCCAGCCGCCCTTCCTGTTGGAGCTGATCGGCCTGGATTTGGGAGAAAATTGTGGGACTTCTTAGGTCATTACCATGAATTTAAAACCTCACTGTGAGCTCCTTAAAAGGACCTTAACAATGCCGAGAGCTGAAAAACTTGTCCTTGCACTCTGGCTACTGCAGGCAAACTGGTGCATGTAGCTGAGCTTTTACTAGAAACCCTGTGATAATAAATGTGGCTGGGGGGATGAAAGGATGAATAATTCATATAAGGAAGTGGAGTTCAGTTTCAAGGTCCAAACATGTGGTGTGGGTTTTTCTTCAAATGATTGTGCGGTTTTAAAACTGTGGGAAGTAACTTGCCAAATTCAACACACAACGCCAAGCTCCACTCTCATGAGCAGCCATGTAACCCTATTGGCTTCGGCATGGTTGCCCCGGCAGAACGTCTCCCCTATGGTTGAAATCTAATTAATTCTGGAGAAATAGCATCAAGGACTCTTTCACCATCGGTACAAATTCTGGGTAACAGAAAAAGTACCCATGATGTCCACCGATCCCCACCACCACTGTGGCCTTCACGCCATGGCTTCATTCTGCCCTTTTGGTGTTTCAGACCTGCTAGTGACCCTCACCTCCCACACAGCAGGAGCTGGGGCCAAAGTGCAACTTTGCAGGCAGAGGAAAATACAGAGATGGAGTGATTGTCTACAGGTGTGGTCCTGCTCTTTTGAAGTCACTACCAAGACTCCTATTGACCTCGGCTGTAGCAGGTTGGGGTACTGCCACTTGCAGCTGAGGACACTGTCTCCCCCAGGGGCAATCCAGTCTTGCCTGTTGGTGCTAGAATTGGGTCTGCCAGTGGGGAATTGGGCTTAGCAGTTAACGGTGGGTGTAGGTGTCATTGGGAGTTGACCTGAGGTGGCAACACAGTGATCGTAGACCTAACACTGCCATCTGAAGGTAACCTGCTTTAAGGCATGTACAGGAATATCCAGCATCTCTTTCCATGGAGAACTGAATCCACGTTTAATTTTGATTAGGGTACACACTGTACCTTCAGTTTGTGAGCCAGCCTCAGAGATATTTGCTGTATGTTTTCAAGGTGATCCCTGTATCTCCCCTCCGGATCTATGCATCTGGGGTCTCTGCCTATGAAAGATGGGAAAATAGAGACCGTATCTGAATTTTTAGCCATGAACTAATTCTGAAGAATGAATAGGAACCGCCTGTACTCCTTCAATAAGGAATGCATTAGGGAAAGCATCCCGTGCTTTAACAGAAATAGCCAATGGGGCACTAGCCAGAGAGAGTGGTATTGAGAGAGCTGTATTGAGACCTGCACTTTCAGGTGTACTCCTTCAACAACTGCACATCCAGGATCACGACCACACAGCAGCCATGGCAAGGCGCAGAGAGCCAGCAAGGAACCCACCAAGCCCCACTGCTGTCCCAGGGATCCACACCAAGAGGAAAGGGTGACTGCTCTGCCTATTCTGTGCTATGCACTAGCCACCAGCCTGTCCCAGCTCCACAAGCTGTGAGATCTGGAGCAGGATGTCCTAAGGCATCTGCAGCTGCTGGTACAATAGCTCCATTCAGCCAAAACCACATCACTAAATCTGCATAAATCATCATTGACTTCAGGCCCCGATCCAACCCTACTCTGAAGCACCTGCTTAAGTCCTACCAGTGTCAATGGGATTGAAACACTTGCATGTCACTGCTGTGCTGAACAGGGATGGATGGCTGGATCGGGGTCTTGGTCAGTGTTATGTGATATGTAATCTAGCAGCATTTTGAAGGCTACTTTTCATGAGGATCGTGGGGTGGCTACCCCCAATCTCTGCAATGCTTTAAGGCTGGCCATGCCCTCCAAATGGCATATTCTGACCGATGATGTGCGTTACTTAGCCATAGGGACAGCTGGTGGCTACTCAGGAGGAAGGAAGAGTGTATACATGACCCCTAGCTGCTTCACCCCGCTGACACCTCCTTGGATCTCCTTTCAGAGGCCTTCCTGGTTGGATTTCTGGCCTTTATTAGAGCAGTAGTGCCTCCCATGTGCTTATGATAGTTTGGCGTTTACTCTGCACCCCCAGACTGTTTCTGTGAAAACCACGTTCTATCTCTATTTTGAGGGTGACCTTGATCAAACCTGCACACTGTAACCCTCATGTTGGCTTGCACTCTTGTGTTAGGGGGCCTACGTGTCCAACCCTGAATGAGAGACACATCCAAGGGGCATCACCTTTGAACGACTCTCCTTTATGAGAACAGCGGGGCCAAGCTAAAGGAACCTGGTTCTCCAGTTTGTCTCCTGGGCCCTGGGACTTTAGCCACCTGACTAGGGCTTTGAAGCTGTCCAGTGAGTTGCCTGACGGGGGACTGAAACTTAAATTAAGAGCATCTGCATCAGACCCCCCGCCCCCGGTCTCTCACCAGCCAAATATCAGCAGGAACCAGAAGGACTGCAAGGGGAAGAGGGGCCTACTTGCCTTACACACAGACTGGGCCTAGGGACTCAGGGAATGGGTCAGCATAGACTCAGGGAGAGCATACAGGGCTTTGCTGGTTTTGCATAGCTCTGTATCTCTCCTGTACCGTCTAAGAATAACGTGAGTGTTTGTGGCTCTAAGGGAGCATGCATAAGCTACTGGAGAGACTGGATGGAGTCCAGTGCTGATCTTGAGGCTTAGTGCAGCTGGACTGTAGGGTCCCACATCCCAAAGAAGGGGTGCACCCCAGGAGTGTGCCTCAGAGACCAGAATTAAAGACCGTGTCTGGATGCTGCCCAGATCTAGTGAGCTTGGGAGCAGGCAGGATCCAAAGGCTGGTGACCAGCCACAAAAGGGGAGAGGGCTCAGCCAGGGCTGAAACAGTGCTGCATCCACAGAAAACAAATGTCTCTAGCCTAAGGAGCTCAAAGTGATTTTGCTCCCTTCTATGCTATTGGATAATCTTTTAGCATAAACCCTTGCAACATGAGGGGCAGAGAAAAGGGGTGGAACTTCAAAGGGTGTGTGCTGGCAGTGGGACTGGATGAGGGCTGGCTGCCATAAGTTAGAGCAGCTGGGGGCTGCTCTAACTTACCTGGGGCTGTTTCAGCCCCTGGAGCAGCCTGGAATCTGGAGGGTACAAATGGGGAGGGGGTGTAATCCCACCTTTTCCTCCCTCTCTCAGGGCTGCACCTACAGAATGCGAGCACACAAAATAGAACAAAAGCTTTCAAACCTTGATCCACCCGTTTCAGACTTCTAGCTGCGCTGCACCTGTTCCTCCATGTCCATTTCTCTCAGCACTGCACTGCTGTTGTGATTCTTTCCCTTTGTCAGGGAGGAACAATCTCATAACCGTGGCATATTGATGCTGTTGCTTGTTCTTACTCTAGGCACTCCCATCTCCGCGCTACTTCCTTATTACAGCTCTCCTGGCTGTTGCTCTATAGGTGATGTAATGTTTACTAATTATAGGTTCTTGGCTGTATAAAGCTTCTCAGATGAGTTTGTGAAGCCCGCTCCGACAGGTTACATATTTACTCTGAGCTGCGTCACTATCAGAAATGAGTATCATAAATGGATGGTCGTGTGCATCATAAGTAGAAATGGGCCTGATTTATAGATTTCAGAGCTGCATTTCCCCCCAGAATTTCAGTGATGTTTGCATTGAGGGGGATAGATCAGGCTGCTGTACGTTGGGTCCAAAGGTTCCCAAAGCCCAATACTAGCTTTACATATGCAGGGTTTTTTTAAAATGCCAATGCCTCTCTTTTTTTATAGGGGATTCTATCAACGCTGTGTGGGTTTCTTGACCTGAAAAGCATCATGGCATGTGTACACAGAGGTGAGGGAAATCAAACGTCAGTGCCCCAAATTTATTCAGGCTTCCTATGGGAATGCTGTTGCCACTTCGGGAGGTGATGAAGAGCTCTGCTGTCAGTTCCACCGACGTCATGCGGCGTCGCCGGCTCTCATGATTTTAGCACAAGTCTTATGATAGTTGGTGCTTTTTTAAAAAGACCCAGCTCCTGGACTCAAGAGAGGAGTGCATGAGACTCTCCGCTTCCATTTTTTTTAAAAAAGGATGTTTCTAGCTCTCCTGGTTCTGGAGAAAAGCTTGAAAAGGTAAAGCAAATGTGTCCTACAGGCACAGAAACCAGGAGGTAAATAAAAAGAATCCATCACTTTTTTTCTTTAAATCTTTTTTTTTTTTAAGATGATCTCGTGACTTTGGGGACCTGACTCATGACTTTTGCATACTTGGACGGGCAATACTGGGCTGGTGAAATGTTCCAAGGTACTTCAGTCAAAAAGCAGTGGAATCTCACGTTTTTAGTGATGATGCAGGGAAAAGAACTGTTGATTCATAGCAAGATATTGCATGTATTGAAGAGAGTAGCAGGGAAAAGACAGATGAGCAGTACCTTAGCTTCTACTTGGATTCCTCATCACGTTCAACAGCAATTTCAGGGTGTCTCCTTATATCGTTGTATATAGGGTAATTTTATATACAAGTGTATAGACTAAGGTTCTAAACACTAATTCTGCTTATTTGGTTGGTTAAAGGCACTCTAACACCTGGGCCATTCCAAAGCTGTGGCCGGGAATCCAGAAGGGATTTTCCAGGATATAATTATGACCGTGAGGTAGCCTTAGCTTATCCTCCAAATTTGAAAGTGTTACTGCTGTATAGGTTAGAGGCATCAAAATGCTACTTCGGCCACAGTGAATAAATGATTTGCTGCATCGCTTCCATCTTGTTTTATTTCTCTTGAACATAAGGTTAATGTGAAGTCACATTATTACTCACTGGAAGCTATATTGTTTCGCTAAAGCATGTGCTAATGTCCATCTTGACTGCCTCTCTCCTGACTTTAAATAGTTTCAGGGACGTTCCCTGACAGAGTGTGTGCAAAGAAGCTTGTTGGTGACTTAGTGCAGAACCTCATTCACGGTGTGCACAGTGGTATGTGCCATGCAGATGCATACGGAGCAGGTCAGATGCAGTTCTATGGAACCTGTAGAGGGAACTTGCCAATGCAGATGATGCAAGTGCACCTAATGCCTACGTATGCCCAGCATGAAAGCAAGCTAGATAAAGTTGGACCTCATTTAAACAAACCCCATTCATCCAGCACCCTCGTGTTATCCATCTTGCTATATCTTGATGCACTCTTTGCAACCTGCTTTCAAAAACGCCCTCATCTGGCTAAACTTCACAGCCTCCATTCTATTCCAATAGCATTTAAAAAAACATACCGGAGTGTGCATACATTCAGGCTATTTATTAAATCACTTACCACTACACCTGCATAATCTAAGTAAACCCTGTAGAGTCCCTGCTCGATATAATTTAAAAAGCTGGGCTCAAAGTCTCATTTTTCTAATCACTTGAAGTTAGACAGAGGCACTTACTGCTGCTTTATTCAAGGACAGCTTCCCTTTTTTCTGCCAGCGTCAGCAATCAGTCCGAACCAATTATTACCAAGATACGCACTTGCAACTTGAAAGGTGCATAAGTGCAAGTTGGAGATGACTAACTATCACGCTGTATTTTTTTCCTTTATGATAAAATTGGAGTAATTCTTATGGAAGAGCTTTCTTTTTCCGTGTAAGAAAGCCTGCAGGGCGGTTCAGCAGCCCAAGATCACACGTACATTTGCACTGGTGCAACCACAGCTGGCATATTGTGTCCAGTTCTGGCGTTCACAGTTCAAGAAGGGTGTTAATAAATTGGAGAGGGTTCAGAGAAGAGCCACGAGAATGAATGAAGGATTAGAAAATGTGCCTTATAGTGATAGACTCAAGGAGCTCAATCTATTTAGTTCAGCAAAGAGAAGGTTAAGGGGTAACTTGACTGCAATCTATAAATACAAATATTTGATAATGGGCTCTTTGGTCTAGCAAAGAAATCCAACAGCTGGAACTAGAAGCTAGACAAATTCAGACCAGAAATAAGTTGTACATTTTTAACAGTGAGTAATTAACCATTGGAACAATTTACCAACAATCGTGGTGGATTCTCTGACAATTCACTGACAATTTTAAAATCAAGACTGGATGTTTTTTCTACAAGATCTGCCCTAGGAATGATTTTGGGGACGTTCTAGTCTGTCCTCCTGTATAACACAGGCCACAGATGATCCCAATGGTCCCTCCTGACCTTGGACTCTATAAATCCCTTTCAGAGGTTATCTCGCAATTGAATGTCCAATCACCTGTGCCATGATCACCTTATAGGAGGAAGAGAAAAATCAGGTCAAATTTGAACCAAGCTTTTCACAATTTCAGCCTGATGATAAATGTTTCCATGAGTCAAGGAAATCAAACTCCAGTGGAAACAGTTTGTGATAGGGAGGGGAGAACCTCCTCTGCAGTGTTTACAGCCCAAACATTTCAAGGCTGCTCTCCTGCAGGAGTTCCTGGGAGGGAGTGTGATTAGGAACAGATGGTAGCTAAGTGAAATTGACTGGTTTGCTTTCATGATCTAAGCTGAGAGAGCTGCAAAAATTGAAGGCCCTAAGAAGTGAACCAGGCGGCTAAATTCTAAGGCCTGACTCAGCAAGGTCATTAAACACGTGAGTAGTCCCGTGTGATTAAGTGCATGCTTAAAGTTATGTATGTTGAGCACACGAAAATGGATGGGACTATTGGCAGTTTTGTGTATCTTGTTGAATTGTAGCCTTTGTGTTTTGGGTCTGTTTTCCTATATAAATAAATCTGCCTATGAGCTGGCACTTCCACATTTTTGGCTTGTCTTCATACTATCTGCTTGCTAACCTCTGGAATCACTTTGCCTACTCTCGCTGTCCTCTGATGTATTTTGTGCTTATTTTTAAATCCTCTAGCACAAGAGGTTGGCCAAAATTCCATTGGTAGGCCCGATTCAACTCCCCTACTGCAACTCTGCACAGTAGTCCAGGAGGCAGCCAAAATTTCGACCTATGGCCGTTTCCACAGTGACAAAGCAGTTGGCTTCTGCTGCTAGTTAATGGGAGCAGAGCTAGGCAGGGAGATCATTCCAAATTGGAGCATGTTAGCTATAGTTCCAGCTATATGCGGGACAGAGAAATATGAGCTATTAAATCTTTAAACTATAGCTGGTCAAAGTTGTGAAAAGCTCTCCATAAAATGTCATTTCCATTTTTCACCAATTATGTTTGGATTGAATTCTCCCAATCCACTGCACTTCTAATATGCAACCGGTGGTGCACGAACCATGCTGGTTGCTTCAGTGTAGGAGACACACATGTGCCCAGGACACTTCCTGGAGTGGGATGTTTCAAATAGTGACATGCTAGAGCTTGGGAGAAGAGTAGTTGTGAGACAGAATGAGGGAGTCTCTTCCTGAGCAAACAGTCCATGGTCTGATTTGTCTGCCAGATAACGAACAGTGCAAACAGCCCTCTCAAATGGGGAATGGTACAGGGTCAAAGAAGGGGAAAGTTAGTAGTGGTGAAAATCAGAGCAATTTTCTTTATTGATTCAAGGGGAAAGCTATACTTCTGTCCTTCCCCTCTCTTCCCCCCCCCCCCCCACAACCCCGAAAGGGGGCTCATTGCAAAACACTTTAAAGCCAGTTGGAAGTCAAAGACCAAAATTGTTTGAGCTTTGCTAGGCAATGAGGTTGTAAGCTGTTGTGAAATACATGAGGTGATGCTTCAGTGTCTACTATATGATCTTAAAGCAAAACACCAAAGGAGTCTTATCTCAAGCTCTTCAGTCTGAGGACAATTAATGGAAGCAGTGATGTTACAATTCTCTGCCATGCTTTGATTCTGCTAATTTAATCACTTCTCCGTGTTCTACAAACAAGAGGCTGGCTCCCCCTAGTGACACAAAAGATTATTAAATGTCTGCAAAGGAAGGAAACGGTTTTATGTATGAATACCTCTTCTTTGTGCTTTCAGTGAAATTACTACATTTTAAGGCTATTCGCTCGACTCTAATGAAATAATTTAAAACATTTGCTGTACTGTAGCTTGAATTAAAAAGAAAATGGGAAATCTTGGGTCAACAGTGAATTTCAGTTTAAAGCCCGCAATCTTTCATCTCAGAAGATCCCAAACTATTCATTCTAGTCGCCACAAGCGTGCACTGATTCTGTGACCCATAGTCATGTGAGAAGACCTCACTTTCACAAGTCCTCTTAACTGAACATCATGGCAGTTACATGAGCAGACTATAGGATGTGGGTATTAAGAGTAAGATTTTGAAAAGCACCTAAGTCCCTTTTTCTAAAGGGATTTAGGCACCTAGGAGACATATGTTAAATAGCATACATGTTAACCTCGATATTAAATAAATTATACCTGTATGTTAGTATATCTCCATGCACATTATACTTTACTTATATCTGTTTCTAACCCAATAGAGTTACAGAAGTACAAACAAGTGCTTAGCTGCTGTTAGTACCTCCCAAAATCTCCCCCAATATATACCAGAGCTTTGGAGGACCACAGACTTAAGGTGGAATTGTGGTTCCACCCCCTTGAAAACTCCCATTGATTTCGACAGGCACAAGATTTGATCAATAGCAGATTACACAAATCTTGTAAACAATTATAGTGCCAACTCCTTTACAGGCAAAACTCATTTAAGCTGCCGGGGAGATTTCCTAAGGCAAGAAAAAAAGAGCAGAACGTTTTGGGGCTGCCACTTTTCAATCCTCTTTTAACATGATTTAATTGGGGATTGGTCCTGCTTTGAGCAGGGGGTTGGACTAGATGACCTCCTGAGGTCCCTCCCAACCCTGATATTCTATGATTCTATGTGGTCCCGCCTCAGTCTTGTGCTATAGCCGGGCTGCACCAAAGAAGAATGCAGCCCAGGACCCTACAGAAGCGTGGCTGGTGTTAATCAGAATCTGGAGAACATTTCCTTACCAGCTCAGACCAATACTAAGTTAAACTATATTTTCTGCCTAAGTTGATTGGCATGCCCATCTATTAAAAATGTGTGTGGCTTTCCAGCAATCCTCTGTGGAGATTATGTGGGTTTGTCAAAGAACAACTGTTATATATGAAGTGGGCAGTCCATCGCATTGGAGGGGGGCTATGGATTTTATATGGTCTGTTTTTATCAGAAAATGTTGACGTGTCAAGAGCCAGGGATGGGCTCTTTCACTTAACTCTAGGTGGTAGATATTAACAAATATTAGATATTTTGCAAGCTCCCGCTTGTTCTGCTGCCTTCTATTGTATACTTTAAGGATTTCATTACCGTGTAAAGGAAATACTCAGTAGCAATTAGTACTTAGGGGATGCATACACATTTTAAAGATAAATATTTATATTTTGCACTGATCTATATAATTGCGCCTCATTATACAGTCTGCACTGCAGAAATGACTTGCACTCTTTTCTGCAAAAGAGTGTACCAGTGTTAACAGATTGTTGTTAGTTTATGGGAGCATTTAACACGGTCTTTCATATGCATCTCCCATTTGACACCAGTGGTGAGCAGAGCTCTTTGTGACCTGTAGTTCAAATCTATATTGTCCCTCAAAATGACCACACCTTACCTCACCTAGGAAGAAGTGACACAGCCTAGAAGCTACCCTGTTTCCAGTCAAACTTGCGGCTGGATTCAGTCAAACTCCCTTAACCTCTGCAAATGCTGGGGGTTTGCAAAGACTTCTTCCTGTATATACAAGCGAGGCAGAAGTTTCTATCATTCAACTCATGCACTGTATGTGGCAGGGTGTTTTCCTTGCTGATCAAGAGACTGCAGAATCAGGGCCCTTATCCATTAATACCGGATGACTGAAACATCCTTTGTTCAATGGGAAACTCTGCAGACAAGAGACTTCGTGACCAAGCATCTGAACCGCCCTCCCTATTTGTTGGAGGCTGAGGAAGAGACGGAATAAATAATGTTGATTGCTCACCCACCAATATTGCATATAAAATCTTGTGGGGGCAACAGTGAAGCATCCTTGATAAGAGCAAGGGCTTTTTGAAAGTACCCTCTTTGGAGAAAGATTATCTGATCTTGTTCTTTTGTCTCTGAAAAGCCCTTGAAACAAAGCACCATCTGTTGCTGTTTGGCAAAAGAAGCCAAGGTCTCCTCTGACAAAGGCAGGCTTGCTATTGTTTGCTCCTTAACCCTTTCAGCAACAAACTTTCTCTTGTCTCTATGCAAACATTTTATTTAGAGTATAAAGTGACAACCTTCTTCCTGCCAGTCCCCCAGCAATCCTGAGTTCAGCTCTTGACTCTGCCACTGACCTCAGTTCACTTGGTTAAAAGCTCTCTGCCTCAGTTTCCCCAGCTGCAGAACTGGGACAATACCCTGTATGTACCAAAGAGGGGGTTGGGAGGGTTAATCGTAAAGCTTTTTGAGATCCTCAAATGAAGCCTCAAGGGGTTACAAAAGCATATGTCAACAATGTAGGCTATCGCAATCAGGGGCATGTTTGTCACAGCTACAGTTGGCTAAAAAGACAGAGGGAATTTTTTTTACAATTTTTTTCCTTTTTTGTGTTTGTGCCAAAGTTTGATATTTCAATGACCGTTTTAGCTGAAACATCAAAAATTTAAAAACTGTCTGACTATCCCAGTAGTTTTCAAACTTTTGTACTGGTAACCCCTTTCACACAGCAAACCTCTGAGTGTGACCCCCACCCCCTTATAAATTAAAAACACATTTTTAAAAAATATTTGACACTATTATAAATGCTGGAGGCAAAGCGGGGATTGGGGTGGAGGCTGATGGCTCACGACCCGCCACGTAATAACCTTGCAATGCCCTGAGGGGTCATGACCACCAGTTTCAGAATCCCTGGACTATCCCTTGTCACAAATGGCAATGCAAGCCCCATAATACTCTTCTAATGCAGGACAGAAGAGAACATATGATGGCATTACCAACTGCCTTAGAAATGTAATGAATAACTACTGCATTTTGGGATACTACTTTGTTAAATCCTGTCTTACCAAAGTCGTCCTCAAATTCTTTTTGCATCCTAATCCTTCTGGTTGGAGAAGTGCGGGATTCAAATCCATGACTGAGAGATGTTTGGAAACTTCGTCTAGGAGAGGATGAAATAATTTCCGCTTGATTTTGAGCTTCAGAAAGAGCATCAAATATGGAGTGATTCCCTTGATTTGCTGGTTTTCTCTCTGGACTGTATTAAGCCAACAACAAAAATGTGCTGAATGACAGATGTGAATGAGAGAAATCTTTCCAAACGTATTATGTTAACAAGAAAAGATATATAGTAGGGTTATATTTTGACTTCAAGATAAAGTGGGCCAAATTTGTCTTGGATTAAATCAATAGAATCTAGATTTATATCAAAATTATACCAGGAATGTATTTTTCCCAATGTGTCAACTTGCCATTCCATGCTGAGCCTGATTCTGTATTCCTCAATGGACCTTGGGGAAGCAAATGAATGAAAGCTATGTGTAGTGTCACTAAAACTCCCACACAAAATCTCCTGAGGAAATGGTGAATACAGAAATGGACGCAGAAAATCTTTTGTATGACTATAGAATCTTGCTGCCTAAAATGGCTTCAAGCTGTAATGACAATAAGACTGTTTGTTTGTTTGATTCATCCGAGGATCTCAAAGCACCTTACAAACAAGAATGAGTAAACTCTATGAGGTAAGGAATTTGTTGGTTTACAGGCCCAGATCAGGGCCCCATTGTGCTAGGTGTGCTATACAAACACACAACCAAAAGATGGTCCCTGTCCTGAAGAGCTTACAGTCCTCAGACCATCATTATGGATCATTATTCCCATTTTACAGATGGAGAGACTGAGGCAGAGGTAAAGCACCTTGCCCGAGGTGCAGAGTCACAAAAAATGGGGAGGAATAACTAGCTTCCACATGTATAAAACAGACTGGCACAATTGGCGTTTAAAAAAAGTCACACTTTCCGGTTAGATTTCATTAGCAAACAAATATTATAAACAGAGATATAGATATGAGTAGAGCGTTTTATAGTTGGCTATAAACATACCACTACAAAGTGTTCTATATGGTTATAAGCAATTTGCTGGACTCTGTAACAATGGATTAACCATTTAGTAAAATGTCTGTCTGTTTATTAGCTCTTTTATAAATGGAAGCTTCACATAAAGTTGGACCAAAAATCATACCTGCCAATGTGCAAAATCCCCCTTCCTGTACCTTGATGATGATGGAGAAGCTAAAGAGGCACCTAATTACCCATCCAAATTACTACTTGCTCCGAGCTGGATTTTTCAGCACTCCTGAAAATGGAAATAACCACCTCACTGTTTTGAGGCTTAATTCATTAGAGCTGGATTGTGCAATCCACGCTCACGTTAAGGAGTATTTGTTCAACCACCATGAGTCAGGGTTGCACAACCTCGCCCTAGATGTTTGCAAAGCTCGTTGAAATGCTTTTATGCAAGGTGCTATGGAAAGGCAAAGTAGCGCTCTGTATCAAGTTTCTAGGACTTGCGGTGAGCATGGCGAAGGCACAGCCAAGTCCTGCAATCGGTGTAAATGCTTTAATATGGTGAATCCTGTCAAAATGCAGCCTATGGGGTCCCAATGAGCTGTTTTTTCCTGCAATCCTGTCCAACATCTTAGTAGTCAGGCAGCTTTTAACCTGGATTTGAGCTGCATGTCTCTGAGCGCAAAGCAGCTCATTGCCCGTTGGCTACATGGACACAGGGTCCACTGGGAATGTTTTTAAAAACCCTGCACAAAGCTTAGCTAAAAAGATTAGGAAGGAACACGTGAAAATGGGCACCTATTGATCTAGCAGCAGCCCAAACAAGGCCGGGAGACTGAGGCAGACTGAAATATTGACAGATGGTTTTTGTACAAAAAAATGAATGTGGAAATGGGGTTTTTTTTTATCAGCAATCAGCTTAGGGAAATCCCATTTCATTTTTTTCATTAATAAGCTTTTCTTTGTTTTTCCTGGTGCAGAATGACCCAGAAATAGCTAAAACGAGTAGAATGGCTCCTACCAACTTGTGCCGTGGATGCTGTCTTCAGAAAGTGGGTACGAAGATGGAGTAGGGGGAGGTGGCAGGGGATTTCTCAGGAAGAAATTCTAATATTTGTCTCTGACAAATACTTGGGGCCTGGTCTCTGTATTTGTATTTTGTGCCAGTTTCTTAACTGGCTCCACGGCTTCCTTAGAGATCACTCGGGAAAGGACATATCCTGCCTCAGAAAGGGTGGAGATCAAGGGCCTGATCCAAACTCCCATTATACTCAATGGAAAGACTCCTGTTGACAGGTTCAGGCCCTAACGGGAATATAGTAATAGCAGGGAACAGAAGAGCACTTGGTGATCTCTCCTGGTTCTTGCCCTACATCCATCTGCATGGTAGGATAGCTGAATAGAAAGCATAGCTTGGCATTGGCCATGTACACAGGGAGCTTGCCATGGTGGCCTTGAGCCTGGTACGTAGCAGAGCACATGCTCCAGACCAAGTGGAAGTGCCGGTACCTACTCAAGAGCCATTGGCACAAGAATGGGAGCTCTTGTGCGCAGTCAAAGGGACAGAGCATAGGCCAGTGGGTGTGTCTTAGCATGCATGGACTTCAGCACAGGCCTCCTTGGTATTAGTGAGGCACCGAGGCATGTGTTCCCCTCTTGGGCTCAGTCCTGCTGCTTGGCAGGGGTGACCGGCTGACCAGGCAGCCTTGCTCCAATGCAGGGCCTGGTTGCTTTGCAATCCCCATTCAGCTCATTGTCTTTCAACTTGCACGTAGGCTGGCACCGCAGCACCTGTGCAGGGCAGGATCAAAGCCTTGGGCACAGATCTCAGCGCAAACAGAGGGAAAAGGGGCACGGCAGAGTCACTGGGGAAAAGGAGTTTTGAATCCTGTGGAAGTGACGTGTAATTTGTTAATGAATGGAGCTCTTCAAGGTCAGAGGTCTTCATTTGTACCTATTCAAACCTGATATGAGCTGAGGATCTAGCCTATAAATCAGCACAGCTCTGCAATGTGACTGTTCTGATTTCCACCCGCTGAGGAGCCAGCCCTGCAAACATTCACTTTTTGAAAAAGTCTTTTTGTTTAAGACTCAGTTTGTTCAAAAAGTTCTGACCAGCCCTGGTCTATTTAATTACCCCTCACTACTACATGATGGCTTGTAGGAGACGGTCTCTCTCATTTCTTTATTGGAAAATATAATTCAAGCTTTTATATCTGTCGTCTGTTAACTCAAAGGGAATTCAGCTTGAAAAATAACTGATGGCGTGATCTGGCCCTAAGAGCAGAACTTGGCTTATCATTATTCACCCAACCCTAGTTCAGTAACAGCCTAACACATAAATACTCAGATACTGGGTGACATGTTGGCCCACTTGAAGTCCAGGGCAAAACTCTCATTCACTCGACTGGGGCCAGGATTTTCACCCATTATGGTCTTTGACTTTCCCACCCACAGTCACATGCACGTAATCTAGGCAGGGCCGTTTTTCCCCCTTTTATCACAGGATTTTATCGTTCTTCTCCTTTTATCGCAGGATACAAGACCCTTCTACTTCTCCTAGGTGCCCAGATGAATTCCCTGATTCTTCCCATTATTCCTGGATTTTAAGTGGGACCTTCACTACTGGGTGTCTCTCTTAATTTTGATTCCCTTGTTCCTGGGCAAGGTGACTGTTCTCATCACTTCACTGATTCTTCCCATCACTGTGTATAGAAGAGATGCCTCTTTTTTCTTTTATATAAATCCACCTTCTGCACCTTCATCTCTATCAATACAGCACCATCACTAGAAGTTCTTCAGCAAGCAATGGACTGAGCTCAGCGTTACCCACAACCACAGCCTGCCTTCCATCCCTCAAGTCCAACTGTAGCCGTATTCTGTACGTACACAGTTCCTTTCATCTCTCAGGGCAGCGATCGGAACAGGGTTGTGATGCTTTGTGTGAAGGCCTCTATTGGTCAAAGCGTTTCTGTGACGCCATAAGGACCTTGACTCCTGCTTGTTAAACAAACGGAGCTCTGCTTTTTCAGTAATTGCATTGTTCGGGAGATCAGCATACTCTATCTTATTTCTGCTTGGTCTGGTGTTTGTCAATTACAGTTGAGGGTCGATTCCCATCTGGATTCAGGGGGATTTCTGCACCTCACTTCCATTAGCGTGAATGAGAGTTGCATATAAATCCCAGGGCATCAAGATGAGAATAACAGACCTCACAGCTTAATGGGCCTGATCCTGAGAGGTGCAGAGCATCTGCAACCTTGCTTCCCTTTGAGGAGGTTTGTTTTCCAGATCTTTTTGTGCTGTACGTGGGTGACGTAACTGCTGCATAATCCTTGCAACTGATCCACTGGAACAGGAATCAGTACAACCTTTGTGAACATGGTTGATGCACACAAAGAAGAGGTTTTACCTTTCAGTAATTCCAGTAATTACTGTTCATAACTTCAGTAAGCTGAGCTATCCAGATTTCTCACTCCAATTTCCATTTCCCTCTTGTTTACTTTGTTTGATCAGTAAAACTGTAAACAATCTTCTTAGAAGAATCTTGTTCCATATTAAAGGCATTTACTGTATGAATGGCAGACCCCACCTTGCATGTGAAAAGCAGCAGGTCTCCCTTTTGGTAGATCATGCTGCAGTTCAATATTGAAATAGAATCTAATACTGGAAATCCAATCCCCCACACTTCAAATATTGCCTTTCTTCTGCTTTCTTCCCAGTATACGCACCCTGTGGGTATGAATTTGGCCCTGAGGAGGCAAACAGCCAAACTGTGCTTTATTACACCAGTGTAAATCCAGCACCTCATGCAACTACTCTGCATTTACATCTTTGTAAAGTGAGAGTAACATTGACCCATCGTATTGGTGGTTTCGAAGTCCAATGAAAAACGTAGGCCAAGATATGGCCCTTAGTCTATGCTGCACTTCCTCTCTCCCCCAGTAAGGAGAAGGAATATGTCAAGAATGGGAAAAGCAAATGCTGACTTTGTCTCAGGCAATGCTGAATCTGCACTTGGAGCTCTGATCCTCACTCCGGTTCAAGGATCCCTGCTGCAGCCATGCAAACTCCTTCCCTTTTTCTGGGAACTGCAAGTTAGGGACAAGATTTGGGTCTCCTAGTCCATCCCTGGCCAATCCAGGGGTATATTTGTTAGTGCTCTGTCCTGTGGGGATTGAGGAGTTAAGTCTACACTGATGACTAGGGCCCTGCCAAATTCATGGCCATGGAAAAAGTGTCCCGGACCGTGAAATCTGGTCTTTTGTGTGCTTTTAACCTATACTATACAGATTTCATGGGGGAGACCAGTGTTTCTCAAACTGGGGGGTCCTGACCCAAAAGGGAGTTGCAGGGAGTCACAAGGTTATTTTAGGGGGGTCGTGGTATTGCCACCCTTGCTTCTGCACCGCCTTCAGAGCTGGGCGGCTGGAGAGCAGTGGCCGTTAGCCGGGCACCCAGCTCTGAAGGCAGCACCTGCCGGCAGCAGCACAGAAGTAAGGGTGGCAAGACCAGACTATGCCACCCTTCCTTCTGGCTGCTCCTGGCGGCTCTGCCTTCAGAGCTGGGCTCCTGGCCAGCAGCCGCCGCTCTCCAGCGCAGCAGCAAGGGTAGCAATACCACAACCCCCGCCCCCCCCACAATAACCTTGGGATTTCCCCCCCCCCCCCCAACAAAGGACAGTGAATTTGGTAGGGCCCTGCTGATGACACAATGAAGTCTCTTTATACAAATAGCTCTCACTGTACAGAATATATTCTACAAGCCAGGAGTTTTCTGTGTATCACCATCTGCATTAAACCTGCACTGAATGTAAGGCTGATGGGAAAATCTGAGTCCGCATTAATTTAATCAACTTTATAAAGAATGTTCATAGTGTAGCTTCCAAAATTGCCATTCTCGGCCACACTCCCTCATTAATTAAACTTACATTTGTGTGGTGTGTGATAATACACACAAATGTGTGCACACACATAGCTAAATCTACAGTAATCATAATTTCTCTCTTCCCCCACCCTCCCAAATGTCAGAGTAAAGTGAGTGAAAACAATTACTGTAAATGAATCTATAATATCCAATTGGCTAAACCACTCTTTAATCTTCTGCAAAAAGGAGATCAGTAGAGATTTAACTAGGTACTCATAAAGATAATCAATTTAGTCTACTTCAGTCAATGCCATATGTTATACCAATGTGTGTTCTGTGGCCGGGGGCGGGGAAGGGGAGGTGAAGGAAGGAAGATGTACATTTTACTTTTCTAAACATCTCTGGGATAAAAAACACCCTAAAAGTAATGTCTTTAGACAAAAGTAAGCTTATAGAACTAAGCATGATGCATGGTAAGCAATGTATGTCTCTGGTGCTTGGCATAAAAGTACAAAAATCATAGTACATTGTTCAGGATAGTTTTAAATGCCCCCATTCCCTTCCCATCCCCTTTGGAGATCATTCTACATTCTAATAGGAATCACCATGAGGAAATCAATGGTTCATGACACTTGACACAATTATTTAACATGAGTAAGAGTTCTGCCTAGATCAGGAAGACCCATTGGCTCTAATCCTGCCAGGTGATCAAGGCTGGGATTTCAATGGGAGTTGGACATCTAGCCCCGTAAGGCATCTGGAAAAATCCCACCCCAAATTGTTTGGAGTTGAGGGTGCTCAGCACCTCACAGGATTGGGCCCACTGTTAACTTCAACTGCAGAACTTTCAGCCTAATTTTTCTGTACATACCAAACAGAAGCTTGGCTTAAGAATACAGACATTGGTCAATAAGCAGAGATCCATCAGCTACTGACATAGACGCGCTCTAGACCTGAATGTCAAGCTTGGCATTAAAGTTTTCCTAAACCTAGGAAAAGGTGAGTTAAGGTTAGGACTGTAACTCGGACAATTGGGCTTAGTATTTTCAGGGATTTCTGATGAGGGATTTTTAAGCAATGAATTTCCCTTTTGCCTGCAAAATTCCCACACAAGCAGGGCTGGATTCATCTTTTGTGGGCCCCCATGGGGGCAATGGAACATGGCGTGGGGAGGTCGATCCCTGGAGCGAGGGGCTGGCTTGGGGCAATGGGGCGTGGCATGGCGGGAGCAACCCTGCTCCGCCAAGTGCAAGGGCACTGTTTGCAAACCGGCAGGCGCCAGATGCACACTGGCCCACCAGGCCCTGTGCTGTCAGCATGCCCCTACCCTTTGCTCCACTTGCACTGATCCGGATGCAGGGCAAGTGGAGCAGGCTCAGTCAGGGCCGCTGGCACCATTGTAAACCAGTACTGCACATAAGAGGCCTGAACACAGGAGGAGCTGGGAAGTTGTGGGTGCTCATTACCTCTCGGGATCCGGAGAGGTAATGGGCTGCAAGTTAAGGTCTGATGTGTGCTCCCCACTGCAAAGTATGCTGCGATAACTAGCTGCGCTGGGATAGTGCCCCAATCTGCACGCTGAAATTTTGGTGCCTCTGCAAGTTTATGAAAGTCCTTCATGTAATCAAAGTGTTTTGTGTGGCTCAAAAGAAAACATCAAGAAACATGCAGGGGGGAAAAGCCATCAACAGTCACACAAAGAAGCCGGCTTCTTTACACCATAGGGCCCTCTACCTGCACCATGCAACTGCTTAAAGAGCTAACACATTTCTGCAAAGTACACATGGGAAGAGTTTGATTTGAACAGTGAGGCCTCTGAGAACACAAAGTGTTGTCTCTCCTCAGAGGATGGCCCTGAAACAACGGATCTTCCTTCTATAATTTAATTTAAACAACCTGGCACACAATGCTTTTAAAACCTAAGAGAATAGAAAAGCAAACGGGGAAAAGTCTCTCTAAAGGGTTCAGTAGATTAATAGCTCTCCCTAGTGGGCAATCATTGAATTGTACCGGGAAGATCATAGTCTTGTGGGGCCAAATCCTGCAATACCTTCTGGAAGGTGTTGGGTGCTCTAACTCCATTGAAATCAATGAGACACAAAGGTGCTCAGCACCCTGCAAGATTGGGCCCACCACTTTCTAAGTAGCCTGACGTGCTAGTATATAAGGGAGGCTTTCTCTAGCCTGATCTTCATTCATCTGATCCAGTAGAGCTAGTATTAGCTACAGAACATAGGGTGAGCAATTGTTCTCCATGCCCACGGAGGGGAGGACAAGAGGTAATTGGCTTAGTTTGCAACAAAGGAGATATAGGTTAGATATTAGGAAAAACTTTCTAACGCTGAGGATAGTTAAGCACTGGAAGAAGTCACTTTAGGTATGTCTACCCTGCAATTAAAAGCCTGCAGCTGGCCCATGCTAGTTGGCTCGGACTGTGGCTCAGGGGCTGTTTAATTGAGGTGTAGAGGTTTGGGCTCGGGCTGGAGCCCAAGCTCTAGACCCTGCAAGGTGGAAGAGAACATAAGAACATTAGAACAGCCCTACTGGGTCAGACCAAAGGTCCATCTAGCCCAGTATCCTGTCTTCCGACAACAGCCAATGCCAGGTGCCCCAGAGGAATGAACAGAACAGGTAATCATCAAGTGATCCATCCCCTGTCGCCCATTCCCAGCTTCTGGCGAACGGAGGCTAGGGACACCATCCCTGCCCATCCTGGATAATAGCCATTGATTGACCTATCCTCCATGAATTTATCTAGTTCTTTTTTGAACACTGTTATAGTCTTGGCCTTCACAACATCCTCTGGCAAGGAGTTCCACAGGTTGACTGTGCATTGTGTAAAGAAATACTTCCTTTTGTTTGTTTTTAAACCTGCTGCCTATTAATTTCATTTGGGTGACCCCTAGATCTTGTGTTATGAGAAGGAGTAAATAACACTTCATTATTTACTTTCTCCACACCAGTCATGATTTTATAGACCTCTGTCATATCCCCCCTTAGTCGTCTCTTTTCCAAGCTGAAAAGTCCCAGTGTTATTAATCTTTCCTCATATGGAAGCTGTTCCATACCACAGAGTCCCAGAACTCAGGCTGAAGTTGGGCTCCCCCAACCCAAACGTCCACACTGCAATGGAGCAGCCCCTTAGCTCAAGACAGCTGGCACGGGCCCAGCCGCGGGTATCTAATTGCAGTGTAGAAATACCCTTAGGGAGGCTGTGGAATCCCTGTCATGGGAAGTCTTTAAATATGGGTTAGAGAAACACCTGCCAGGGATGATCTAGGTATTCTTAATCCTGCTTCAGTGGGAGGCATCGACTACATGGCCTCTTGGGGTTCCGTCTAGCCCTACATTTCTGTGATTCTCTAGAGACCCTCACACAAGATCTTGGGGCAGCTAGCCCATCCCACAGCCGAGGCTATGTTCTATTTTTAGCATGCTAGCTTGATGGGAGCTAGCACGAAAGCTGAGACTCACCCACTCAATTCCAACGGCAGACGTACCCTTGTGGTACAAACCTAACTCCTGGGCTGAGTTCGGCACAAGCCCAGGCCAGATAGGATTCAGGCAAAACTCTGCCGCTGAGTTTTGCTTTGAATTTCTGGTCTCTAAACCTTTGCAGATTCCTGTGAACTGCAGGCGACCAGTTTGGAACTGCTTTGCTTTCCATTCTCCAGGACAGCGAAGAACCTCGTGGAGCATTGGGATAATATTGTTGCCATTTCAGGAAAAGATGTGGGGGCGGGGAGAGAGATTGAGAAACCCAGATCCCAATCCCCCCTAAACTCCAGAGAAGTTTTGCTCAAGATTCCAGCTTTGTGGATTAGGGCCATCTCTTGAAAAGGCTGTTGTCAAAATGTTCCTGTTGATCTGCCTGATCTGTATAAATTGGGGACTCCCTATTTCTGTAGATCTTGTGTCAAAATCAGCCTATTTGGCAATTCTCTGACGAAGGAATAAAGAGCACTCGTACTCCATGCTGAATTGGTGCCATTTATTTTAACGCTATGTGTGGTCAAAGCATTTAGCAAAGAATAGTATAACTAGATTTGTTTACCTTCTCGTGAGGAATCTGGGAGATGGAGAGGCTCTGCAGGTTATCGGCTTTCCTCGCAATAGGCACGTTTCCACTTCAGATTCCTTCTTTACGGTAAAACCTTTGAAAAAAGACAAATGAAGGTTTTTAATAAATACACTCTTCACAGGAATGAAAGGGTCCCAGTTTTGCATCTGTTCTTCTCTCCCTACTTAAATACAAGCACTTAGCTCTTATATAGCTCTCTTGATCCAAAGATCTCCAAGTACTTCAGGAAGGTGGGTCGGCATTATTATTCCCATTGTACAAAGGGGGAAACTGAGGCATAGGGTGGGGGTATGGCGTCACAGGCCAGTGGCAGAGCCAGAAATAGAACCCTGGTCTGTAACTTCACAGGTGCAAAGAGAGGAGAATAAACCTATGAGACCCTTTTCCCAGCTTTCCAAACAGTGAACTTCTTCTCAATCCAGTCCCACCCAGAGTCTTACGACTTCCTCAATGTGCACAAGAAGAGCACCTGATGGATAGGTTGGGGAATCTAATTTATCCCTATCTCTTGAATTTCTTATGCACCCAACTCTCCTCTCTGTCAGCAGAGTAGGAACAGTCTTTATTTTGGTGTCTTGGAGCACTCCAGGCATCTGGTGGCCAGACATTTCCCTCCCCTCGGGCTCCACTGGGAGGATTATCAGTGCTAAGCCTCTAGCTATGCAAACAAATAACATAACTGTGAGAGCTGGGCCCAAGCTGGGATGTTCTGATCTGAGAAGAGCTTCCCCAGAGTCTGAAGGGTTCAGAGCTGGTGACCCAGACTGCCCCAGCCTCTACTAAATACGGTAAAATGTTCACTTCATAGTGGTACAAACAGAACGTTGCCCTCAAGTCTAGCCAGTTTCTGCTGTTTTCTACAGGGGTGATTTTCAAAGGCAAAACAGACCATGGAAAGTCAATGGGAGCGGAGTGGCTCACTCCCATTTCATGCCTTTGAAAAATCTCCCGCAGTGCTAATGTCAGTCACCCTGTTGCATCTTGTGTGACCATGCTCTACCTTTCCACACATTCTTCACGGCTTTCCCATGCATCACCGAACTGGAGCTCCATGGTAACTCCTCACTAACAGTGGCTGTGTCGGACAGAAGAGCCTGTATCCGCTCCTTCCTTTTCTGGGCTTCTGCTCCTTCGGGGCTACCCAAGTAGAGAGTGCTGTCCTGTGCATGGTCTAACGAAATCCATAAGCCGTTAGGACTTGGAACACCCAGGAGTGTTCGTGTGTTCATTGTCCTGTTTTCCTCACTCTTAGGTGTCTTGGGCTTTGACCGTGGAGAAGACCAATTGGGAGGTTCTAAAGGTATATGTTCCTCTCCTCCGTTGTCGTTAGAATCTTGTAGCCTGCTTGTTCCCCTCAGTCTTTCAGTTGCCATCTCAATCCGCTCACCAAGCTCCCTGGCTAGGGAGTGAATGGCCTTCACTCTATCCTGTGTATTTCTATACGGAGGGGGGCTGGAAGTGTCCTCAGAAGCTGAGGCCTTGAGGCCAGATTTTGCAGTTTTCAGTGGAAGGAAAAAGCTCTGGGGAGGCAGGTACCGAGCTGGAGAAGGGGTGACTGCCAGGTCTTTAAGGCTCAAAGGGCTGAGGAACCCACTTTCAGATGCCAGTGAAGAAGGAAAATCGAATGTCTCTGTTGCTTTAGGTGGCTGAATTGTTTTTGGATGCAAGTCACTGTTTAAATACAAAGGGGGACCCACATCAGTGCATGAAGTAAGATACAGTAACAGAAGTCAGGCAAATTTTTAAAGGCGACCGGACAAAGAGACCAGACACAGAATAAGGCAGCTCATGAGACAGAGAGCGAGAGAGAGATTGATGCTTATAGATTAGAAAATGCTTGACAAATCCAGGACTGAAGATGTAGAGTGAGATGCTAACATCTAGGACAGAGCTTCAGAGGCTTGTCTATTAAATGCTGCAGAATTAAAGTCTTTAATAATATGAAGCATAAAACCAGGCTGAAATATTGGCCTATACCTAGACTGCACGAGATTCTTGTGCTGTGTTTATAACCCAGTCACTGATTATGAGAACCAACCCGTACACTGGGCAAAGTACTATCGTGGTTGGGAATGGGTTTGTTTATTTCTACAAAACTCTAATTTGAAATGAAATATTCTTATAATAGAGAGACTGAACCTACCAGCAAAATAAATCACACCAGGGCTTTTCTGGGGAAGATCTCACAATGCTTTACAAGCAATAATTAGTTAGGCCTCATGACCTCCCTGTGAAATGTCATGATCATCCTTTGACAGCCTGGTAAACTAAGGCACACAGAGATTAGGCCATTTTCTCCCACAGACACAGAACTCCTGGCTCCCAGTGAACGATTTCAACCATTGCACTTGCATTAGTATGTGATGAGGCAGATTTTAACATGGGGACTGACAGCACCTCGCACATCAGACTCGAAGTCCTTTCTTGTTGCTGAGTAACCAGTGAGCTTATTCATTACAGTTTAAAGCAGAACATTTATGACAAATCTCCAGGACAAACTAGAGAAACGGCTGAAGAGATGCACTTTTGTATCTCGGTGGCTCATGCAATACCTGCTTCCCTGCTCCTCACTTCTCAATAAAGCATATGATGTTTTATGCACCCACTCCATAAAATTCCTTTCCAGGCTCCTTTTCATTGCCTGTTCCTGAAATGAAGGAACAACAATTAATGTAATTGCAAAATAACTGTGGAACAATAAAATACTGCTTGGTCTTCACCCCATCTAATAGCTGGTCTACATAATCAGATAAGAGTCAACTACAGATGCCAAGTAATGAAGCTGTTCTTTCAGCTCAAGCAGCGGAAGCTTATGCTTTTGCACCTAAAGATCAAGGGTTCCAACCCTACGGATACCCAACCCATGCAGTGATCATCATCCTCATTAGAACTTGAATTCTTGTATTTGCCCAGATAGGACTCAATTTATATAAACACTTAAAATCGCCTCCAAACACAGGACAGCTGGTCAGGATTTTATATATATATTTTTTCACTCTATCACCATCCTTGTTCATTTATCTTCCTTTATGTACGTACTTGGGCAAGTTTATACCGAGAACCTTGTGTTGCCGGAACAGTTCCCCTGTTTAAAATCTGTGCCACCCCAGAACATGATTTCTTTGCAAAAGCTTCCTTCTGTTTCCTGTACAACTCTTGCAATCTCTGAGCTCTTGTTTCTCTGGCCTGCTTTAAAGACTTTTTCTCTTCTAGGTTTTTCTTCTTTCTCTCCTCAATCTTTCTGTGCATAAATTCATGCACTTCTTCTGGGCTGTAGGTGTGGGCTTTCCCTACGTTTACTCTCTTCTTAGCAGACTGGTTAACATTTTCCTTCTCGGACACTTTCTGTCCTGGGCGGTTTGAGCCCTTACTTCTTGGAAGAGATGCACTTTTTCCCCCACTGCAATTTCTTGGCTCTATTCCAGCTTTCATTAACAAGGACCTGGTCTTTTCTGTGCTGTAATCAGAGGGAGTGATGCTGCTGATTTCAGTTGAGGAAGGATAGGTTTCTGGATATGGCTTTGGATCTTCTGCCCTTCCTGTTGTGGTATCTTTCTGCAGCTTTGTACTTCTGTATTCCTCACAAGATTGGTTTTGCAAATGCAGATCCCTTAGTATTTGCTTTGCATCTCTGGTCAGTGCATTGCTGGCAATTTCAGTGGAACTGCCAGGTGCGGTTTGACAGCTTTTATGCGGAAGGCTGTTCCACATGTGATTGCCTCCACCGGGAACACCACTTTCTCTAGAGCTTTGTTCCATCTGTGGGGCTGCTATAAATTCTTTACCAGGTTCTGCGAAAACATTTTAAAGCAACAGTTAGTTTATTACTTTTGGGATGTATCATTTTCTGTATCGAACATGTCAGTCACAAAATCTACTTTCCGCTAACAGTCTGTCAGCATTTGCATTTATAACTCCGGCTTTTCTGGAGTTTACTTAGCAGTAAAACCTCAGCGCAGCTTGAAAATTGCTGCAGGTTTTTACTAGAAGTCAGAATTGTAGGGGCTCTTTTTTTTGACATTGCAGTGGTCCGCTATATGAATGATCTGTGGATTATGAGCCTTCCATGTAAAAACAATTGAATACATAAGAGCAGTTGCAGACTCCTTATCAAAAGGCCCTTTAGATAACTCCATCTAAGGTCTCGGTTCAAACACAATGACACCATCAACTGGTCACATCTCCACAGCGGACAGGTGATATTGTAACTGTTCCAGGGGGCTGTTAAGTGAGGAGCTGGGGAATTGTAGCCATTTTTAATCTCAGGAACTCCTAATGACCTTGAAGAAACAATTTGTTTCATCTAGTTTCTGAAGGGGTGTTCAGCCACTATTTTTTTTTTCTTTACCAAAATAAAAGACCAGGATCTCTCCCCTGCTCCTTACAACCCAGAAGTTACCAGTAACTGTACCGGAGTCATTTGTAGGGGTCTGCTCTTCAGGTGTGCTCCCCAGCTTTGTACATTTAGGAGGTGGGCCAAGCAACTTTTTAACCAGCTTCTGACCTTCTCGCCATGCAGAAGCACCAATCCGTTTGGATCCTGGAAAACAAAATACAGATGGGGCTTTTCTTGCTTAAAAAATAAAGCGGGGGGGGGGGCACTTTTAACTTTCTCATAAGACCGTTTCAAGGGACCACACTCGGGATGCTGGGGAGGAAGGGGGGACAATAGGTTCCAATTAGAGCTAGTCCAAATTTTTCATCAACATTTTGACATTCATCAGACTATTAAAAAAAAAAATTGTAAGGCTGCTCAAATTTGAGACCTACACTCTCTATTCGGGCCCATTTACAGTGTGGGATAGCGCCATCTTGTGGCTCCTGCAGGCATGTAAGAGGAAGTGGGCTAGAGAGAGACCTGGGGACTGACAGAGTTAAGCGGTTCTCCAGATATGAGACTGAACCCTATTTTTTCCATCATATTCCTGTGACAATTAAAAGCATTTTGCTGAAACCTGAGACTCCCTGAATCCTTGAGGATACTAGATAAAGAAAAGCTTGTGAGTTTCCCAAGCCGTATCTATCGACAGGTGCAGCCAGGGCTTGGACGCAATGGGCTGCAGAAGGTGTTGGGGGTGTTAACAGCATTGCTACCTGTCCTGGCTTTCCCTGAGTCAGTGCTTTTTTTGAGGCAGCTGTCTGGGGAAGTTTGTAAGGGTGCTCAGTATATGCTTCCAGCTGTCCCGTTATAAGTGCTTAGGATCATCCCAGATGCCCCATTTTTTGTATCTCCGAGGTGGGAACCGTAGGTGTTTAATGGGAACATGATTTTTATTTTTGATTATTTCAACCTCACTAGAGTAAACACATTTATTTTTAAACAGGTGAGGATCAGCGGGATCCAGTGTAGAAGAATCAATGAGCCATACAGCAGGAGAGGCTGTGTATAATGCAAAAATAAACGATACAGCATGAGGCACAAATGAATAATTCTTCCTTAATACGTGGTGTCACCTAATAGACAACATTTATCAAAGTTTGACTTCATCATTTCAGTTTATATTCAGGGGATGCCAATACTCCCACCAGTATAATTATGTATTTGTACCAAACACCTCATCAGCAGAGTGTGAAGTTGGCAAAACAGACGTATTTTTTCCACATGCCAAAGACCCCCTGAAGATTTCTATGGACAAAAGTTTGTAACAAAGTTATGAAGAGGTTTGAAAGGGACGATTCCGTTAAGGTGAAATAGACACTGGGCCAGATTTACAAAGGCAGCTAAAGATGCAGATAGATGCCAAGTTGCAAAAAGCTAAAGCGTCCATGGATCCGTGTATGCTTTGAGCTGGGATGTGATTCCCAGCTGGAGGAGAACTGCTCCCGCTAGCTCTGATCGAGCTAGCGTGCTAAAAACAGAGGGTAGCTGCGAAGAAGCAAGCAGTGAGAGAGCCACCCCGGGTACGTTTGACACCAGAGGCGTGTTCTTGTGGCAGCTAGCCTCTCATGCTGCCGCAGCTACAGTGAATATTTCTCCTTGAGCTGGGAATCACACCCCCTGCTCCATGTGTAGACATCCCCCACTGGCTTTCACTGGGAGGCAGGAGGAGCCTCGCTGCCTTTCTAAATTCCACTAAATAAATCTGGCCCGTTATTAAAGCAGCCTTTTGGGAGATTGGCTAGTTAAGGGATTTACACTAGCATAGTCAGATACCCTGTTTAAATATCAACTTCAAGATACTGGGCCAGCGTAACTGGGCCCAGCTCTATTGATTTCAATGGAGCTACGCCCATCTACACCAGGAGAACTTCTGGCCTTGTATCTGCAACCCCCTAGCGCCATTCTGGAGCATCGGGTTCACCACTAACTCCTGGGCTCCTCTTTGCTAGACAATTGGGTCATGTTAGAAAACAAATCCGCTTAACTAACGTTCAGCACAATGTCACAGTCCATGTAGCTAGGGAGACAGGAAGAGCACCACCCACGGAATGACTGACATCACTTCCTGCAGCACCCTGTAGTTACTCTGGATGGCTTACTGACCAGACCGCCCAAAGTGGTACCTGCAAACTCTAGCAACAGCCAGGGGGTTGAGACTCATCGATATTTTGAATGAATCAACTGTCTGGCCTATTTCTCTGTATAGTTTTGCAGTAATAGAAATGCGGGTGGTGGTTGTTAGTATGCAGTTTTAGAACTTAAATACCTGTTAGAGTTTCTCTAAATGCAACAGACAAAAACTAAAAAGGGCTCTAAGCCCTTTTCCCTCCCCCAGCGATGTCTAATGTCAATTAAATCTTTATTTTGTTTAATCGGCACAATTTTTATTAACTACAAAAACTTATGTCAAAATCTGAGAACAGATTGAGTCCCTGATGAAAGTGCCTGCCCAGAAGGAAACCGTCTTAATTTAAATATTCTGCAATTATTTTTTGCTTTCTGTGAACAGATGAATATTTTATAGCCGTTGCGACTTAACTTTTTGTTAACTACAGCAAATTTAAAATTCATCAAATTCCCAAGTACTTTGCCTCTGACCCCTGACCCCTCATTCATCTCTTCTTAGCCCTGGCCTGGCTTCTTCACTGACAGAAACTAATGGCCAATAAAGACATCCTGACACTGGCAGTTACAATGATGAATGTTTCATATAGCATGGTCTTATTATGACCCAGTCTCTGAGGAAGATCAAGCCATTTTTCAAGCAATCCATTAAAACAAAAAATGGAGGGAGAAGAAAATTATTTTGTATTTCATGCATTTTAAATAGCACTTTGGTAACAGAATGCACCACTCTACTACATTCATAACCTCATCTGCATAGTGTTAGATGAGGGATCCTTTTGCTTTTTTCTGAAGTCACATACCTTATACTCTTGATGGTGTTAAATACCCCTGCTTTAAATAATCTGCACATCCAGTATCCCTTACTTGTTTCCTGCAAAGTTTCATAGAATCCTAGAAATGTGGGGCTGGAAGGGATCTCCAGAACTCCGCAAGTCCAGCCCCCTGCACTATGGCAGGACCAGGTAACCCTAAACCATCCCAGATAGGGCTTTGTTCAACTTGTTTTGAATGCTTGCAATGATGGGGTGTCCCTTGGAAACTTATTCCAGAGTTTACCTACCCTTCTAGTTCTATCTAACCTAGCCCTCCTTTGCTGCAGATTGAGCCCATTACTTCTGGCTCCTGCCTTCGGTGGACACAGAGAACAAGTGGTCCCTGTCCTCTTTATAGCGTATAGAACATATCGGGAGACTATTCTCAGGTTGCCCCTCAGTTGTCTTTTCTCCAGACTAAACATGCCCAGTTTTGTCAACCTTTCCCCACAGGTCAGGTTTTCTAAATCTTTGATCATTTTTGTTGCTCTCCTTGGCACTTTTTCCAATTTCTTCCCATTCTTCCTAAATTGTCATGCCCAGAACTGGACACACTATTTCAGCTGGGGCCTCACCAGTGCTGAGTAGCGTGGGACAGTTACCTCCTGTGTCTGACAAACACTGCCTGTGAATACACCCAGAATCCTATTGGCCTTTTTTTGCAGCTGCATCACACTGAGAACTCATCCTCCGCTTGTGGTCCACTGCCCCGCCCCCTCCCGATCCTTTTCAGAAGTACGACCACCAAGTGCTATGACTTTGAATGCAGCAGTTTCCAAACCAAAATGGTGGCATTAAATGGGCAAAGTGGCTTGATTTCAACAATAAAATGCTGTACTTAGAAATAGAGGTGAGGAGAGGGTGTGGTCTAGTTGTTAAGGCTCCCACTTCTAACACTGACTTGCGGCAAGACCATGGATAAATCATCCACTTTCTCTGTACTTCAGTTTCCCAGCCTGTAAAATAGGGGTGATGGTCCTTGGCACTTCTACAGTACCTTTGATTTAAGGAACACCAAATACTTTACAAGCCCTAATGAAGTAAGACTCAGAAATCCCTTTGGATGCAAAGTATTACTAAAAATGGCAAGGATCGTCCTATGGCAAGGATTGTCAATGGAGCATAAGAAAATGTACTGCTCAGCCTCCCCAGGTGCCTTTGGAAAGTCCAACCTATATTTATTACGGTCATAATACTTTGAACGTCTACAGCAGCTTGTGCATACAGATCTGAAAGCACTTTGCAGCTAAACCTCTAAATACCGTTGTGAGGGTGTCCAGGCTGCAGCGGGATGGCAGCTATGCCACGCTAGCACCAGAGTGCAGATGTTTCCTACATCGACGGAAGGGGTTTTTCTGCTGCTATAGTTGATCAATCACACCAAGGCAGTAGCTAGGTCAACCGAAGAATTCTTCCATCGACCTACCCACATTTACCCTGGGGGTTAGGTCAACCTAACTACGGCGCTCTGGGTGTGAAATTTTTCACAGCTCTGAGCACTGAAAATAGGTCAATCTAATTGATAAGTGTAGACCAGGCCTGACAGAATGTCACGCCTCACTTAAATAGAGCCACTTCTGGGGTGCAGCGGGTCAGCTGTTTTAATAGTGTGGCAACACAACAGTTTAGAAGAGAAAGTAACTCAGACCATACCCCACTGAAACCAGAGAAAACTCCATTCTGCTTACCCAAGAGTCCATCTGTGTCGTAATTGGGCCATGGGTGTAACCAATATCCCTGCAAAACACCCCAGGGGATTTCAAATGACTATAACTGCTCCTAATCTTTTACTTTTACCCCAGTAGCTCAGTCCTGAGTTCAGTCTATCTGATAGACCACATGGCTTTCCTATCAACAGACCACTGAAACTGAGCTTCTGCTTTTCTGCCAATTTATGCTATTGCTGTTATCTCATCCTCCCCCCCCCATCAAATTTTCACCCCTGCCCTTATTTAACTGTTTTGGCCACCAGTTCCAGTATGTCACTGCCTTTTGTTACTTTTCTGCAGAGTGCCTTGCCCAATGGACCATGATCCTTGACTGTGGTTCCCAGGAGTTCATGTGTATAATGTACAGTATAAATAAACAACATGAGATTTTGCCAACTGGACATTTTCTTAAGCACCTTTGTCCATTTCCCCCCCACCCCCTTTTAATCTCTGTTATTGTCTCAGCCTAAATCATTTGCCTCTTTACCTTTCTCTTTCAATGTTTTCTCGGGAACAGAAGACTTGGATGAACTCTGTTCTTGCTTGTGCCTTTGATGTCTGCTTGTCATGCGTCTGTCTCTTTGGTCTTGACGGTCGGAAAAGACAGAAAAGACTGAGCTTAGAAATGCAATCAAACTGCAAACATGACCCCTTTTGCTGATATACCAAACACTGTGAAATTAACATAGATAGGCTTTAGACAGTCAAATCAGTGGCAGGTTTCCACAAGCTGTCTTTTCATTGCCAGCTGCATTCCTAGGTTGTGAAGATAACTAGTGGGCTTTCACTCTTTTATTGTGCCATGCTTTGTAGAAGAATGGTTCAGACTTAATGTAGTACCGAACTGCAACATTGAAAGCAAGATGGAGCCCAATCCAATTCACCCTGAAGAAAAGGGGGTCTGTCCACTGATCTTCCCCTGCCCCCCACCCCCCCCAGGCATTTTTTAGCATCACTTCACTTTCATTCTCCCTCTTCTTGAGGCCACATGTTGCTGCCATCCTGCTTTTGGGCAAGGACCAGCCCTTTGGAACTTATTCATGACTGTCTTTAATTGGCTAGAGAGGCCTCTTTAGTGGTGAAAGAACCCCCTGCTTCTGAGCATGCTGCCAGACCAGAGGACAAAAGAAAGATCTCTGAGCTAAACCTACGTCTTCTGCATAGCCCTGGGTCCATGTGATCGTGCAGGAACCCAATCGCTCACTGCCATAGCCATGACTCTGTTTTCATAGAATTCTAGAGGTGGAACTAAGGTCACCCTGGCCATGGCTGGGGCCTCTGCCCCCAGGATTTCTTTTGCTCTATCTATCTACCTTAGGTACTTATATGATCCCTGTGATGAGGCTTAACCCCCTAACCTGCAAGGCTAGTGAATACACCCAATTAGTCATCCTCTGCACCTCGGGAGGTGAGTAGCCAATTGGCTGCCGGGCAGAACTAAGCCACAATAAGTAGACTGAAGGAACTCCGATGCGAGGGGAGAGACTGCAGAGGAGACAGGCTTCTCTAGCTGCAAGGAGCCCAAGGCTAGGGGACAGAGAAAGATAATGGAGGCAGTGCACTACAGGGGCAGGGTAGGCTCCAGCCAGGGAAGGCCTGAGATACGGGTTTTGCAAGTACAAGGAGAGGACTTCAGTAGCTCAAGGGGGCAGAAGAATTATCCAGATTCATTTGGACTTGTTTGGGTGACCCCAGAAGGGGTTTGAGCTTTGTAACTTGGTCACAGGGCTGCACCACAGAAGACCTGGAGTTGACAGCAGGCAGGAAACCATGGAAGATAGCGGCAATACCCCACACTGCTGCAAGGGGGCGCTCCACGGGTGAGCACATGCAACCACAACCCCCATGACTAGAGTGAGCACCTCACAGTGCTCTATGTATTTATCCTCGCAACACCCCTGTGACGTAGGGCTGTGCTATTGTCCCCATTGTACAGATGGGAAACTGAGGCATGGAGCGACTAAAGCTAGGTCTACACTGAAAAATCCACCCCCCTGACCAATGCAGTTATACCGACTTAACCCCCGGTGTAGACAGCGCTATGTCAGCGGGACAGGTGCTCCCATCGACACAGCTACCATCTCTCGTGGAGGTGGATTAACTACGCCGACGGGAGAAGTTCTCCCTTCAGTATAGTAACATTTTCACTAAAGCACTACGCTGCAGCGTTTTAAGTGTAGACCCGCCCTAAGTGACTTGTCCAAGGTCACACAGGAATCTCTGATAGAGCAGAGAATTGAGCCCACATCATCTGAGCTCCAAACTGGCGCCCTAACCACTGAACCATCCTTCCTCTCTTCTTCAGTTGCTCTAATTTTAAATTAGAGAGAGAGGAGAATTCCACCACTTTCTTTGCGAAGAGTATTATCTCTGACTAGTGGAAAGGTTCTTTGGATATTCAGCCCAAATTTTCATTTGCAGAACTGATATCTCATGCATGCAAAATCCCCATTAGCAAATAGTCCCCTGTGTTACTAGCCGCACTAACCTGGACTCTTGTTTTTATAATCCCCAGTTTGTCTGGTGGTGGCCACGTCTTCAAATTCTGATAGTCCAGTCTCTTCATCCGCAGAAGAATGAGCAACCTTCAGTTTCACAGCACTAAAACCTAAAGGAATGGAAAATTAAAGGAGTCACTCCACAGTGAGACACACAAGGGCTATTGGCTGGTAATGATGTGTTCATGCAGTTGTTAAAAGTAGACACATACTTATCAAAACCAGTTCCAGCTCATATCTGACCTGGTCCTGGGGTGGCAAGGCAACGTGGTTTCACAACTGAGTTTCAATCTCGCTTGGTCTTGTCAACAATGAGTGATCAAACTGTGTTTTAAACTGTATCAGTCTGGACTGGTTTAAATTCTGTTTAATGCAGGCTCAGTAAAGATCCAGAGTTTGGCCCCTGTACAGATTAGGTTCCCCACAGAGAGGGCAATTGGTGTCAGTTGCAGGGCTTGGTTTTTGTGATGCTGATACCCGTCTACAGGGAACTGGACGGAGACCCAGCATTTCACTTCATGCAGGCCACTGAACAGCATCACGATGTAAATAGCTATTTCTGGGGAAAGCTCTTGGGGAACACCAGTGACTGTCAATGGGGCTGGGGCTCTAAATCCTATGATTGTTCAATTATCCCTGTGCACTAACTGAATGAATTGCTGGGTTCCATTAGCAGTTGGAAAGCATTAGTGTATGAATAAGACTGGTTGACATGCTTAGTGTTTCAGCCTGTCTTCTATATTCTGATGTAACCTTAATATTCCCCATCATCTGAAACAGCAGCCAGGCTAAGCTAAACACACAAGCATCCTTGCTGCTGAGTCTGGGCCATCATTCACTTGCAGAAACCTGACCTCTTAAATCACTCCAAAGCAGAGTGACAATTAACGGTGTACAATCCTCTAAGGCCAAGTTAGGCTTCCTTGTACCCAGCTTTGTGGCTAAAATTTGCTTTCAGAACCATTCTAGTTCCGCTGAACAAGCTGTTAAATCCTCAGCGGTGCATTCTGAACCGCACAGCTCCTGTTTTAACTCCTTTGTGATGCCCCCTCCACACTGCTGTGCTGCCAATTCTCATGCACGGCAGGAGTCTCTTGCCATGGTTTTTCTCTGACAAAGATTGATATCATTCGCAGGGAAGGTAGAGTGGATCCTCCATGCTGACAAGTCAAAAGAACAATAAAATGGACTGACCCTTCCTCTATTATTTCTTAGTAACACCTAGCTCATGTCTAGCACTCATCATCCATAGATCTTAAAACACTTCACACGGGAAGTCAGTATCATTATTCCCATTTTACAGACAGGGAAACTGAGGGGCAGGGAAGTGACTTGTTCCAGGTCACCCAGTAAAGCAGTCACCCAGGAATAGAATCCAGCTCTCCTGAGTCCCTTTCCAATACTCTATCCCCTAGGCCACCCAAAAGAGGCAACTACCTAAGCAAGTTCTCTTATGTCTACCTGCGAGCAGAGCTCTGAAACCAAAGGACCGATGAGTCAATGGTGGCCCTCCACTGACACAGTGTGTGAAGCTGGTGGAAGGAGGATTCTGTATTTGTGGGGGAAAGTAGGAAACATTTTTGTGGCAGGTTCTTGATTTAAGTAATGACTACGCAAAGCTACATAGAGACTTGGGAATGTTGGAAAGCAAAGCTTCCAGGTGGATTAATGGGCAGATGGCCGGTTTCAGATGGGGAGTGGGGGCGGGGAGAAGGGGAAGGAAGGTATATAAAATGGAGTACATGAAGGTGTGATGTGGACCGGATGGGATGATGTGGAAGCCAGGGGGTTAACTATGCAGTTATCCTGAACACATCCAGATAGCACTAATGTGTCATTGCTCCTGAGTCCATTTCTTGGATCCCTATGCCTGTAAGGTCTGTAAACCTTCGTTACCAGGAGTCCAAAAGCGCAGGGCTCAAGGGGAGAGAGAAAAAGCAATGACAATATAAAACACCACCACGAATTGACCTTTTTGGTCACCATCCCTGTTCTAAAGTCTGGTATCACAGGCCCCACCCCCATTCCCAGCGCTGGGAAGCAGGGAGCTTCTATCCTAGCAGGTGCTGGGCCTTGCAGGCTGCCGCTCTGCACAGCCCCGGCCTCTTCTTCGGCAGCACTCAGTCGGCACCAGACTGGCACTGACCTCTGTAAACTGGGGCTGGAGGAGCAAAGGCCACTTTGCGAACCTTCCTCTTCAGGGGCCCTAGATGCAGTAGTTCCCTGGCGTAGCTGGCACTGGGCGGCTTCTCTTCCTGAACCAGACGTTGGTGTCGCTGCTTCTGCTCCCGAATTCTCTCTCTGAGTCGCTCTAGTTTGTTGTCGGGTGATCGTCTCCTCAGTCCCTGCTGCTTCTGAGCAATGGGACTATTGCAGGGAGAAAGGGAGCACGTGACAGGCGGGACTGACGGGCGCATGGGAGTGTGGCTCCAGACTGCACAGGGGGCAGCTTGCTTGCTGTCCTCCGGGGAAGAGGGCAGATGCTGTGGGGAGCAGTGAGCTCCCTCCACCTGTTCTGTGGGGCTCGTCTTGCCTGTGTTTATCTGGTCACTAAAACTGCCCCTGCTTGTCAGTACGCTTAGAGTCTCTGGAGTAGATTGAGTGCCAGCTTCAGCTCTGCCACCTTGGGCTTCCATTCTGCCGGGGCTGCAGGTTGCAGAGGTTGGCTCCCTGCTGCAAGGCAGATGCATCGTTCTGGCTGATCCATTCCTCGCAGCCTGGCTCTCAAAGGACTGGTTCTCTGGCCAAGCAGGAGAAACACTTGCACAATTTTCCCTGTTTTGAGAGAAGAAAAAGAGCCTGAATGCACTGAACTCTGGGGAATTGAATGATCAAACGGCTAATTACGTTTCTTACTTCAACACTAATTTGAGTTTCTATCACCCGCCTCTGGTGGAGGATCTCAGAGCCACACAACAATCCTCATTTATCCATATAACAGAGGGGGAAACTGAGGCACAGCAGATCAGGACTTGCCCAAGATCACACAGCAAGTTTTGTGGCAAAGCCAGCATTAGAATCCCAGAGATCACTGCTCTGACCTCTTGGCAACACTCACTCACTTCATAGTGACAACGGCGAGAATACCCAGTCCTCCTAATCCAGTGCACAAATCCCTACCACTTGAGAAAAAGGGGAATTTCCCTGTTACCTATGAGCAGTGTTGGGTCTCTGACACACTGAACAGTTATGCACTACTGCCTTCTCCTGCAAGGAGCCATATCTATTGCTAAGTTCAATATTTGCAAATTAAAGAAAGCAAGGAGCAGTGGGAGAATCTACCAAAAAAAAAAAAAAAAGACAGAGGAAGGGTGGGGTTATTATAAACTCTGGTTAAATTATTCAGGTAGGCTCATCAGGAAGATTAACTAGTAAATCCGCACGCTGGCTCAGCATACCACTGGCCTTGCTGGTGAGATTTCCTAGGGTGAAACAATTTAGTAGCTTTAGTTCTTTTAAAAAAAACCCACAAAGTTTTGAGCTTAAGAGACTTTTGCTGTTTATGGGTGTCTGCATCCAAGGACCTAAAAGCACTTTCAAAATCTGTACTAATTAGCCACTCCCAGCCTGAGAAGCAGATATTGGGTGTAATTTACCTGCAGGATAGACAGCTCTCCCCAGTCTTGATTTCATTTGAAACGGTTTCCTCTTGGCCTCTGTTACTGTCTATAGCACAACACAACCAAATCAGTGAGAGTCTGAAGTTTTTCTTGAATTAATATTTAAGTTTGGCTGAAGAGAGCACAATAGGCTTTAGTGGGAGGTCTGTCGAGACCAGATCTGGCCCTTTAAACACACCAATACAGTTTAATCTGTGAGGAATAGTACACAGTAGCAAATCCCTGGAATGGGCCAGTCTTGACTTGGCCCAGCCTTTGTGGTTCTGGACAGGGCTGTTTCTGGGTTTGCACGAGTCAGTTTGCTCTTTGGTGTTTTGGCAAATAATGGCCTCAATCTCTCTCCTGCACTACTCAGAACTTTTGTTTCAGTGTTGGTAGCACTTAGTGTGTGTGGTGTCAACTCTTTCTAGGCTTCCAGGAGCAACTGCCACAAAATGAGGGTGAAATGGTGAACCCCTGAAATAGATGGCGGGCGCAGTGGGGTGGGAGTGGGAGAGCATGCATCACTGCTCATTGTTTGTACCATGGTAGTGCCTAGAGACCCCGTTCACAGAGCAGAGCCTCACTGTGCTAGGCGCTGTACAAACAGGAAACTAAAAGGGCTCCACAGAGCGCACACAGTCTCCTCCTTTTACAGCGCCTGCGCCGTAGCACTGCAGCGGTGTGCACCTTACACACAGTGTGTAGCACTGGCAGCGGCAAGGAAGAACAGCCTTGGCCACCCCACTGCCCACTCAGGCTCCTGCCATCACGACAGAGGGGCTGCAGGGCCAAATCTGAGCGAACACACTGGGCAGTGGGGGGGCTGGTGCTTCTGCTCCAAGCCACTGCTGTGGGACCAGCTCCTGCTTCAGGGCTCCCCCCGGGGGCCTGCTGAGCCTTGCCCCGCTTCCAGCAGCCTACGTCCCCTCTGATGGATGGGGAGTGACACAGCACCTGGGCAGGCCGAGCTCAAAGGCAGGATCTGAGCATGGGACGGACTTGGCAGGCAAGGCCCTGGGGCCAGCGGCTGCAGCAGGGATGGCTGTACAAGGATTAATGGTGTGTACTGTGGGAAAGATTTCTGGGGTCACCTCTGCACCTGCGTGGCAGCTGGGCAGGGCTCTGGTCTAGGGCTATGCAAAGGAGGGCAGCTAATACACTCAAAAGTGTTCCCCAGCCCCAAGCAACACAGAGCCTGAGAATGAGCTCACTGGACTGTACGGAAAGGTGCCCATTGGGTTTACTGGGTTTTGACTCGGGTATATAATCTGCTGTAGGGAACGTTTGTGCCCCTAGTTCACCCTCCTCTCCCATCCCGACTAAGCCTTTCTTTGTGATCTTTCTCAGTCCCCTAGATCAGCGCAGAGGGGTCCATGTGAAGCCCATTGACATCAGCAGGGCTCTGTGTGGAGTAGGGTCTGACGTCGTAGATCCGAATGCAGAATCTGGGCCTTAGGGAGGAGGACTGTTCCGCTTGTTTCAATGGAGCGTGGATCTTGCCCTCCATTGCTGTCACACTGTGTTCAGTGAACTTCTGGGCTTTAATGCTGCAGCCAGTGATGGAAAGTCTGAGAACCTTGGCGTCCGTTAAACCCCAGGACTGAATCTGAATCCTCATTTCCCCTGTCTAATGGTAACTCTTGTTGGGAAAGAAAGGCAATTCCTCTTCAAAAGCAGTCAGCAAGGCAAAGCATC
Organism: Natator depressus; assembly: GCF_965152275.1. NCBI lineage: Eukaryota > Metazoa > Chordata > Testudines > Cheloniidae > Natator > Natator depressus. The sequence goes on along the minus strand of NC_134249.1, from coordinate 20,552,010 downwards.
CATTCCGTTGGAACAGATCGGCTCCATATGCCTCTCTTGCTTTTCCCATTAACAAGACAAGAGCCTAGGAATTAAGCTGTTACCTTGAGAATGGTGCAGTGCCCTGGTGCTTTGGGAAGAAATAGCACCCCTAAATACAAGAGAGTCAGCAGCTTCAATGTTTTGCTGCCAATAAGCTCACAGTTGTGAATGTGAAAAGAAAACCAACAAACTGAGTTCTTGTCACTTTTTGTTTTTATCAGTGATCTGGTGAAACTCCCTGCTTCCTTTCTTAGCCTCTTTTGGCTTTTAGAGAATGATTTTAAAGGCTCTTTGCTGCAATAAAAGTGTGTATTGACACAGAGATAACTGTCCAGCTCTAAAATCCTAATGGAGACGAGTCATGGGTTGTTTTTATCTTGATATTGCTGTTTGAGATTAACACCATGCTGCCCGCCTGTGCCTTACCTCCACAGATTCCCTATACGTTACATCCACTAGGATTTCTCCTCCTTAGTTACAGCCCCCCCCAGTTAGTTCTTTCTCATTAAGAGCTGTGTAGCTTTCCCCTTTGTTTTCCCCTCTCTACTGCAGACAATCAGCCAATCAATCCCAGCATTGTTTCTCCAGTAAATCAGAACTCACCGGGGCTCCTTTCACATTGTAGCTTTTTCCTGGCTTTCTGATCTTTGGCATAATTCCAATCTTCGTGGTCAAATTTGTTTTCAATCCTCTGTAACTGTAAAAAGGCAAATTTCCCTTTCAAAAGGGACATAGGATGTATTTTTCTGGTTGCCTTTTGCTGGTATATGTTGCTTCTCTGATTAATTTTTTCCTCCCGGCTACTCTGTGCATAAACACTGGCATGTCTAGGCATGTTACCTTTGGTATTTTCTACAGTTGGAAGGAATGCAGTTGACTGGAAAGATAAGAGACGACAAACAACTCTCTCCATTATCTACGCTGGTAAGCCTAATAGATTTTTAAAAATGTATTAAAGCCAATGTTAAAATTATCTAATACATAGGTTAAGGAAAGTGTCTCTACATCTGGGTATAATGCTAAACCCAGTTCTGATCCAGCTTTGTGTGAACCAGGAATAGCCCTATGGCAGACATGTGATACCAGTGATGCTGCAAACACTTATCCGTGTGTGTAACTTTACTCAGGTGAGAGTAGTCTCAGAAGTCAATGGCACTAGAGTTAAACAGATGCAGAAGTGCATGCAGGATCTGGGCCTACCCTATTAATATCATGCTTCACTATTGCCAGAGACGAGTCAGGTTGCCAAGCCTCCAGGATTGCCCTGGAGTCTCCAGGAATTAAAGATTAATCTTTAATTAAAGAGTATGTCGTGTAATGAAACCTCCAGGAATGCGTCCAACCAAAATTGGCAACCCTGGCAGATGACCTGTACCTGCTGATAGTGTGGGGGGCAGAGTGAGGGCAGTGGCTTCAGTAGATGTTACTGAGCGTGCTCAGGGAAGCCAAGCAGCAATTCTGGGGGAGGCACGTGACCCATATGTATGCACCCACTCTCCCCCACATGTCGCCTCTGATTATTGCCATAATAGCAAAAGAGGACAGAGCTGGAGATATAGGGTGAAGTCAGTGGGGTCAGGATTTCAGCCATCATTCAGGCAAAACTTCACGTAACCAGAGGCGCTTTCCTTAAGAGTCAGAGTTCTACAAACCTCACTTACCACTTCTTTGGCTTTGTGAAGACTCTTCCACGCCAAGGCCACGTCTGGGGAAAGAATAAAGATACCAGTGATGTGACAGCACACGGGAATACCTGTCCATGAAAGAGCTCGTCTCCCCTCAAGTGCAGTTTAAGACTGACTGTTGCATCTGTAGAATTCTTGAATCGCTGAATTGTGCCCTTGGTGCATATAGGATAATGGTAGCTGCTGGGTTGTCTTTTTTTTTTTTTTTTTTTAAAAAGCTGATGCTCACTGGGCCAGCTTGCGAAATGCTTCCTCAGCAAAACTTCCACCCATGTCCATGGGGAATTTTGGCTGCGTAAAAACTGAGCTGGATTTGCCACCCTTATTCCTGCTGGATTGAACTTAACTTTGATGCCCATTGGGCTACCTGTGTGAAAGCAGGTTTGCAAGATCAGGCCCAGCATCTACTTATCAAAAAAGTACATCAATTTTAAAAAAAACCTGTGTTGAAGTAAGGTCAATATTCTACCCCTTCCCTCCCAACCACACGTACGCTTGGGGCTGACCTTGGCTAGTTACATCAAGGTAAAAACTTCAGTGCCTTGACTCCACTATCCCAGTGTAAAATCCTAGTGATCTCAGTATAAAAACACACCTATCTTTTTGCATTGAAGACACAACCTCGATGGAGAGGGTGAAACGGTAAGAAGGATTTATAAAAAGTGATTCTATTTTTGTCACCCAATCTCTGTCTTCATCTTGTAAATATTTAGTGATGGTAACTACACACCACAGGCTTCTTTTAAGTAAAAATCTTTGGTTTAAAATAAAAATAGACCTATCTTTCACTGTTACCCTATACAGGCACTGGAAATTTGTAAGCCAATTACCTGCTAGCGGGGTTGATTCTTCAGCTGCAACTCTGCAGTCCACTTTTAAAGCCATGCTGCAAGTTTGATTAGCTGGCGTCCACCTCTGGAACATTCACAAGAATGTGCTACTTATTGGTGACAATTGATCACACTTCTATGCTTTGGATATGCTTAACAGTTTTCCCTTGTTTACAAATGCTGACCATCAGTAACAACACTTAGTATTTAAAGAGCACATTGAAGACCTCTGCGGTGTTTGCAAATGACTATTTTCATTAATCTTCTCAATGCCTCGTGAGGGATTCAAGTGTCCCCATTTCACAGGTGGGGTACAGAGGGTAAATGACTCCAGATACCATGGATGGTCAGGTTTCAGAGTAACAGCCGTGTTAGTCTGTATTCACAAAAAGAAAAGGAGTACTTGTGGCACCTTAGAGACTAACCAATTTATTTGAGCATAAGCTTTCGTGAGCTACAGCTCACTTCATCGGATGCATTAGAAACCAGGTGTCCCACTTACTTGCTTTAGTCACTAGATTATGCCACCATTCCAAAGCAGTGGCACTAAGGGACTTAATTCCCCTCCTCAGATCTACCCAACCAGTCCCCAGTTAACCAGTCTGATACCTTACTTGCCTATAGTAACATCATTCATGCTTTTAACAGCTCCATGGCCAGTGGGATCTTTGTGGTTGCCGAGATTACATCCCAAATGCACCATTTCTCTCCAGCCATTCACAGAAGCACTTTAGAGATTGTTCATCTCTCCAGACTGATTAACCCCAGCACCCCACTCCCAGTGGGCTTGGGAGAAAAAGCCCCCGAAAAGCCCCTGAGTCATCTTTTCTAGCTGCTCCTCCCCTGCCTGTCCCCCAGCTGCCGAGCTAACCTGCTGCCATTCTGCCTTCATCCAGCCAGCCACTTGATGTGTAAAGCTGAAAGGAAAGGTAAACTGGACAAATGAAATCCAAGTCCCACCCCTGGCCCCTCCTGTGTGGGCGCCACAAGGGGCGGGAGAGACAGAGCAGCAGGATCCCAGTGCACACACCTTTGTTTGAACTCTCTTTGGTGGGTGAACAGCAGTGACAGCACAATGCAAGGCTGCTAGGGGACTACAAGAGAACAAACAGCAAAGCTATTCATTGACTACAGAGCGGCCTGAAAGCACATCTCAGCTTGCAAATATGTGGCAGGATGCCAAGGGCTTTTCTTTAGAAATCGTTATCCACCCACAAAGACTGGCACCCTGCTGGTGAGCGCCCAGCCCCTGCCCACTACACCACTTAGGAAGGAACAATCTACACACAACTACAAAATGGAATGGCTGGCGAGGTGATAGTACGGCTGAGAAGGATCTGGGGGTGATAGTGAATCACAAACTGAATATGAGTCGTCAATTTGATGCAGATGCAGAAAAGTCTGACGTCATTCTGGGGTGTACTAGCAGGAGGGTTGCATGTAAGACATTGGTGGTAACTGTCCCTCGGCACTGGTGAGACCTAGAATCCTCATCACTGGAGGTTTTTAGGATCAGGCTGGACAAACCCCTGTCAGGGATGGTCTAGGTTTACTTGGCCCTGCCTTAGCGCAGGGGGCTGGACTTGATGACTTCTCAAGATCCCTTCCAGCCCTATGTATCCATGATTCACTAATGTGAGGTAATCAGGAATTCAGGGCCCAAGATGGGCAGAAGGCCTGGAGCTTTCAGACTGGCAGAGAATACCGCACTGGGGGCGGGCTCACACTCAGCCTGGAAGAGTTTGCCCAAGCACCGGCTAGGATGAGTCATGTGCCCCCAGAAATCCTTGCTGTAATGGAACGAGTCCCCATCTCAAATCAAGCCGTCTCCTTTGCTTCTTTTTATGGGCCTGTCTCAACTCTGATCCCTTCCTCGGTGACAAGAATGAGAGGGTTTGTCCCAACACACCAGGAGCGTTGGCACTGCTGAGCCTTTTGATGTTTGATGTCTAACTTAAATCCCCAGCTCCTGGAGAAATATGGAGTAAGAATCCCAGCTTTTATGTAGGGGACAAAAAGTCCGTTTCTAGCCCATATGGCTACTGAGCCATGACTGCACCCTCAAAACACAGAAATTAGTAGGCAAAGAGACTCCCAAATTTACTTATCATGATTTTAAGCCAATGCCATGATTTCTGGGAGGCCTGGCACCATAAAAAAGAAGCTTACAAGAAGTGGAAGGTTGGACATATGACCAGGGAAGAGTATAAAAATATTGCTCGGGCATGTAGGAAAGATATCAGGAGGGCCAAATCGCACCTGGAGCTGCAGCTAGCAAGAGATGTCAAGAGTAACAAGAAGGGTTTCTTCAGGTATGTTGGCAACAAGAAGAAAGGCAAGGAAAGTGTGGGCCCCTTACTGAATGAGGGAGGCAACCTAGTGACAGAGGATGTGGAAAAAGCTAATGTACTCAATGCTTTTTTTGCCTCTGTTTTCACTAACGAGGTCAGCTCCCAGACTGCTGCGCTGGGCATCACAGAATGGGAAAGAGATGGCCAGCCCTCTGTGGAGATAGAGGTGGTTAGGGACTATTTAGAAAAGCTGGACGTGCACAAGTCCATGGGGCCGGACGAGTTGCATCCGAGAGTGCTGAAGGAATTGGCGGCTGTGATTGCAGAGCCCTTGGCCATTATCTTTGAAAACTCGTGGCGAACGGGGGAAGTCCCGGATGACTGGAAAAAGGCTAATGTAGTGCCAATCTTTAAAAAAGGGAAGAAGGAGGATCCTGGGAACTACAGGCCAGTCAGCCTCACCTCAGTCCCTGGAAAAATCATGGAGCAGGTCCTCAAAGAATCAATCCTGAAGCACTTACATGAGAGGAAAGTGATCAGGAACAGTCAGCATGGATTCACCAAGGGAAGGTCATGCCTGACTAATCTAATCGCCTTTTATGATGAGATTACTGGTTCTGTGGATGAAGGGAAAGCAGTGGATGTATTGTTTCTTGACTTTAGCAAGCTTTTGACACGGTCTCCCACAGTATTCTTGTCAGCAAGTTAAGGAAGTATGGGCTAGATGAATGCACTATAAGGTGGGTAGAAAGCTGGCTAGATTGTCGGGCTCAACGGGTAGTGATCAATGGCTCCATGTCTAGTTGGCAGCCGGTGTCAAGTGGAGTGCCCCAGGGGTCGGTCCTGGGGCCGGTTTTGTTCAATATCTTCATAAATGATCTGGAGGATGGTGTGGATTGCACTCTCAGCAAATTTGCAGATGATACTAAACTGGGAGGAGTGGTAGATACGCTGGAGGGGAGGGATAGGATACAGAAGGACCTAGACAAATTGGAGGATTGGGCCAAAAGAAATCTGATGAGGTTCAATAAGGATAAGTGCAGGGTCCTGCACTTAGGATGGAAGAATCCAATGCACCGCTACAGACTAGGGACCGAATGGCTAGGCAGCAGTTCTGCGGAAAAGGACCTAGGGGTGACAGTGGACGAGAAGCTGGATATGAGTCAACAGTGTGCCCTTGTTGCCAAGAAGGCCAATGGCATTTTGGGATGTATAAGTAGGGGCATAGCGAGCAGATCGAGGGATGTGATCGTTCCCCTCTATTCGACACTGGTGAGGCCTCATCTGGAGTACTGTGTCCAGTTTTGGGCCCCACACTACAAGAAGGATGTGGATAAATTGGAGAGAGTCCAGCGAAGGGCAACAAAAATGATTAGGGGTCTAGAGCACATGACTTATGAAGAGAGGCTGAGGGAGCTGGGATTGTTTAGTCTGCAGAAGAGAAGAATGAGGGGGGATTTGATAGCTGCTTTCAACTACCTGAAAGGGGGTTCCAAAGAGGATGGCTCTAGACTGTTCTCAATGGTAGCAGATGACAGAACGAGGAGTAATGGTCTCAAGTTGCAATGGGGGAGGTTTAGATTGGATATTAGGAAAAACTTTTTCACTAAGAGGGTGGTGAAACACTGGAATGCGTTACCTAGGAAGGTGGTAGAATCTCCTTCCTTAGAGGTTTTTAAGGTCAGGCTTGACAAAGCCCTGGCTGGGATGATTTAACTGGGAATTGGTCCTGCTTTGAGCAGGGGGTTGGACTAGATGACCTTCTTGGGTCCCTTCCAACCCTGATATTCTATGATTCTATGATTCTATGTTGGAACGCTTGCCACTGGTAGTACTCCGCTTTTGGGGGACTGTCGGATCTATCTTTTAAAATCTCTCTGGCATTTCAGACCAAAGGGAGGGAACAGCCATTGTTCGGCAAACAGCAGATGGCGCACTCAGCCTGCAGAAAGAAAGGTAAGAGAGCAGTTTAGGGGCTGATGAGGTCTTTAGTCTTCACTGTGAGATCTAGGTTGCTGGCTGGATTTGGATTGTCTAGTCCCAGATTTAAGAACCTGTAACTGGGAGCTCTTAACTCATTCCCCTGGTGTAATGCTCCATCCCTACACACACCATTTTTGCTCATTTTATTACGATGGTGCAAATTCAGTGCTCAGGAAAGGCACTGACCTACCTGAATCCTGGGAAGCGGGAGGGGGGAGCCCCCAGAACAGTAAAAGGCCTGCTCCCCCAGATGAGCGAGTGGCTACAGAACCCAGAATGTAAGTGATTACAGGGGACAATAAATGGAACATAGGGATGGGGCTTGCAGGTCAAAGGGTTAAAACAAGAAATCCCAGGGAGACACTGAACAGACAACCCTGGAAAATGCCCCTTGCCCTAAGAAAGAGATGAGGAAATCAATGGGCACCGCCCAGAGGAACTCTGCCCAGATGCATGCATGGATGAAGGAGCAGGGAAAGTTGTAGAGAACATCCCTTTCCAGTGCCTTCCTCCTGGATTGATGAATGTGCCAAGAGAACACAGGAGAATAGAGTTCTCTAGCTAGCCACAGGCCAGGTACTGAATGGTCACTAATTGTACCCCCTTGCACTGCCACACACCCCCCTCCGCCCCCGTGTGTATCCCCTCTGCTCTGAAGAGAGGACAGTTCACTTCTGCCTGTCCTCTGAGACTGTCACGATGGGGGACCAGCCATTGGTTGTGACTGGTTTGTAAAAGAGATTCCCAGGCATTGGACTGAGATGCAGCCACTCATTTCACAGCGCCTCAGATGGTTCTGACCAGAGAGGTATAAACACTTCACAGTGAATAACTCATCTGCTGAGCTGAGTTCATTCTCTTTCTGTCTGCAGACTGTCCACAAGTGACAGCTTCAGATTTTTCTGAGGTTAATTTGTTTGACGTTATTCAGTTCTTTCCATGTCTAATTCTTGGATCTGCAGACGTCTAGCCAGCAGTTTCTTGAGAGTAGTTGAAATCTGAGCTGTGTGTTTTAGTTTTGATGATGGCTCTTAATGATGTGTATCACAGTGTAGCACTTACAGGCTCCAATCCCCGTTGTGCTAGACGCTGTACACACATGGTCCCCGCTCAGAAGATTTTACATTCTAAGTGTGACAAGACACAACAGATGGTTCCAACAAATTGACAGGGGAGCTTGATTCCAATCGGGGATGATTGGACTCCGATCATCTGGCAATGTTTCTGTTTCTTTATTGGATGATTTTTAGACTCTGGTTTCCTGTGGAATGTTTGTATTTGTGAACTTGAAATTGGCTTCCCACAAATACCCTCTAATATAGGTTAAGACACGTGCTGTTTCCATGGGTCTTCCAGCCAATAAATCCATTGGCTCAAGCACACATGGGAAGCAAACACAAAGCGGTGCAAATATAATAGAAGTGAATTGATTTCTATAACCAACCAAATATGGGTGGAAAACTTCTTCTGACCCAACTGCAGTAATGACTATCAACATCTGCCATTTTGGGGTGGAATTCAATGAGTGACCTGCAGATAAGACGCTTCGTATCCCGTTCTTTGTCCCACAGTGACTGCTTTCCAGGGCAGGCTGAGGTACTCTTTCTTCAGCTTTAGATTTACATTGAGCCTGATTCTTGCCTCTGTTTTATTTCCTCTGTTTTTTTTCCCTGTTGGAAAGTGCTGTCAGATGTGTTTAAAGGGCCGTGCCAACTCTGTAGAACTCAGTATTATTGGAAAGTCCATACAGTGTAGGGAGAGATACTGACACAAACAACCTCCTTTCATGTGCCTGGATTCCTTTGGTCTGTACAAAAGTTGGTTTGAAAAGCGAGTATCAACCCTGCCCCCAATCTAGTAAACATCTTCTTAGCCTTGGCTCAAATGTTTCAACTATTTTGGGTTTGGAGCCTAACCGAGCTAGGAATTCCCAAGCTGCAGATCACAGCAGCAAAAGTCCCCTTTTCAAGTGGCTCCAAACCCAAATTTTGGCCTGATTTAAGATTTTCCAGTGCTAAGAATGCAAAGCTGTGCCAAGAATAGAACCACAGCCACTCAGGGCATGTAAGTGATAAGAGTCTTAAATTCAATCTCGTAATTCACAGAAAGCCCTTGTAATAATGGGTCTGAGCACTGGGAAGGGAGAAGGAACCAGCAGTGGGAAACCTTGAGGTTAAAATAGGACTTTGGTTGAAAACATCCAAATCTTGGAAATCTTACAAGAGTGAGGGGGAAGTCTCATGTTCCCCCGCCGTCGTCTTCTGTTCAGTTGCACCTCAAGCCGTTGCTCACAACGGCAGCCCCGGATACACATGTCGTGCCATGCTGTGCCTTCAGCTGCTCCCGCACAATCCTACTGAAGGTGCTAGGGTTGGACAGGTGTCAAATTTGGCTCCCATCTCTCTTGGCACTGCAAAGCCTCGGCAGACTGGCTGTGCAGAGGAAAGCCAAGAGATTGGCCACTTGCCCAGCGTGTTGTGCTACGCACAGCAGAGTGTTAGACCACAAATCTGCCAAGATGTGAGGAAGTGACACCTGACGCTGGGCCAAATCCTGCCTGTGGTAGCATGCGCGTAAGGCCCAAGTCGGTGAGCCAGATTCCGCTCTGCCATGCAGAAGCACGGCCATTCAAGTGAAGGCACTTTAGGTCTGCACCACCATGATGTAGAGGAGAATTTGCCTCACTGACTTCAATAGGCGTTGCTCACAGGTCATCCAGGGCAGAATTTGGCCCACTGTGCTTTAGATCATCCAGCACTATGCTGCACCAGCCATCAAAACCCAAATCCCCCCCCAACAGTCAATGCAGCCCCCATTGATTTCAATGCCGCTGGCCTGGAGTGTCGGGTGGGATGTGGGGTATGTGGGCCATAAAGCAGAGAATAGCCATTTTAAGGCGGAAGATCACTGCAAGTTTTTTGCAGCTATGGACCTGCTGAGAGATTCGCAGGATACCACACTCAATGGCATTAGCCCACAAAATGAATGTTGCCATTCTCTGATCCAAATGAGCAATTCAGCAGCTCTTGCTAGCTACCATTTCGGTCAGTGCCTGTGTAGTCCTTTCCTTCCTGCAGAATGTGAAGGTCTGAGAGGAAGGGCTGGACTCGGGAGATCTGGGTTCTAGCCCCAGCTCTGCCACAGACTCCCTGTGAGACCTTGGGCTAGTCACTTAATCTCTCTGTGCCTTAGTTCCCCATCTCTGAAATGAGGAGGGTTATCCTTCCTTTATCTGTCTTCTCTATTTAGACTATAAGCTCATCGTGGCATAGAGTGTCCCTGGCCCGTACTTTGTGTGTGTGCGGGGACTAGCACAATAAAGCATTGACCTAGGCATTCCTATAGTATTTCTATAACTCCATGATCTTTGGGTTGCATTACGGCTAAATATTTGTGAGGCAGTGTCTTCTGAGTTTGTTCAAACTGCAAGCTTGGCTCTGTCTTTGTCTTCTCTTAGAGCACGTTGCCGCTGATTGGGAAATGAAACCAATAACCCACAGTACATGGCCAAATTCAGGAGATGTGCATGTCTGTGAACAAAAGGGGAAAGTTGTCCTAGGCCTGTGTGATCCGAAGCAGCTGATTTGCATAGTTCTAGCAATAAATTCCAGGGATTGTAAGCAGAGATGGCGACAGAATATGAAACTTGCAGCTCTTGCTGCTTCAGGCTACTGCATATGGATAAAACTCTCCACTCTCTCCTTTTGGTTGGTCTGTTGTCCTGAGCGCTTAGTTTTGGGAGCTTGTCGCTTAGGGGAAATATGTGCAGGCAAAGGAATAAATAAATGCTCCTTGTTTGTTGTGCTGGAGTGTTTGGCGAAGCAATTTACACCAGAAGCCCTTTTTTCACAGCAGTTCCTAGTTAGGCACCAATCAAAGCACAGATCCAGGCTTTAATTGCAAACTGGATGTGACATGAATTTTGCGATAAACATATGGCAGGAGAAGAGAGCTGACTAACAATGAAGTGTGCCACTCTGAACCCTGACAACCAAGGGCCTGATCCTGCACCCAGGAAATCAATGGCAGAACTCCACTTGAGCTCAGTAGGGGCAGGGGGCACGCCATTTAATGACCTGAAATTTGGGCTTGATCCTGCGAAATGTCAAGTTCAGAGTCCTACTTATTTCAATGCTGTATCCCCTAAGCATTCCCTGAGCTAAGTGCTGTGCGGTGAATCCTGCAAATGCAGAGGTGATAGTTGCTTGTTATTTAAGGCAAAGCTGAAAAGATTTTTAGGCTACCACTGTCCAGCCCTGAGTCTATGCAAGGACCCACTGAAATGAATAGGAATGCTGCCATCAAATGAAAGTCTTATGTGGCTTTCTGTTTGCACTGACTTCATTTGGGAATGCCTGTAAATAGAAGCCTGTATTTTCTGCTTGGTGCTCTACAATGATAAGAATCATGTACATCAAGAGGGAAACAGACCTTTAACCCTCCAGATTTTATGTTGAATGCCAAATCAAATATGGGAAAGGACAAAGTATCATTTATATATACTAAAAAAAAAAAAAAGCCATTCAGTAATTGCAACAGCAGTGGAGAGATGAGGTAGAAATTAGCTATTCATGGACTGCTTGTTTGTTTTTTTCCTATCAATAAGGGAATATGTGAACAGAATCTTAACTGGAAGACCCAGGGACTAGCTGCCTATGGTGTTACATCGAACGTGGGGGAGAGAATGTAGTATCCATGGTAACTGGCTATAGCAAACGTGGCTCTTCATCTATATTAGAGGGTTTATAGCACCAGAGCTGGGACCAGGCAATTTAAATGGAGCATCTCCAGGTAAAACAGCACGTTTCATTGTTATAACCACAACATCTCAATTGCCTGTAAAATGAAAAAGGTGGAGGGGATGTGACAGCATGGTCCTGTGGCTTATGAGCCTCATCCAAAACCCACTGAAGTCCGTGTAAAGACTCCCATCGGCTTTGGGCCAGGTTCCGTATGCGCCATTGTGCAGCAGAAGGGAACAACCCAGTGCAGTGCCGGACCCGCTGTGCCCAGCAACCACAGAGTGGAGAGCAGGTGCATGGCCGACTCGGCTTGTTGGCCAAGCCCCTCAGATGGTCGAAGCTGCCCCACGTGAACACCTTACTGTTAGGGCTCTGTGGTCCAGCGGACGGTCGGAGCTGGGGAAGAGCCCCTCTAGGAGGTACTGTCCCCTGGCAACAGCAGACTTTCTAGCAGGTGCTCTACAAGGAATCGATGGCCTAGCGTCCCCCTAAGCTGCCTGCTCACTGGCCCCGCCCTCTCACCAGGATGCATTCCACCTCCGTATATAGCTGAAAAACCCCTTAAAACTTGGCTTATGTTTTCCAAACTCACCAGGCAGTTTGGGTGTCTCCAGTTCTGGGTGCCCAACCTGAGATACCATTGAGGGGCCTGACTTTCACAAGTCAGGTGCCCTTTAAGGCATGCCAGATTGGGCACCCAGAATAATCCGAGTCCCTTTTGAAAGCATACGCCCTAATAGCGAACTGCACTCGCCCCAGAGCGGAAGGAGACTATGCCGTGAGCTCGAGCAGCCCTTCTGTAAGAAGGATGGTATCTGATGAGTGCAGAGTGATTTACTGGCTTCCAAATCTTCCCTTTATTGAGTTGCGAGCGCAATAATCTATGGAGTGGCATGAGATAGTGGCAACGGTATTACTTCTGTGATGCTGCTTCCATCGCCATACATTACTGGGTGATAGCACTGGGTTAACCCACGCCATGTCACACAGCACACACCACTCCAGTATGCGCCCACTGAAGTCAACAGTAAACATTCTGTTGACTTCCACGGAGCAGGGCCCTGCATGTTCCTTAGTTCCTACAGAACTGCGCACATCAATGCAAGTCACCTCTTTGTCTTTGTCATTCCCAGTAATTATGCTTAGAATCCTCTGACTCATTCCTTAGGAAAGAAAATTCCTTCTGAGTTGGAGAGTCACAGGTGCTAACGATGCCGGGCCTCTTGCACACCTCTATCCCAGGGCAGGGTTGTGTTTTGCTTTGTACTGCTTCCTCCTAAAGTACAATCATAAGCCAGGGAGGCCAATTCTCCAGCTAGTGCATCAAACAAAGCTCCCCACAGCTGTAGAATTTCGATCCTTTTTTTTCAGGGATGATTTTATTTGCCAAAACAAAACAGTCCAACCTAAATCAAAACCAATCGACTGGGACCTGCTGCCTGGCCCCTCCTAAAGTCATGTCTCTCAAGCTTCCATCCCAACCCTCAGAGCAGGTATCTCCAGCCAGGTCTCCCCCTAGCTAGTGAGATGCGCCCCCTCCCACCTTCTTTCTTCTGACCCAAGTCTTTTCCGGGAGTATGCCTCCTCTTTCTCCTAACGGGGATGCTTGCTGCTCTTTTATGTGAAGACTAGGTGGCCTGCAGGGCTATCACCTGATCTCTGGCCTGAAACCCATCACCTGGGAGGCAACTAATTAGGCCTAAGTAGGTCTAAACCCACTCCCCTCAAAAGACCAGCCCGCCCTATGACAGCAACCCTCTTACTTGCATTCAGCAACAGAAACTGCAGATGCTGTAGTGAGGAGGAGCTCCGTGTAAATACCTAGATAGACTGTAACCCTTGGACTGGCTGGAGTATTATGCCAAAGTACAGACACAGAAGGACAAGCTCACCTCTGGGGTAAAATGACTTGAATCAGATATGATTGGATCCATTCCTTACTGGAGCTCCAGTACGGGGACTACAATAGACTAAAAGAGCAGAATCGCTTTTTACATCTTACTCATGAAGAACAACTCCTGTGGGTGTCCATCCTTTGCTCTTAAATACCATCCACCTGATTTCTCCTTGTTGTATTTGTTTTACCACTGAGCCCTGATCTGAGATAATGTTGCATGGTGAACCGCATGGTAAGCTAGCATGAAGGATTGGTTCCTGCCCCATTACGCTGCATCACCCTGGGTTGTCCTTAAATTTGCCACTGCCTGATTCCTGTGATCTCCAAGGCTGCTAGGCAGAGGCATCCATTTAACCCAAGATTGTTTCTGACAGCGACTGTCTAGCTGTGCTCTTGTTTGGGGCTTTTTTTTTCCTTCTCCATTTATTGATATAAAACAGCAAACGTTTAGCTCATTATTCACCAAGCTGATCTCCACCTTGCTGAATGCAGGGGGGATGCTAGATATTACACCCCCACCAGCCTCCACTAGAAAATAAACACCCTGTGGGCTTGAGGGCCAAGTTTTCTGCTGATGAAAACTGGCACGGCTCCATTAAAGCAAACAACAACACCAGTTTACACTAGCAGACCATTTGACCCTATTGATTTGTGCCTCCTTCCAGCAAAGTCAATGGAAGTACTTTGGTGGGGGAAGGAATGAAGCCAGGGGTGTCTTTGAGGAAGATGCACTGGGTGATGATACACATTCTTTAGGGCATGATCCTTCATCCATTGAAGACAATGGGAGTGTGTCCCTAGTCTCTGTTTGCCAGAAGCTGGGAATGGGCGATCGGGGATGGATCACTTGATGATTACCTGTTCTGTTCACTCCCTCTGGGGCACCTGGCACTGGCCACTGTCGGAAGACAGGATACTGGGCTAGATGGACCTTTGGTCTGACCCGCTACGGCCATTCTTATGTTCATGCTGGAGGCCTCCTAAATCCTAAGGCCATTCCGAATGACTAAGGCGCTTCGTACAAAGCGCCATGTTGTTCTAAGTGGAGTCGTATCCGCTGGCAAGTAGCCTCCAAAATCCCTCCTCAGCCAGGCAGTGCCATGGCCATCTGAGCCTCTCCCTCAGTCACAAGTGCACTGGCTCGCCTCACCCCGATTAGCACAGCTGTCTGCTTATCACTGTTTAATGAGAGCTAATCTAGAGTGGCTGTGAAAAACGCGGCTCAAGGGACTGGCAAGGCTGGGGGGCTCCAAATGCTGGAGCTGATCAGCCTAAATCATCAACGCTGGGCTAGGACGCGGTGACCCGGATCAAGCTGCAGTGCAGAGTTCCCAGCCAGCCAGGCTCGGGAGAGGAGGATGCCGGCGTGACAGGCACTTGAGAGAGGCTAACCAATTTATTTGAGCATAAGCTTTCGTGAGCTACAGCTCACTTCATCGGATGCAACCGATGAAGTGAGTTGTAGCTCACGAAAGCTTATGCTCAAATAAATTGGTTAGTCTCTAAGGTGCCACAAGTACTCCTTTTCTTTTTGCAAATACAGACTAACACAGCTGTTACTCTGAAACTTGAGAGAGAGAATTTCCTACCCTTTCTCTCTGCAGTTTGCAACTGAACATCAAGGCTTGGCTCTCTGACAGGCAAGCCGGCATCACAGGCCTGGCTTTATGGACAGTAGCTGCTGATGGAGTTAGCATACAAAAGTCCAGCTCACTCTGCTGACCCGCACTTGGGAAACACCCAGCCACCAGGCAGGTCGCCTCTCTCTTGCCAGTCATCCTGCAGTGGGGGGAGGCTCAGAGACTGTGGGGGAGGCTCAGAGACTGGAGCTGAGCAAGCTTCCTATCCGAAACCATCAAACCTTCCTGGGTCGGTGACTCTGAACACTCTCTTCCACTCCTCTGCAGGGCTGTGAACCTTGTTAGCCAACCCAGAGAGCAGACCTCTGGCTCAGGATTGGGGAAAAGAAAACATGTGCCCCTGAGCCTGGGGGAGGGCTAGGCAGAAAGTAACAGAGGGAGAAAGGAGCAAATGAAAGCAAAGTGATTGGAAGGGCTCCTTTTTTAAGGGAGTGGAAGTGCGGATTAAGGGGATGGAGGGCCCCAAGAAAAACCTCATTAGAGGAGCCGAAGCCAGCCCTGGAAATAGTGGCATAGAATCATTCATGGAATACTCGTGTAGAGAATGGGTGTGTGTTCAGGGGCTTTTGCTATTTATTTAAAGAGAGTCCAGCCCGGTCTGAGAGTCACGGGAGGCAGATGAGATCTGCCTCTGGGCAAGGATGGGAGGAAGAGAATGAATGAAAAGGAAATGCAAGGAGGTCGGAGGAGCTGGAAATATCAACGATACAGAACCAGAAAGGGCAAATCGTGAGCTGCTGCAAATCCTATTGAAGCCCAAGGCTGTTCCAGATGCTCAGTGTGGCTCAGGATCTGGCCCCCCAGGGAGGCTTTTGCTCCTCAGCTGTTACAGGCATGCTCTCAGCCATGCTGCACAGGGTTGAATTATTCAGAGAATCTCATTATTGAGATTTATTCTGGAGCCTCTGGGCTCCAGGTGCTTTTAAAAGAGGTGATCCACTCCAGCAAAGCAGCTTTTTACTCCCATATGATCCTCTTTATTTCTGATATGAGTAATCTTTCTGGCTCAGTTAGAGGTTGGTTGCAGGTTGTAGTAACCTTTTTCTTCCTGCTTAGGAGGGGAAATAACAGCTTCTCACCAGCACCTAGGAGGGGGAGTTTATTGCCTTGGGACTGGAATCAGCTGAAGTAAGCCTTTGAAGACAATCAGCTCTTCAGGTTCCTGAGCAAAGCTTGGCAGGGTGGGAGCAAGAACGAGTTTTTCTTAGAGGTTAGATGGGCAAAGCGCTATGAGATTACCTAGGCCAAGACAGGATTTCCTCCCCATGGTACGTTGTTGAACCTGGTCCCTGTTAATATGTTGTTTTAAATAAACTTGAGTGGTTAGCAGCTCCTGAAAGCTCTCCCGGTCCCTCTGAGTTTCCTGCATGGCCCAGGGTAGTTCCAAGGAAACTGATTTTGCAGCTCTCATGCACAGTAATTATCTTTTACAAAAATCCCAAAGCCAAAGAGAGCTCTCCAGGTTCAGACAGAGTGTGTGTGGCACAGAGTGGGAGGCCTGCGGCTGCTCTTCACAGCCTCTGGGAGGCCTTTCTTTTCTCTTGCACCAAAGGACCCCACAGTCTTACCACTGTTCACAGCTCAGTAACAAACCTAGCACTTCTAACCATTAACTAATGCTTCCTCCGTCTGCTAACCAAGACTGAGATGTTATGTAAACTGGCTGGTGCCTCTGAGTCGTTCGATGTAACAGCTGGGATTAGAATTCAGGGTGATCTGGATATGAATTCTGTGCTCAGAACATTCTTGTTGATCCTGTTAATTCATGGTCTGTTAATATCTTAATTTTTAAAAACTATTTCTGTTGTTCACACCTAAAAGCAACATGCATAGGTTAGACTGACTGCCCAGAACGGGCCCACACCACACCTTACTAGCCAATCCTTTTGCATTTCTTTTTTTTTTTCCTTGCTTACCTCAAATCACTTTTTGCCTTACCCTTGTCAGCATTTTTTGCTTGGTTTGCCTCTCTGACCCTTTTAAAGGATTTTTTTTGGAAGAACTATTGGGACATACTATTTTACCAGGGGCTGTACCCCAGCTGTGGGAGTCTTTTGGAATTAGTCCGTTTTAAAAAAATCAAATGTACAGTGTCTCTAACTATGGAGCGAAGAGTAGCGATTATGGGTTGCAAACTCAGCAGTGATTTTAGCCTGAGCGTGTCTGAGCTTTTGAAGTCTGAATGATAGTGCTCCTTATGTGCACACTCGCCAGTAGAGGCCACCAGCAACACATTTCATGAATGAAACAACAAGCTTACATGCTAATTACAGAGACATCCTATGATTGGAATGAGTTCCTGCGTCCTTAGCATTCCTAGATGAGAAACTCATCAGATCCGCAGGAGATCTTTTAATTTGCCACAAGTCCGCGCATGATTGGCAAAAACAGAGTGACCAACTACAGTGTCATAATTCTGTGTTTATTGTAGAACTGGCTTTTCCTACAGCATGCTGTTTTCATGATTCTTACATGTGTGCAAATATTTTTACCTCCAAAGGGTACCATTTCTATTATTTTCTGGCACTGACACTGTGCGATATAGCTCTTAATCAACGTGGCAAGAAACACTACTGTCGTGAGGGCTTGCTTGGTAGTCTGGTGTAGTAGAGTTGGATAGGAATTAAAAAAAAAATTAGATTCCTGCAACCCTACCACTTTGTGTTGTGATCCTGTTTTGAGCTTGTAAGCCAAGCAAGACTGTGCTCGTGTCTGCACTTGGATGGGAGACCTCCAAAAAACGTGACAATGAGCTAGTGCTGCATTATGATGTAAGGAGCACCAAGCTGTTGGAGGTGCTGCTTGTCAGGTGAGATGTGTAAACCCCGATGCCTCCTCATTCGGATTCATGAAAGAGTCCACGATTCTTTTCATAAGTGTTGGTGTTGCCGAGAAGTAGCCAAATTCCAGCTTCTGCTTCAAGCTGGTGCATTCTCCGTAAGCTGGTACATTCTCCATATTGGCATTCTCAAGCATTCAAAAATGAGTGAGACTCCAAAAAATCATGGGGATACCCCTCCCCAAATGTTGTTTTTTCATTGCCTTCTAGTTTTTTGCTTTTAGGGTGTACATGTTTTCAAGCTTTTCTTTGCAAACTCAAGGGCTAGAAACTATTTTTTTTCTTTGTGGTAGCTGAGATTCTCACATGTTCACTTGACTCCAGGAGATGGGGATTAAAGAAAAACACCAAACATCATAAGCCTCATGTAAAATCACAAGAATATTCTTCTTCACTTCATTTCTCAAATGGATCATGGTGGTATGAAGTCATGTGATATAGAGGAATGTGCATAGGATTGGGAATCAGGAGGTCCTGAATTGTCATCCTGGTTCTCTGACTTGCTGTGTGACTTTGGCTATGTCACATCCACTCTCTCTGCTTCAGTTTCCCCATCTACAAAATGAAAATAATACCTCACTGGGCAACTCATGTGTTTATAGTAACACAATACAATGAATAGCATGTAAAAAGAATGATTGCGCTCTTTAAACAGCGGCCATGCTTCTCCCAAGTGGTGGGTGAAGGGATCTCTATATTAATTTCATAGAGTGCCTTGGGGTTCTTTGGCATGAAAGGTGCTGTATGAATGTGCACTGCTTTGTTTTAGTTTTTAAACAGAGCCCCCCGCCCCCCATGATTTCTATTAAAGTGATTGACAGAGAGCTCTAGCCAGATAGCAGGTGTTCATGCCCTTACAGCATTCAGATTTTTATTTCAGGAGCTTGCCAAACTTAAATGGCATGACAGTGTCCATTGTAGCAGCAGTTATGCCTGCCCATGTGTTCTTCCAGGCCGTTCTGTCTCCTTGCCCTCTGGCCCGTGACACACAGGAATCTGTTGAACTGTATCATACACTTGTTCACTCTAAAAGCAGCCCTTGTGTTATCGTCAACAGCACAGAACGTGAACTGAAGTGGAGGGAGATGCTGGCCCCGATTTATTTCTGTCTCTCCCTTCACTGGCAAACTGTGATCCAGGCAAAACTTTCGCTAGGCAGAAATAAACAGTCACCACCACCACAGTGTCCCTAGTTCAAGGGAATTTCCAGGCCGCCTCCTCGCAGCTCCAACAGTGATAGCAATGATGGGAGAATTAATGTTGATTGCCACTGACATTTCTATCACCATGTTGACTAACCCTTCTCAGAGCAGTCTGGCTAATAGGCTGGTTAAGAACCCAGTGACCGGTCTACACTAGCGCTCCTGCTATTGATACCCCTGGTGTTAGTGCAAGGATGGTAAAACTTGAGAGGCAACTATGTAGATAATGCCATAGCTTGAGCAAAGTAACAAGGGGATAACTTGCCATGACTACTGTCCACTGAAAAATAAGGGAGTTCTGTCTCTGCAGTGAGATTAATAATTTAAAAAGGGAATTGTCTGTCAGTCATTGCAAGAGGGAAGATGCACAGAAGCAGAGCTGGGCGAGTGCTGCAAAGAGTTTCATGTGAATGTCAGGTTTCAGAGGAGCAGCCGTGTAAGTCTGTATCTGCAAATAGAAAAGGAGGACTTGTGGCACCTTAGATTTGTTAGTCTCTAAGGTGCCACAAGTCCTCCTTTTCTTTTTATGTAAATGTTAGCAATCCAGTAAATTCCTATGCCTGGGAATTCCTGATTCCTGCTAGGCCTTTGGGGTATGTCTACACTATGAAATTAGGTCAAATTTATAGAAGTCGAATTTTTAGAAAGCGATTTTATACAGTCGATTGTCCCCACTTAAAACCATTAAGTCGGTGGAGTGCGTCCACAGTACCGAGGCTAGCGTCGACTTCCGGAGCCTTGCACTGTGGGTAGCTATCCCACAGTTCCCGCAGTCTCTGCTGCCCATTAGAATTCTGGGTTGAAATCCCAATGCCTGATGGGGCAAAAAACATTGTTGCGGGTGGTTCTAGGTACGTGTTGTCAGGCCCCCATTCCCTCCCTCCCTCTGTGAAAGCAATGGCAGACAATCGTTTGCATGTTTCTTCATGGGTTACCTGTGCAGATGCCATACCATGGCAAGCATGGAGCCCGCTCAGCTCACCGTCACCGTACGTCTCCTGGGTGCTGGCAGACGTGGGACTGCATTGCTACACAGCAGCAGCTGATTGCCTTGTGGCAGCAGATAGTGCAGTACGACTGGTAGCCGTCCTCGTCATCTCCTGCGTGCTCTTGGCCGGCCTTGGTCAGGTCGGTCGGGGCACCTGGGCAGACATGGGTGCTCCTGGCAGATCTCAGTGAGGTCTGTCAGGGGCACCTGGTCGGACATGGGTGCTCCTGGCGGACCTTGGTAAAGTCTGTCAGGGGCACCTGCACATAAATAGGAGTGACTCAGGTCATTCTCTTCTTTAAGTTTTGTCTAATGGAGATTCAGTCCTGCCTGGAATATTGGCAGAGGGATAGCTCGGTGGTTTGAGCATTGGCCTGCTAAACCCAGGGTTGTGAGCTCAATTCTTGAGGGGCCCATTCTGCCTCAGGCTGCTCTCCCAGCCAGCAGCACTGTCTGCTGCCAGTCTACCCCTCCCTCCCTTCGTGAAAGCAACGGCCGACAATCGTTTCGTGCCTTTTTCCGTGCGGGCACCATGATGCTGACAGCATCATCATCCACCCGCCGCTTCTGCTGTCATTCTGCTCTCCTGCTCACGCCATACCACAGAAAGCATGGAGCCCACGCAGATCACTGCGGCAGTTGTGACCGCTCTAAACACTAAGCGCATTATCATGCAGTATATGCAAAACCAGAACCTGCAAAAGTAGGCGACGGCAACGCGGTGAGGAGAGTGATGAGGACTTGGACACAGACTTCTCTCAAAGTACGGGCCCTGGCAATTCAGCCATCCTGGTGGCAATGGGGCAGGCTCATGCCATGGAACTCCGATTCTGGGCCTGGGAAACAAGCACAGACTGGTGGTACCGCATAGTGTTGCAGGTCTGGGACGATTCGCAATGGCTGCAAAATTTTTGTATGCATAAGGGCACTTTCATGGAACTTTGTGACTTGCTTTCCCCTGCCCTGAAGCACCAGAATACCAAGATGAGAGCAGCCCTCACAGTTCAAAAGCGAGTGGCGATAGCCCTCTGGAAGCTTGCAATGCCAGACAGCTACTGGTCAGTCGGGAATCAATTTGGAGTGGGCAAATCTACTGTGGGGGCTGCTGTGATGCAAGTAGCCGACGCAATTACTGAGCTGCTGCTATCAAGGGTAGTGACTCTGGGAAATGTGCAGGTTATAGTGGATGGCTTTGCTGCAATGGGATTCCCTAAGTGTGGTGGGGCGATAGATGGAACGCATATCCCTATCTTGGGACCGAACCACCAAGGCAGCCAGTACATAAACCGAAAGGGGTACTTTTCAATGGTGCTGCAAGCACTGGTGGATCACAAGGGATGTTTCACCAACATCAACGTGGGATGGCCGGGAAAGGTACATGACACTCGCATCTTTAGGAACTCTGGTCTGTGGGAACAGCTGCAGCAAGGGACTTACTTTCCAGAAAATAACCGTTGGGGATGTTGAAATGCCTATAGTTACCCTTAGGGACCCAGCCTACCCCTAAATGCCTTGGCTCATGAAACCATGCACAGGCACCCTGGACAATAGTCAGGAGCTGTTCAACTATAGGCTGAGCAAGTGCAGAATGGTGGTAGAATGTGCATTTGGACGTGTAAAAGTGCCCTGGCGCAGTTTACTGACTCGGTTAGACCTCAGCGAAACCAATATTCCCATTGTTATTACTGCTTGCTGTGTGCTCCACAACCTCTGTGAGAGTAAGGGGGAGACGTTTATGGCAGGGTGGGAGGTTGAGGCAAATCGCCTGGCTGCTGATTACACGCAGCCAGACACCAGGGTGGTTAGAAGAGCACAGCAGGGCACGCTGTGCACCAGAGAAGCTTTGAAAACCAGTTTCATGACTGGCCAGGCTATGGTGTGACAGTTCTGTTTGTTTGTTGATGAAAACCCACCCCATTGTTTCACTCTACTTCCCTGTAAGCCAACTGCCCTCCCCTCCCCACTTTGATCACCACTTGCAGAGGCAATAAAGTCATTGTTATTTCAAATTCATGCATTCTTTATTAATTCGTCACACAAATGGGGGGATAACTGCCAAGGTAGCCCGGGAGGGGTGGGGGAGGAGGGGAGGATGGAAGGACAAGGCCACACTGAACTTCAAAACTTATTGAATGCCAGCTTTCTGTTGCTTGGGCAGTCCTCTGGGGTGGAGTGGTTGGGTGCCCAGAGTCCCCCCCCACCGCATTCTTGGGTGTCTGGGTGAGGAGGCTATGGAACTTGGGGAGGAGGGCGGTTTGTTACACAGGGGCTGCAGTGGTGATCTGTGCTCCTGCTGCCTTTCTAGCACCTCAACCATACACCAGAGCATATCCGTTTGATCCTCCAGTAGCCTCAGCATTGCATCCTGCCTCCTTTCCTCTCGCTAATCCCTCCTCTCCTCGCGTTCATTTTGTGCTTTCCTGGACTCTGATATTGCCTCCCGCAACACATTGTGCTGGGCTCTTTCAGCGTTGGAGGCCTGCATGAGCTCAGAGAACATTTCATCGTGAGTGCGTTTTTTTTCGGCTTCTAATCTTTGATAGCCTCTGGGATGGAGATGATAGGGGGAGCATTGAAACATCTGCAGCTGCGGGAGGGGAAAAAAGGGAGATTAGTCTCTAAAATGTCGTCTCTTTTTTTTAAAGAACAATGGGTAGACTCTTTCACGGTGAACCAAGCTGTTAACATTACATAGCATGTGTGGTTTCTTTACAAGGTCGCATTTTGCCTCTTCTATCGAGGGCTGCCGGTATGGTGTGAGAGATCACACACGCAGGGCCGGCGGGCAGCAGAATTCAGCTTGCAGGCAGACATGGTAAGCCACAGTCTTTTGGCTTCTTTAACCTTCCTAACTTGTGGGAATGGTTTCAAACAGCAGCACCCTCATTTCACATACCAAGCACCCATTGGGTTGGCCCTTTAAAAGGAGGGGGCTGCGGTTTTTGGGTTATTGTGTAGCACAAACCCAACTAATCTCCCCCTCCCCCCCCCAATTCTCTGGGATGATCACTTCACCCCTCCCCAGATCGCGTGGGTAACAGCGGGGATGATTTCCGTTCAGCCACAGGCAAACAGCCCAGCAGGAACAGCCACCTCTGAATGTCCCCTTAATAAAATTCCCCTACTTCAATCAGGTGACCATGAATTATATCACTCTCTTGAGGATAACACAGAGAGATAAAGAACAGATGTTGCTTGAATGCCAGCAAACACCGGGACCATATGCTGCCATGCTTTGTTATGCAATGACTCCAGACTATGTGCGGCAGGCCTGCCATGGTAAAGTGTCCTATCATGGAGGATGGAATAAGGCTGCCTGCCCCAGAAACCTTTTGCAAAGGCTTTGGGAGTACATCCAGGAGAGCTTCATTGAGATGTTCCTGGAGGATTTCCGCTCCATCCCCATACACATTAACAGACTTTTCCAGTAGCTGTACTGGCTGCGAATGCATCCCAAGTCTTCAGGGCAAAATTAATCATTAAACACGCTTGCTTTTAAACCGTGTATTATATTTATAAAGGTACACTCACCAGAGCTGCCTTCTCCGCCTTCAAGGTCTGGGAGCCCGGGTTGGGAGGGTATTGGCTCCAAGGTGATAAACAGCTCTTGGGTGTCAGGGAGAACGGTTTCTCCGCTTGCCTGGTGTGCGCTATCATCTTCCTCGTCCCAAAAATCCTCACCCCTGTTGCGTGAGACTCCCCCCTTGCAGGAGTCCATGTACAGGGGTGGGACAGTGGTAGGGGCACCCCCTAGAACTGCATGCAGCTCATCATAGAAGCGGCTTGTCTGGGGCCCTGACCCCGACCGGGCATTTGCCTCTTGGGTTTTTTGGTAGGCTTGCCTGAGCTCCTTAAGTTTCACTCGGCACTGCTGCGGGTCCCTGTGATAGCCTCTGTCCTTCATGCCCTTGGAGATTTTTTTCAAATATTTTGGCATTTTGTCTTTTGGAACGGAGTTCTGATAGCATGGATTCATCTCCCCATACAGTGATCAGATCCATTACCTCCCCTATGGTCCATGCTGGAGCTCTTTTGCGATTCTGGGACTCCATGGTCACCTGTGCTGAAGAGCTCTGCATGGTCACCTCTGCTGATGAGCTCACCACACTGGCCAAACAGGAAATGAAATTCAAAAGTTCGTGGGGCTTTTCCTGTCTACCTGGCCTGTGCATCTGAGTTGAGAGTGCTGTCCAGAGCGGTCATAATGGAGCACTCTGGGATAGCTCCCGGAGGCCAATACTGTCAAATTGCGTCCACACTACCCCAAATTCGACCCAGCGGTTGATTTTAGTGCTAATCCACTTGTTGGGGAGGAGTACAGAAACTGGTTTTAAGAGCCCTTAAAGTCAGAAAAAATGGCTTTGTAGTGTGGATGAGTGCAGGGCTAAACCGATCCAATGCTGCTAAATCTGACCTAAACTCGTAGTGTAGACCAGGGCTTAGTATTCAGCCTGTAGTACCAGGCAGTGTCACTGGCATGCCTGCAGGTAGTCACAGAGAGCAAATGTTCTCATTTGCACGTGTAAGTATTTGTACAGAAAATGTTTACATGCTCGTCCAATTAAGGGTCAGAAACAATACCATGTGACTTATCTGACTAATTGCAGCTAACTGCAGCTGGAGTGTTGGCTGTGCATTGAATACTTGCGGCGAGCATCTGTAGTCAACAAAACCTGCACCAAACCCCGCAAATAAATTTGATTAATGAATTAAAATCTGGCGCAAATTGCTCGCGACTGCCCTGCAAGCAGAAAAAGCAGCTCTTTGTCAGATGATAAATTATCCATTGCGGAGTCATAGTTTTTAAAGCTAGAAGGGACCTTTAGGATCTCATCATCTGACCTCCTGCATAGCACAAGCCATGGAATTTCACCCCATGACCTCCACATCGATAACTTGTGGGCAACCCGTTTGCTCAGCTCGGTGGGGAATGATATTCATCTGGCACCAAACCAAAATGGAAGTCAGGCTCCATCCTCCTCTCTCTTGCTTCCTACTACAGCATTGTTCCTCTGCAGGGTGATTACTCCAGCTGCCCACAATCATTAAATGCCAACCAAGTACTGTGGGCTGCATACAGCAATGCACCCTCTGTCTCCTATGGGTAAGGGAGGGCTGCAGCCAGTGGTATCAGCGGCTGTTTTTCATTCTAAGTTCTTCTGTAGAAGCAGGGGGGGAATCCCAAAAGCTGTGGGAGTCCCAGCATCTCTTAGGGCCAGCCTGCAAAGTGCTTGCTCCTACTGATGGAGAGCTGCTCACGTGAAGAGTCTCATTGGTTTCAGTGGAATCCCAAGTAAGCACTGGCCCGTGTGAGTCGCAGCTCTCCAGCCTGGCCCTGTGGGTGTATCTTTCCTCCTGGTTCAGTGCACACTCCCTTTAATCAAGCGGAGTGACATGTACCCAGGACAATGCTGCTGCTGAGGGTTTTGGCGTGATGGTTTCAGGTTTCACTGCTGTGGTTTATCAGCTGAATCAAGCACATTGTTAGACTGTGGGGATACAGGTTTGTTGGTTTTGTTTGGTTTTTAAAGCTCAATCAATCAGAGAGTGGAGTGAGAGGTTTCTGCGGTTTAGCCAGCGGGACATTGTTCAAGGTCTCTGAAGTTCCATGTTGCATTGAGTAGGATCTTCGTGTACTCTAGAGAGGAATAAAACGGCTTCCCAAGAGTGCAAAAACGGTAATAAGCAGGACACCTCTCTGGAGCCCTTCTGCCCAGGGAGTCCCCAATGCAAATGCGAGTGGCGAGAGCTGATGGAATCTGCCACAATTTATGTTTCCGGTGGAGTTGCCACAGTTTAGGCCATGTCCCTCTCGGGATGGCCAGGATCTCAGACACGCTGAATAGGCAGCACTAATTTAGGCTCTGCACTTGTACCCCGTGGAGGAGACGCTGGCCGCCCGTAGAAGCACCCCTTCAATGGACCAAGGGGTGGCCCAGAGAGGCTGGGTGCTTCTGCTCAGCTTTCTGTTGAATCCGTATAGATCTCTGGACACCTGATAGGTAACACCCTGAAATCCACTGCGTGACAATAAATAGCAAACGCACAAAGATTCACAAGGTGGTGGTGGGGGGAAATCACCTGCTACAGGCCAGACTGTGCTGTCCCTCATCCTGCTGGATCCCGAGCTCCTGGGAGACTGCTGTTCCTTATTCCTGGAGTATTCAAACCAGGGGCCTGCTCAAGGCACAGGGTGCTACTCTGCAGGAGTAAGGATGCCCAGTGCGTGGCCTTCGTTGGAAGGGGCAGGGCTGCTGGCTGCTGCTTCGCCCTTGAAGTGCCCGCTGAATGAGTGCTGCTTGCCCCATGTCGGAGCCTGGGCGTGAGACTCTGCTAGGGCAGGGCCTGCGGCTTTTCCTTATCGCTCCCTTCCCACAGCCACGCTCAGCATTTTGGCTTTTCTCCTGGACGGCCCAGGATTTCCCCGCGGTGACACCGTCTGATCCCACTTCCTCAGCCCGAACAGCTGGAGCGGGCTCCCCTTCCAGCCCTCAGCCTGCTGCCCGCAACCTGTCGAAATCAGTGCTTGGGGGAGAGGAGAGGCCTGCCAGTAGCAGGGGCCACCGTCTGGCTGAAATCAGGAGTTTGGGGCGGGGGGGGGGATAAAGTCCCTTTAAGCCCCTTGACTTGTGAGCTCTGTCTGACATCACCCGGCCGGGGAGGGGCCTGCCTGCTAGTTATTGTTACTCTGCATCACTTCCTCGCTGCCACCCTGCTAACGGTTACGGCGCCGAGCTGCAGCTGGAGGTGCAAAGTGGATCTCCCTCGCTGTGTGTGTTTGTGTTCCGGCTACTCCTGCTCCACAAAGCCTCCTCGGGGAGGAGGGGGAGGGAAGGCTTTCAGGCTGGAGCTGCCTTTTTCATGGCTTTTCTCCCCCACGATGAGATCCAGAACTCGGCCACCAAGAGACTCTACTCCAGGTAAGAGAGGGCTTTGCTGGCAGCTGTTGACGGTGCCCCCCCTGCCCACCCCCCGGCGGGGGCCGTGGCTCGCCCCCGGGGCGGTCTCCCAGCTCCTCCTGTTGCCGCGTTCAAGTGCTCGCTGCAATCGCCCGCACGCGGGGCCAGCGGAAAAGTTCATCGCTGCTCCGTCCCTTGCAGCTGTGAGCGCCTGGGCTGGAGCGAGGGGCCGGCTCCGGTGGTCGACGCTCACCCTCGGCTTGCAGCGGGCGGGGGCGGGGGGGGTCTCTGCAGCCCAGCCCGCGACTCTGTGCCGAAGCGAAACCCCAGGGTCGGCTGGGTGCACACGGGACTGCAGTGAGCCGGTTTGCACCGGGTTTCTCTTCCGTGCGGGGTTCCGGGGGCGCAGCGCCGCCTGGCTCCGGCTGGAAAGGCCCCCTGGGGTCGTGTCTTTTGCTTGCGTCCCTTGGTGTAAACCCTCCTCGTCGAAAACGGAGCCGGCTTTTAACAAACGCCGCTATTGATCTTCCCGGCTCTGGCGCAGACGGGCTTAGGGGGGAAGCATCTCCTCCCTGGCACTGGTTTATCTCGCCCCAGTTCAGAAGGGTGTGTGTACACACGTACACACACGCAGTTGATGCCCACATGGGCATCAGGGGGGGTTGAACCAGAGACCTTTAGTGCTAAAAGCAGGAGGTTCCCCCTACTGGAGCTGACCGGAGGATGGCGGTTCCCTTACACGTTAACTTTAGAGGTTTAATTCCTTACTATGGAACAAGCCCCTGCTGTGTCTGATTCAGCCTGATCTGGGATGTCCAGCTCTGCTGAGACTGGGGCAAAATGGGTATTTGAATTTCACTCTCCCAGGCCAGACCCCTAGCCTCAGAGCTAGAGAGTCCCTCTTGAAAACACTGTTGAAACCAATATGTTTCAGCTGCCTGACAAAAATTCATTTAGTTGAAAATGTTCTCACCAGCTGTAGCCTCTACCCCCTGGAGCTGAAGGAGCAGCTCCATTAGTCAGCAGCTGTAGTGGATTCTTATCCTCTTGACTAGGGAGGGACAGAGGCCCACAGTGTGGGTTACCAGTGCATCTGGGAGGGGAATCATGTGAAAAGATGGTCTGATGCTTGATTCTGTATACACCAGTGCTGCTTTTGCAAACATGTAGCAAAGTAGGGCCCTGCTCTGAGTAGCTTACGGTCTGTTTCAGGTGGCAAAGGGTACACAGGAGGACTGCAATTCATAACGTGCACTGAGGATTCTGGGTGCAAAAATAAGTGGAGGAGGGTTGGTTAGAAATGGGTTTTCCGGAGTGTTTTGTAAGAGGAGAGGAAGTGCTGGTGTGTGGGAAGTGAGAGGCTGTTACTCTCATGGGGGCACAGAAAGTGTAAAGATAAGAGCAGGAGAGAGAATACTGTGCCCCTCATGGTAGAGAAAAGCTATGACATGGCTGTAATTAACATACAGGGGATTCTTTACTGAAGCTGCTGGCCACACAGACCCTGTAGTTCTCCTTGGTTCTCTAGCACAATTAGTTAGTTGCTGTAGGAGCAACTTAGCATCATGCTAAGATTTTGCCTGGACCAAGCAGTCATGCATGGATGGGACTATTGATTACATTACACATTCAGAGCAGAGGCAGATTTGCCCAAACCCCAGTCTCAAAGCGAAAAATGGATGCCACACATGTAAAAGTAGAGAATGTTCTCATGAACCCCATGCAAACTGAAACAGCTGTGTTTTCCCAGCTCTGGTCCTGCCTGTTACTTGAACCAAATCAAAGAAGTCTAGTGTGGAGAAAGTTCATGACCTTAAGATATTTCTGTGTTGCTATCAATATTATCTGCATTTCAGATTCTCTCCAGCAATGCGACACAGTCTGTGCAATATCTGGAATTTAAAAAAAAATTCCCTCTAACCATACACAATATGGTGTTTTTTCCATTGGCTCCTCTTTGATACATGCTTTACACAATAATTCAACCTAGCAATGAAAGGGTTATTTGTCTGATTCTATTGAATATGGGTTGAAGAGAGCCCTAGGTGCCTGTTTAGGTTGTTTTTTTTTCTTCCCCCTGTTGACCACCAGCTGCTGGTAACAGCCAAAAGAGAATGCACTGTTGTAACAAATAGTTTAGCCTACCCCTGTTTTAGGCTGGGGTTGTGGTAATGTATACTACCTTCTAAGCAGGTTAGAGTCAATCTCTCTTACTTCTTGCAAACCTTTTAGTTTAAATAAACTTTAATCATTTTTGTGAAGGAAATCCAAGTGGGCGTTTTGCGACTCTTTAATACATGCCCACCCCTGCATGGTTGCTGCACAACTGCTAATTCAGGGAGGGATAGGAGAGGTGGGTAGATGCCCCACCTCTTACACGTGGATTCATCTAGACAGCTCTCAGGAAAGAGGTAAGCTGCTAAAATCCCCAGCAAATGAAATTTGGACACTTCAGCTGAGTGTAGCTCTGCGTTTTTGGGGTTGCTTGAACTCAGACTACGAGGACTATGAAATTCCCACAAACCGTGACAGCTGTGACTGAATGTCGTACCCCTCCCCCTGCTGGGAGAATATGCCACGCTGCAGCCTCGAGACCATCCTTCTGCGCCTGACCTACATGCTTTGTGCACCCAAAACTCCCATGGGCTTCCAGGGGAGTCTCAGATGCTGGTGGAATGTGGCCGTGCCTTTTGTGCTCCAAGCTCATTGGGTGTGGCTGGGACTGTGACCTTAAGCACTATGTAAGAGCTCATACAAGGACTGAAAGTGACCAGGGATCCTGGATCGTGATTTGTGGTGGATACTGTGGATCAGATTCCTCCTTGGGGGGGGAGGGGGGGGTGTCCTCTGAAACCCCAAAACTTAAAGGCCTTCTGCTTTAACAGGCCATTCTGCAGATTGATGAGGCTGTGTGTGAGAGAGGTCGGCATGTTCTTGGGAAAGCAGCAGCATTGAATTCACATCACGGGCACATTACCAATCCGGCATGGAGAGGACATTAGCTAACAGTGCACTCAGATCAGAAACGAACAAAGCTGGCACGAAGGCTTGGATAAAAGATCACCCTCCGCAGTGCTGCCTGTTTGAAAAGACTCATACAGACTCCAAAGCATTTAGAAATGTTCCTGATTTGCCCTGAGCATGGCATGAACAGCATCCAGCTCATTAGTGTCAATCCAGCGTTTACCTGACCTATGTGTGTGCGGGGCGGGCAATAGGTATATCAGGGGCCCTCAAAGCATCCTGCTTCTTCCTCTTAATGAAGGCGCCCTATTATGATAGACTCATGGCCTGCATTTTGCCAAAGCCAGTAGGAGCTGAGGTAGCTCAGCACCGGCACAATCGGGCAATATGAAGTGTGTTTGGAAAGTGTTTTAACAGAGCAGGGGAAAGGGAGCTAGTGTTCTGGATTTACTAATCCATTGGGGGGAAGGCCTGTGATCTGAGGGCCCCAAGCATAGCACGGAGAACCTGAGCTCTCCTCCCTGTGCTGACATGGACTCACTCTGTGACCCTTGTGCAAGTCACCGTTCCTCCATGCCTCAGTTTCCCCATTGGTAAATGAGACTAATGAACCATACCTCAGAGGTGGCATGAAGCTTGATTAGAGGCTGTGCTCCTTACTTGGATACATTTCTACTGCAGCCAGCCAGAGTCTGACCTGAGCAAACGTGGCAGGGTGGCCCTGCAGGAGTGTTGATACAGATTGCCTTTTCTGTGCAGCGCTGCCCTTTTGAAGAGACCTTGTGTAATCACTCACCTTTGTACTGCTAGTCATGGTAATGATAGATGGTGTGGGCTGGCTGCTTGCTCCATAAATCTGAGCAAGCTGGAGTCTGAAATGGGAGAGGGGTGTGGGGGAGCGAGGCCAGGGCCATTCTATTCATCCCTGTTTTAGAAAAGTACATCTCTGCTTGGAACGGTTCCACTCTGAAGTGCTTTACACCAGATCCTAGCCACTCTCCCATGCTAGGGAAGGGCACCAGGGCACAATCCCCCAACACACACACCTTGCATGGGACTGCCAGAGTCCTGGAGCTGTGCTTTTTAAGGGAAATGGGGTGCTTGTATAGCCATCTGGTGAGTGGGTGTTAGTTTCCCCTCTGGGCTCAATCCATAGAGGATATAAGTCTGTATAGTTCTGGAGGTCCCAGGGTCAGTCCCTGGTGTGTCAGACAGGAGGACGTCCAACACATTTGCACCAACTCCTAAATTGCCCCCTTTTGTGCTACTCTGGCCCCAAAACTGCGGAGAAGATATGGTCTAGGATTCAGATCCCAAACCAGCCCGCTGAGTGCCCTGAAAAGTTCAGAGGTTTTGTTCTTTTTGAATAAAAGACCAGGTTGGGTGGAAGAACTATATAACAGTATGTTCATCAGCTGGGGGATATTCCCTTGGGAAGAGCCTATATCCATATTGCTGCATTTTTTTCAGTAGCTCCCAGAAATCGCAATACTCCATGAAATATTCAGATTTTTTTTTTTTGGACACTCAGCACTCGGAGAAGCAAATCTCCAAAGCATTCAGATAAATGGCTGTATATTATTGTGAAAGTGTGGTGGTGTGTTTTGTGTAGTGAAAGTGAAGTATAATTGGGAGCAAAAGAAAATACTTTAACCTGTTTGATAAGATTGCAGAATGGTCATCTCCTTTCCCTGGCCTGTTCAGTCACTGGCTTTTCAGCTGCAATTATTCACCAAGATGAAAATTAGCAGGTGGCTTTTGTTACGTGGACAGCTAGGAAGTGGACTGAAATCCACCAACCTGCATCAACCCAGACTGGAACTGAATAGGCAACCTAGCGATGAAAAGCTTCGTTATATCTCACTGTAAATCCTCTGAGCCATCTATGAGAGGTTTCTGATTGTTAGTGGTAGGAGAAACGTCACTGAAGCTTTTTCAAGAAAATACCAGAGATAAACAAACATGACTGGATTGTTCCATCTCACTGGAAAGGAGTTCAGGTGAAATGCATCCTTTGAAATTGCACATGTAGACTAAATGGCTGGACTCACTGTACCAAACCTAAGTGTTTAAAGCACTAAATGGTAACATTGGGAAGGAAAAACTCTCCTGTTGCATAATGCATTTTGATGCGGGTCCCAAGGGGTTGGCCCTGCACAAGTTCCCAGGGTGGATGCTGATTGGTATACTGCAAGTAGGCAGGCACCTTATTTGGTAGGACAGGCAAATAGGTGGAATTGGTGCAGCTAGTTATACATGCGGAGTGGCAGGCACTCGCTGCAAGGTTAAGTGACTGCACCACAATGATTCAGACCGCAAATGAGATTTATTTTGCACAGTTGACTGTCTCCCCTGTACTCTGTTCACCTCACCTCTCCTGGGACGACTTCTGCAATTCCAAACAGCTACTCTCCTTCCCACCAGTGTTTCCTCCTTCTCCCCAAATGTGTATTTCTACTGCCAAAATCTCTCCCATCATGCATCACAGGCTGAAGGACATTCAGTCCTAGATCTCTGGCAGGTCTAAGGTCTGGTATGCTGTGGGCCATGAGACTTGCCATTGGAAAGCCGAAAATGCCCTTGTTTTGTGACATAAGGCCTTTGTTTTTAGCCCCGATATATCAGACCTCCAAACTGCTATATTATTACGTTTGGAAAAGCCATTTTAGATCATTTTTAGAAGTCTCTAAATTATATTAGCTATAGTTTTTCTGCCCCCACCTACGGCCGGTGTGGTTGGACTCATGGCACGAAGGCAGCCTGCCTTGGCAGGAAAAAGGGTCTGAAAAATCACGCGCACACACATTTCTAAAATGTCTGTGCTGCGTCATAGGGGGTCTAGGCAAAACGCAGGATTACTTGGTGTGGAGTAATGGTTTTGTTGACATCTGTTCAGCTTGCAGAACTTGTTTGTAGTTTTAACATTCGTGAGTAACGTGGGTCATCCCACAGCAGCAGGCATTCTGCGAGCATCTGGATGGTTTTGTGGCTAAGGCACTGAACTGGAACTCAGGAGATGTAGGTTCATTTCCTGGCTTTGCTACAGACTCCCTGGGTAATCTTGGGCAAGTCACTGTATTTCTCATGTCACCCTATTTAAAAGGGGGGTGATTTCTCTCAGCCTTTGTCTCTTCTGTCTATTTAGAGTGTCAGTTTGTTGGGGCTGGAGACACCTCTTACTCTGTATGTGTACAGCCCGTCGCACCATGGGGTTCTGTGCTTAGCTTTGGCGTCCAGTTGCTACTGTAATACAAATAATAAATGCACTGCCCTAAACACAGAGACACACGTGTGTGTATAGGTCATCTGAACACTTTGTATTAGTCTTCCAATCAAGATGCTCTATGAGTATTCCCTGTGCCAGTTTAGCTGACTGGCAGTTAACTAACACAGCTTGTGCCAGACATTGTGCTTGTTATGTCATGTTCCCGCAAGCAATAGCAATCCTTGCATTTTTTTTGTCCTAAAATATTTCATATTGTAGAGCAGATACAACAAACGGATGGAACAGAAATAGCACTTTCGAGTGGGGTGGCAGGCTTAGGAGTTATGCAATTTTCTATCAACTCAAGTCAAACCAACCTGATAGCTTTCTTTGCAGGGTAACAAGCCTTGTGGCTGGGGGGGAAGCAGTAGACGTGGTATAGCTTGACTTTAGTAAGGCTTTTGATACTGTCTCGCATGACCTTCTCATAAACAGCCTAGATGGAGCTACTATAAGGTGGGTGCATAACTGGTTGGAAAATCGTTCCCAGAGAGTAGTTATCAGTGGTTCACAGTCATGTTGGAAGGGCATAATGTGTGGGGTCCCACAGGGATCGGTTCTGGGTCCGGTTCTGTTCAGTATCTTCATCAGTGATTTAGATAATGGCATACAGAGTACACTTACAAAGTTTGTGGACGATACCAAGCTGGGAGGGGTTGCAAGTGCTTTGGAAGATGGGATTAAAATTCAAAATGATCTGGACAAACTAGAGAAATGGTCTGAAGTAAATAGGATGAAATTCAATAAGGACAAATGCAAAGTACTCCATTTAGGAAGGAACAATCAGTTGCACACATACGATATGGGAAATGACTGCCTTGGAAGGAGTTCTGCAGAAAGGGATCTGGGGGTCATAGTGGATCACAAGCTAAATATGAGTCAACAGTGTAACACTGTTGCAAAACAAACACACACATAATTCTGGGATGTATTAGCAGGACTTTTGTAAGCAAGACACGAGAAGTAATTCTTCCACTCTACTCCACGCTGATTAGGCCTGAAGTGGAGCATTGTGTCCAGTTCTGAGTGCCACATTTCAGGAAAGATGTGGACAAGTTGGAGAAGTCCAGAGAAGAGCAACAAAAATGATTAAATTTCTAGAAAACATGACCTATGAGGGAAGATTGAAAAAAAAACTGGGTTTATTTAGTCTGGAGAAGAGAAGACTGAGAGGGGACATGAGAACAGTTTTCAAGTACATAAATGGTGGTTACAAGGAGGAGGGAGAAAAATTGTTGTTCTTAACCTCTGAGGATAGGACAAGAAGCAGTGGGCTTAAATTGCAGCAAGGGTGGTTTAGGTTGGACATTAGGAAAAACTTCCTAACTGTCAGGATGGTTAAGCACTGGTGTAAATTGCCTAGGGAGGTGGTGGAATCTCCATCCTTGGGGATTTTTAAAAGCAGGTTGGACAAACACCTGTCAGGGATGCTCTAGATAATACTTAGTCCTGTCATGAGTGCAGGGGACTGGACTAGATGACCTCTCAAGGTCTCTTACAGTTCTCTGATTCTAAGTCAAATAAGCTTAATTGCCTTTGAGGGTTGGGAGCGTCCCCCTAAAGTCAGTTCACAGAGAGCTGAATGTTGATTCTTTAATTGGCCATCCCTGAGCCTTACTGGACAGGGAGACCTGGGCTTGGAAATGACGGCGTTCGTCTGAGCCCTTCCTCTGCTGCACAGCATGGCTCGGTCATGCCTTGCACGGGATGGCCTTGAGTTCCATCACCTGCTACGCGAAGGTCTTTTGCCAGGAGGTTCACCGCTGTGCCGCCCACCTCATCGTAGCTCCTTTCTGCCTCCCCTCCTGGGAAGGGGCCTGAAGAACCATGCTCATAGTCAGCAAAGGAGAAGTCGGGTACTGATGGGTCCCCAGGTGAGGAGATCATTGGCAGCCAAGTTGGGACTGACTTGGGTGCTGGGAAAATGGTTTGGCTGGACAGTGGGAATGCTGCCGTCGCAGGAAATGTTTGTTTTAAAAAGTCTGGGCTGTCTGGGTAGCGAGGAGGAGCCTTTTACCTCTAGATTGCTGGTTCAAATCCAGCCGGGATCAGCAATACCCAAAAGACATTACCTTCAGGTGAAGACCATGCTGTGTAGGTACCCAATCTCCCAGTGCAGAGGTTTCAAACTCGGGGAGGGCAGAATTTATTCTGAGCTTAAGGGGGGGGAAGGGAACCGTGCACATTTTACTCACATCAATGAATACCTAGCACCCCGATTCCTCCAGACATATTGGGTCCTCAGATGACGCTGTGCATTGGACTCTGGATGGTGCTGTGCATTTTGATGGATTTTTGTTAAGCTCGAATAGCATTATACAAAGTCGTTGGTACCTGTACGTTAAGCCGTTTGCTACGATGCGGTCTGCACATCTAACTGTAAGCATTGACCCCAGTTACAGTTTTGCTTGTGCCCTTTATTACAATGGATCGTTGGCGGTGTTTGAAACAGTGCCTTACTGTTTTTAATATTTAGTGAGAGTTGCATGTTGGTTTTTGTTATTTTTTTACTGGTACATGTACTTGTGTGGCGAGGCAGGGGTGTAAATTGCTACAGGCACAGCGAAGGGGGGCGTGGGTCAAATAAGTTTGAGAACCACTGTCCTAGCAGACGGGTGCTGGTTAGAGCCTTGGTGCTAACTGGTATTCTCTTTAGCAATATTCATGCACTCCATCTGCCCTTGGTACTTTTGCTGTATGGAATTAATTTCTGCAGTTGTCCTGGGTGATGTAACCAATTAGGGGTTGGTTTAATTTTATTTTAGAAAGGGAATTAGATAGCATGCGTCTATTACAGCCACAGGATGAAAAGCCATTATCAGGGCTGGGAAATTGATTTGCTGAAGAAAAAACATCTGAAAATTCCTTTACGAACATTAGCCCCCACCCCCACACCTCCACGTGAAGCTTAAGAATGAGGATGCTACATGACAAATAGCAGAGCCTACTGCAGTGATGGGTGCATTATAAATACCTGGGTAAATGGATAGAAATGGCCTGTGCCAGTTTAATTTGAATTCTTATCCTTGGTATAGTAGCAATGAAAATATTCCAGTATTTGGATTTATGCCAGCACTTTAAAATAAAAAAACACTGGGGGTTGCCTTTCCTTGGCCTGCTTCTCCGACAGGAGCAAAACCCCACTTGGCTGCAGGAAGGTTAAAGATCGGATATGTTGGCATAAGGCTGGAGAACCAGCTTCTGTCCCCTCAGAGTGAAAACTGGTACAATGTGCTGTACAGCTGGGAAAAGCTCTTTATGGACTGTAGCTAATGGAATGACGTTAGCCTTTAAAGGAGCTCAGCAGGATGGAAGATCCTGCCTGGATTCAAAAGAACATCACTCATCTGTGCATTAAAGTGTGATCTCTCCAGCTGTGATTTATATGGAAACTTCAATGCTGTAAGTCGGGGTGGCCAACCTGTGGCTCCAGAGCCACATGTGGCTCTGGAAGTTAATATGCGGCTCCTTGTATAGGCACAAACTCTGGAAAGTTGGCATCTGTAGCTCCAGCCCCAATGTGCCAGGGGGTCCTCACTGCTCAACCCCTGGCTCTGCCACAGGCCCTGCCCCCACTCCACCCCTTCCCGCACCCTCCCCTGAGCCTGCTGTGCCCTCCGTCTCCCCCTTCCTCCCAGAGCCTCCTGCACGCCACGAAACAGCTGATCGGGAGGTGCAGGGAGGGAGGGGGAGGTGCTGATCAGCGGGGCTGCTGGTGGGTGGGAGGCACTGGGAGCAGTGGTGGGGGGAGCTGATGGGGGGGCTGCTGATGTACTACTGTGGGTCTTTGGCAATGTACATTGATAAATTCTGTCTCCTTCTCAGGCTCAGGTTGGCCACCTCTGCTGTAAGTGTTCAGTTCCCTGCTGATCTTTGGCCAGAATTAGGGATTGTGTATACAAATTCCAATTTTCTTCCGGAGCTCCTGGGCAGGTAAGGGCTGGCCAGAGAGGTCAGCTTCAACAGGCACAGAATTCAGCTTGGATAAGTGGCCACAGAGGTTGGATTCTTTTCTCTCTTTACCTCTTCCCTCTGCAGAATCTGTTCCCTGTTGGGGAGAGCAGGCTCATTCTGTTAGTGCTTCTGGCCCTGGATGGGGTACAGAGAGGAGAGCCATCCTTGGCGCATTGCCAGGCCTAGCTGAGAACCGGAAATGAAAAGGAGCCACTTACCTGAATGTTTCAGCACTTTGCAGGGAGTTTGGCTCAAGGGGGTGTTAGCCTGGACACACAAGGCCTCTGAGACCAGGAAAACGCTAGGAGAGTGGGCTGTATAGCTGGGACTTGAGCTGTTTCCACTTGGCACTGCCAGGGCATTGAGGGTGCGTCAGGAGGGTCTTCTCTGCCCTTGGCATGAAGCGATGTCAGAGATTCTTTAGTGGGCCCAGCTGCCTCACAGTTGGGCCTGCCACGAGCACGGCCCTCTTGCCTTCTGGAGCTGCTTAGCGTAGCATTGTAAGGAGTCTTAGATGATGCTTCATGGTGCGGGTGAAGGGCAGCTGGGGCTAGGCCCCCGGCTTCCACCCAGATCCTCACTGCTTGTATCTCCTGGTCCTGCTCCCCTCCAGCACTGGGGCCCTCCCAGGTGAATCTGTGGCTCCAAAGCCAGTCGGTTCCTGGGTCCCTGCCGACTGGGACTTGTCTCTGGTTTAGGGTCTGCACTGGTGCCCATCCCTGTGGTACCTGAACACGTCTCAGGTTAGGTTGGCAAAGGAGGCTCCTAATGGACATCACCGAAGATTTGGCTCTTTCTCATGCCTGGGAAGGAGAAGCTCTGCGTGGGCTCTGATTCATTAGCAATAAGTGACGAGGCAGGCAGAGTTGTAGAAAAGAGATGTTTATGAAGCATGTTGAGTCTCGAGCGTGGGGTAGCAGTTCCTGGCTTGCGTTCCTGACCCCGTGGTGTCCCTGCCAACTGTGTCTCCCCTGAAACCTGACCATCCTTACTCACTCCCGCTCCTCATATTACAGAGCAGGACATTTCTTTTGGGGTAGGGAGCCCTGGGGGCCTGCAGGCCCCTGTAGACCATTTTGAGCCTGTGCTAGTGAGCAGTCAGTTTGCAAAAGCAGAGTGTGGTGGTGATGAGAAGGTGGGGTTTATTGGTTGCAAATGTAGTTCCTTAATGCCTAGGCTGAGTTTGAATTAGGGCATATTACATGCATAATACAATGCAGCTGCCCCTCTATGAAATAGGATTGTCCGTGGCAGCACATTAAAGTATTAGGGATCAGGGATATTGCCCAGCAAACCACATTTCAAGAGAATTAATGATGCCTAATTCCATCTGGGTTGGTGGGTGAGGGTCTTGGTAGGATAAATGAACAGGAAGCAGGCGAGCTGGGCTGATTAGACTCGGTATTCTAAAGCCAAGAGACATCTCCCAGCCTCTGCAGCATTAAAAATGTTGTCAGTCGTCCTCTACAAGCAGTGTGCCAGCCAGCACCAAAGTCAGAGGTGTTTATAAACTGCTGCTGTAGCACAATCCGTGGAGAATTTCACTTTATTATATATTTATTTTAAGGGGGTATGAAAGGCTGGTGAGGATGAGAGGCTAATATCCATGTCTTGAGCCAAACAATTGGGGGCAGATGCTGTGCAAACTTTCCCCATATGGCTCTGCGGATGTTCTCCATCCTTCCCCGCACCATCCGTCTAGCTATTCCAGCCTTTGTCCTGGCCTCCCCAACTCCATCCCCCAGCAGCTCTGCTGCTGTATGTTAGTCCAGGCCTGCAGGAACCTCTGCTGCTTCAAGTCTGGGCCTCCGGCATGCTGCTGTACCAATACCTCATTCTGCAACACTGCATGCAGTTCTGGTCACCCCATCTCAAAAGAGAGATGTTAGAATTGGAAGATGTACAGAGAAGGGCAACAAACGCCATTAGGGGTATGAAACAGCTTCCATATGAGGTGAGATTTAAAACACTGGGTCTGCTCAGCTTAAAAAAGAGACGACTGAGGGGGGATATGACAGAAGTGTGACTGGTGTGGAGGAAGTGAATCAGGAATTTTTAACTCCTTCACATAACACAGGAACCAGGGGTCACCCAATGGCATTAAGAGGCAGCAGGTTTAAAACGACCACAAGGAAGTACTTTACACTATGCAATGCCAACCTGTGGAACTCATTGCCCAGGGATGTTGTGAAGGCCAGAAGTATAACGGCTAAAAAAAAATGCGATAAGTTTCTGGAGAATAGGTCTGTCAATAAGGTTATTAGCCAACGTGGTCAGGGACACAACCTATGCTCTGGGTGTCCCTAAACCTCTGACTGCCAGAAGCTGGGAGTGGACGACAGGGAATGGATCACTCGATAAATTGCCCTGTTCATTCCCTTTGAAGCACCTGGCACCGGTCACTGTTGAAAGATAGGATACTGGGCTAGATGGACCATTGGTTTGACCCAGGATGGCTGTTCTTATGTCCTGGCGCAACCCCTGCTTGTTCTGGTCCCTGCACCTAACCTCTGCACTTCAAACCCTTCCACACATCACTCCCTGATGTTCCTTGCTGACAGCTCGGCAGGTGCACGTCAGTCTGACCTGCAACATTTCTGCCATGTCTACTTTGGGATCTCACACAGCCAATGGACCTTTATTCTAATCTACAACATCTCATGTTGTCCCCCTACTCTCTATTCTAACCATACACCTTAACGCGTCCCTGCCACAATCCTGGCTAAGTCAATCTGGGCTCACCCAGAGATTTGTCTGTGAATCTCAGGCTGACCTTAAGCCCCCCCTGCTATTCCAGCCCTGCACCTCACATGGCCAGTAGATCTCAATCCTGACCAGTCCTAGACCTCTTGAGGAGAGAATGAAAATCATGGGTTTTTTAAACATTGAGTTGTTTTGCTTTACACAGTTCAGGTGACTCGGCAATGTGTTCAGCCCTGACAAGTGAGCCACCAGCTCAGTCTCGGGAGGCAGGACTGTCTTAGGATCTGTTCACCTCTTGATGCTGTGATAGTTTTAGAGTAAACTTTACTCCAGGTTGCTGCCTAAGCAATCCTCCTTCCCCACTTCATGCCTGCCGAGCTCTGCTGGCCTTTGAGCAGCCAGCCCAGCTTGCAGAATTCAAAGCCACTTCCCTGTACAAAAAATAGACTAAAAATGCTGACCATCGCCACAAAACAAAAATACATCCTGTATCTTTGCACAGCCTGATCATTAAAGTTGTCTGTGGGGCTCTAAGTCAGGACTATTTTTATGCTGTCTGTAGGAAATCTTCCCATAGACTATCTTGAGCTTTCCCTCCTCTAAGGTATTTGTAATTAAATTTTATTTGGCGGATCTGATTTTCTAAACCGTTTAGTCTCCACTGGTACAAATAGGATTTTATTTTTCATGAGAAGCTAAAGAAAGCTGACATAATCCAGTTGG
Organism: Natator depressus; assembly: GCF_965152275.1. Lineage (NCBI taxonomy): Eukaryota > Metazoa > Chordata > Testudines > Cheloniidae > Natator > Natator depressus. The sequence goes on along the minus strand of NC_134249.1, from coordinate 20,511,384 downwards.
TAAATTTATGTCATGTCTATCTGATCTTAAATGCAGTTGAGCCAGGCAACTCTCCATATGCCCATTTCTGTCCCAATATATAGTTTAAAAGCACATTCCTGCAAGTGCTTGATACTGACCATAGTCCCGCTGAAGTCAGCGTGGGAGGGGGCGAATCAAGTCCTAGATACAGCTTTCCAATTGTTTTCCCTATTTTATGTCTTTATTTCAATGTAAATTTAAAAAAGGATGGCTATGCAAGGCCTTCGGCACCATAGCACATCATTAGTACCTCAACACAGGCCCAGCAGCATTAAAATAACCATGGAACTCTGCCAGCCTGCCACCGACAAAAAAATCTGCTTTCAATCGCAAGCCGCCTTTAGTTGCCAGAATCTTTCTTTGGGGTTGTCTGAGCTGGGAACGTTTGTCTTTCCTTTCCAGCAGTGTAAGGTGCCCGGTTACACACTATACTGCACGTATAAAGCTTAGTGTCCTGCCCTGTGTTTAAAAACACTATAGGCCGTTAAACCTGAAGGAATTCCAGACCTCGAGTTGGCTTTTCACCGGTTACATTCTGTCTTTTCTCTTTGCACTTTGCTCACCCAAGCTAGTTAGATTTCATGCTCTGGTTCTCATGGACCAGCCCAACGCGGTAGCATCTGTGTTGTCTGAATCCAAACAAAACCACTGCACAAGGGCATTGAAACAAAATGCTAACAAATGTTTCCATTAACATGAGGGATTTGTAAAATCACTTTTTATAAAACAACCCCTGTATGTGGGTACGTGTCCATGGCAAGCAGAAACCCACAGCAGTGAGTCATGGAGCCCGGGTCGCTCAGATTAGCTGTGTAGACATTTAGGCTCGGGTTCTGGAGCCCGCACGTCCACACAGCAATTGAATGACCCAGCACGGCTTGCTGCAGCGGATTTCTGCTTGCTGTGCAGACGTACCCTGTGAGGTCTGGGCTCCAGGATAGGAGCCCAGACTCTGACCTTAGTGAGGCAGCTCCAATGAATGCCTTCCAAAAGCAGACATTTTGGCCTGCCCGTCTCTTTTAAGGTGTGGCTCTGATTTGGCACAATCACTTGATATGTATGTAGCATGTTCTCCGATCAGCGGAAAATCAAGGCTCAGCTCCCACCGTGCTTTGAAAACCCATTGTATTGAGTGAAACTAGCTGTGTCCTGGGCTGGGGACCTAGCACTACCTTCCCCCGCATGTGCCTGCCAGTGGAGTGAGACATCAAGATGAACTTGGTAGCCTGATCACTTCAGAGTTTGTTTCAGAGAGTGGGTGTGGGTAGAGCACTAGATTGGGGACTCAGGAGACACGGTCTATTCTTGGCTGTGCCACTGACATGCAATGTGACCTTGGGCCAGTCACTTTACCTCGCTCTTTCCTCTCTCATACTTTGTCTTGTCTGTTAGACTGTAAGTTCTTCAGGGCAGACTCTCGCTCTTACTAGTTGATTTTTAGAGTGCTACTACAATGGGGCTCTGATCTCAGCTGGGGTAGGTAAATGCTACTGCAATGCAAGTAATTAATAATAATAACAGGTTCTGAGATGAAGCTCATGCACACGGCCAGATTGTCCCTGTATGTTCCAAATCATAGTGTCACTGAAATTCCATCATACATTAAGATGATGTCGTGTTGACGTGTGGTTATTTGCAAGTAATACAGAGCTTTTCCTATAGTGAGCTACCCTCCAAACATGGGGCAGTTCATCGTACGTTTCTTTGGCTTTTTCCAGATGTTTCCTACATTTCTCTAAACCACAGCACCACGTTTGCTCTTTGGCGGATCCTTCAAGGGCTTCTTTTCTCAGTAGGATTACCAACCCTCTGGGATTGTCCTGGAGTCTCCAGGAATTAAAGATTAATCTTTAATTAAAGATTAAGTCGTGAAGAAACCTCCAGGAATATGTCCAACCAAAATTGGCAACCCTATTTCTCAGTTTTAGTTCAGTATGGCCTGTTGGCGGTTTTGACTACGGCTGTAGCTTCTAAGGCAGATTTTGTAGGGAATTATTACAATTTCCTGTACTCCATGGCATGGAGCCTCAAGAGAACAAATGACCTCAAAACAAAATTCTCGTCTGTGATCAACCCTGCAAATCTCTGTGTATTCTGCATTCGTTCCACCCATGAGAGCTAAACCTTGCCAATCCATATCCCTCTCTCTAGGTTCATGTAGCGTACCCATCCCCATACTGACCAGCAGACATTGTCCTACTCGGATCTCAAAGCGATTTGCCAACGTTACTGGCTATATTCTCACATCCCCCTGGGAAGCATTATCCCCATTTTTACTGTGTGTGGGGGAGTAGGAAATGAAGCACAGAGAGGTTGAGTGTCTTTGTCCAGGTCAAAGAGGAAGTTGGTGGCAGGGTTGGGCTTAGAACCCAGCTCTTCTGAGTCCCAGTTCATTCTTCTGCGCACGCCCTTCCTCCCTCAGAGGATGAGATGTGCATTGAAAGGAGAATTTCCCCCTTAGCTTGGTTTCCTATTTTAGTGCTTTCCAGTACAGTGGCATGGTGCCAGTCCTCTTATTGCTCCATGTTACAATATTCATGCCATTCTTTCTGATCACTGGGGAAAGGTTGTTTAGAAGGAAGCTGGGAACTGATGGTTTTAAGATCAGCTGCACCCAAAGCCTCCCTTGACCTCTATAATGTAGTCAGCAGTCCCTTCTATGACGGGGGAGCCCAGGCCAAGATTTCGGGAGACCTGGGCAGTAACCGTAGATTGCCCAGCCTGTATAGTCACTCTGGGGCGCTCCAGAGAACCACGTGGTCTGTGGCTGGCCACCCCAACAAAGTGTGTACGTGTGTGTGTGCGTGTGTACACACCGCTGCAGTCTGTGTTGTTGGCCATAGTTTGTGAGAGCTGCCCTACAGATGTGGTAGGAACAACTCAACCCGCAAACACACATGGGAAATGAAAAGACATTGGAGTGAAAGGCCCGATTAGCATTCACACAACATCTGGTCGCCATTAAAAACCTAAATTCAGGTATAAGCTCATCAGAAAAACGGGAACCACTCTCAATAATTAGAGAGCCCAGAGCCCCACTTCGCTACACACCCATCCATCTTGCAGGCTCCAAGAAGTCAGCAGTTAATTTTAAAAAATATGCCGTTTCCTGGTAGAAAACCACTCTTGGGGCCTATAATCAAATAAGCGCTAACTAGAGCCAGCCAGCTTTGCTGGAGCGTTTAGTTGGCAGCTGTTCTCAGTGAGCTATTGTGAAATGTGGGGAACAGAGGAAATGCAGTTCCTAATTCCTTTGTGCAATGAAGAAGCTTTAATATTTTTAAATAGCTGCCTCATGGGACAACGTTACCATCCTCCAGCTTTGCCCCCGTTGAGTCACTGCAGCCCTGAGGCGTGCTGCAGCAGGTTTCTGGTTACTAGGTTTTCTGCTTCAGCCATGCCAGCTGTCCTGCTTTACCAAGCCACTCTGCTGGGTTCTGCTTTCTGATGGCTTCAAGCATAGGCACTGGGCAACATGCCTACGGTAACACCGCTGCATTTGCAGATGCCATTCCATTTGATCGCAGCTGGGTGGGGCTAACATGCTAGTCACCATCTCTCTGACTTAGGCCAGGTCTAAACTACAAAATGAAGTTGCCCTAACTTAGGTGGACAGCCGCCACAGTAATGACATAGCTTGTGCACGTCTACATTGTGCTCCTTGTGTCGGCGGTGTGGATCCTCACCAGGAGCGCTTGTATCCGTTGTACTGTCAGTGTGGGGGCATTGTGGGATAGCGTCTGAAAGCCAGTAACAGTCGATGTCAGCAGCGCGGTGTCTACACTGACACTGTGCAAACCTACGTACTTCGACCTTGACTCTTGGCTGCTTGTGGAGGTGGTTATTATTAAGGTGGTTATGTGGGGCGGGAGCAACATTTAAGTGTAGATGCTTCCATAGTTAGGTCAACGTCAGCTGCCTTGCGTCGACCTAGCTCTGTAGTGTAGGCCAGGCCTTAGATTGCACTGAGGTCAGTTTGCCTCTGCTCACCTTTTGATGTCCCTGGCACTTGCTCTAAACAGGTCTTTTATATGTGTTTTATAGCCCTACCCTATCTCTGCGAATGGGGCTGTATTTACCTGTCTCACAAGGGGTTTGGTGAGGCTTCACCACCTAGTGTTTGCAAAGAACTCGGGAGCCTCAGATATAAGGTGCCATCTTGTGTTCTGTGGCTGTACAGGGCCTAGCACAATGGGACCCTGCTCCATGACTGGGGCTCTGAGAAGGTACCACAACACAAATAATAATGAATTGCCCTGCCTAGGATCTCTGTGAACCACAAGCATATTTTTCTACCCCATTCGCTTAGGCCACCTGTGGAAGGAGATCTTGTGATGAACAGCGAAGTAAGACAAGCCAGCCAGTAACAGGAGGGTTTTGGGGAGGGAGAAGGAGGTGATGCTTAGGTCAAAACACAGTGAAACCTCTTTTCTGCCTTGTCCTCACTGCTAATAAAGGAGTATCTTTTTTTTGCCTCAGCGCTCACTTGCATTCGCTACTATCTGTGATGCTTCCCAGGGTTGTGAGGCATCTTGCTACCGCCTGCCCTTAGCATGAGTCTTGTCTGTGGCTGTTGGTGGTCAGCTCCCTGCCTCACCAGCCTCTGGGAACTCAACCACTGCCTCCCAGGCATCTCCCTCTCAGTACAGGTTAGTGATAGGCACACACCAACCCCTAAGCATCCCTCTGGAGCATTCCCAATAAAAGAAAATCATAACATGCTTTCTAGAGCCTAAACGTAACACACTAGCCATTCCCTTGTCTCCTATAGCATCGCTTACCCCAAGTCCTTTTCCCAATGTTTTCAGATGTCCGAGATCCCCCTTTCATAATGTCTAGCCCGCTGGCAGCTGGTCTTCACAGGCTGAAGGATGCTTGGGTGTTTCTCTGCACCCCCAAATAGATAGACCAGACCTTTGATCTTCACCTGAAAATAGGTTTCTCCTGCCCTCTGTTCACCTTTTCCTGTTAATTTCCATCAGAAGTCTCTGTAAACTCTTCCTTAGCATTTGACTCAGTATGTTGATAGACTTCTGTTGTGAGACACACAATATCCATTGGTCTACCAGGGAGATAAGGGTCTCCTGCCTTCTGTCTGCAGAAGTTTGTCTCCAGACATGCTACCTTTGAGTGACCTGCCTTTAATTACAAGGCCTAGAGAACATAATTTCCAGCATATATGCATCACACCTCAGGTATTTTCCATACGTATATCTCACAATGATTATGATGACAGGTGTGACCTTACGTGCCATTCTTCTGGTGAACCTCTGGGGATCCTGGTATCCGTATGTACTCCTGTGCCTTCTGGCAGTCAACATCAAGAGGTCCTTGTGTCATATTATCTTAAGGCAAAAACACAATAGGGATAAGGTGCTTCAGTTTTACCATGAGGTACACTAGGTGAGACCAACTCCAGGCAGGAGTAGAGTGCTGACTTTGTCTAATTTACTTCACAGTAACACTGAAGTGCCTTGTCCTCACTGTGTTTTTACCTCTGGATAGCTTACCTACTTTAGTTGCCCTGAGATAAAATTTCAGAATTGTTAGCAGTGAAGAATTGGACTGGAAGCTTGGGGGACTGTGGTCTCTAAAGACAGAAGTGGCCTATTGAAAGTGGCCTATAGTGCAGGCTTCGGAGTTGGCTGTACCAAACGGGCAGAATAAGGGGCCAGTAAAGCTGATGGAGCGAGCAACTGTGGGCTGGTAGGGATGGAAGCTTGTTGATTCCTGTAAGAGCAAAAGAGCTGGCAGCCATTCCTGCCAACATTGACTGTGTGCTTGTCACCATCTGTCATGAAAATGTATTGCCCACATCAGACCCACTCGTAGAGATTGGTGAGGATGTGTGTGTTGCGTGTATAACCTGTCATATCGCAGCTGATTCAGCATCAGGAAACAGTCATTTATTTTCCAGTAAGCCTCTGGCACAGAGGCACATTTTAGAGATGAGCAGGGAATTGTTTTGGGGATTGTATCTGACTATAAAATACAGAAGGCTCTCAGATTTTATTTGTTTACTGAGCACACGTTTTGTAGCACGAAAGCAGGAATATAATCCATTGTTGCCAAAGCATCTGATAACACTCTGAAGATCAATGTGGAATTAGCATCATGTAGAAGGCACATTCTCTATCCCATTTGCCAAATGCGTCTGTCAGAGCTGGATGAGATAAGGGGGAATTGGCCTAGCAAGCCAACGAGCAGTCATCTCATGGCCTAAGGAGGTGGTGTTCCATGGTGTAAACACAGATGGAGCAGATTCTCTCTTGGAATCTTGAAATTCTGTGTGTTCTACCAGGTGTGTCCTGACCTGTGAAGTCTATTGAAGAAACTGAGTTTCTGTTCTGGCTTTTTTTTTTTTTTTTTTTTTTTTAAATTTATAAGACACTACTTTGCTGCAGCACAGGGGTGATTTTAAGGCTCCAGGACTTTGGGCTGTGGTTTGCAGTGGTGTCCTTCACTAAGGCCCCAATCCTCCAAAATGCATGCTTAATTTTAGGCATGTGAGTAGTCCACTGATTTATGCATGCATTTAAATGCTTTGCTAGTTAAAGGCCTACTTAGGGGGACATTATCTTGCCTCCTATTGCTTATGACAAAGGGGAACGCAAATGGATGTGCTTGCAAATACTGCAGGCGTGATTCTGGTGGCTTGTTTAAAATTAGTTCCCCAAAAAACTGAAGGCAAGTTGTGTGGCCAAGAAGCTAATGAATATCTAAGGACTGGAGTTGCTCAAAAAATGGACCAGCTGCTGTTGGTCAAAGAGAATAGAAGACAGAGAGACAAGCTGGGTGAGGTACTAATAGCCTGGGACCAACACGTCTACACCAACGCTGCAGAACAGTGTCTTGGTCAGTGACCAAGGGAAAGGAAAAGATGCTCTGCCCCAGATCAACGCACAATCCCAAGCTCCAATCCCCCAGGGATTGTGGGTGGGGCTTGGGTAGAGTCCCATCAAGTTTCCTTTTCACCTGGCCACTGACCAAGACACTGCCCTGCTTCAATGAAGCAGAAATGTAAAGCACACAGGCCAGATTTTGATTGCTGCAGACCCCAGAGTAACTCCATTGAAATCAGTGGAGTTATTCCAGATGAAAGAGGTTGCCACGAGATCCAAATCCAGCCGTGGGGCTCTTTAATGCACCAGTTCAATAGGTGTCAGTCATTCAAGCTCTGGAACCTGCCCACCCAGATAGAAGGCAGTTGCTAAAATCCATTCCTCTGGGGGGCTAGGATGGGGGCAGAAAGAAGGCGCTGTGCAAACCTGGTTCTAAACAAACACTGAGTCATCTGTCAAGGCTGTCAGCTCTCTCTACGGTAGCTAGCTGCCTGGGGCTAGCTTTGCACACAGTTGGGGATGCAATTAAAAAAAAAAAAAAAAAAAGTAACAGCTCAAAACATGTGATCAGAATTTTTTTAAAAAAATGTACCAATTAAAGCGGTGAGTGTTATTGAGGGTGTAACTGCTCTTCAAAGGCTCCCAGCAGCCTGCTCATAGTAGAGGCTGTTTGTGAATTCAGCCTTTCCAAAATGCCCTGGATTAAGATAGACAGGCTCCTCCAGCGCACTAAATCCTTATGGAAGTTCTGTCGTTCCTGTGTGTTGCCAGCTTCCCCTGCCCACAGACCGTACAGGCTAAGGTAAGGAGCTGTCGAGGGACATTGGTGTCACCCATCTCGTTCTTGCCGTCACTTTTATCTGGGTTCCTCAGGTGTATTTCATAGTGAAGCCTGCTTTTGTTCTGTGTCTTTCGTATCTTCTCCCCATCCACCCATGTGGGCTGCTCGTAGGGGTCTCCTCTGTTCGATACGAATGTCTGCATGGGGCAGTGGTTGTAAAAGGACCCCTCCTGGCTTCGAAGATGCAGTTATTTAATCTAGACTGCCAAATCCATCCTATATATGAACCAGCCTTAGAGTAAGGGATATGGGCCAGTGCTTTAAGTCCTCTAGAAAAGGCTGTATTCTGTATGAAACCATTGTAATTCACCACGGGAGTTTTATAGAGAGGAGCTTAGGGTATGTAAAATAGCTTTGTGGAAGTGTCTTTGACGTCCATTCTTGGAGACCCATGACCACTGCAGCCACTGAGCGTGCTTCCGGCAGGCAAGTAATAAACAGTGATTGTTAAACCTGGGGTTTGAACCATACACAGCTTCTGTCATGCCCAGGGCATCCCGCAGCTGCAGGGAGATGGGAAAAGAAATAGACAAAGCTTGAGAGTGAGAGACAGCCTTAGGACCCAGTTTGAATTGGGACTCGATTGGAAAAGATGAATCCTTGTTCTAAAGCACCGTGGCGCGGCGTATGATAAAGAGCAGACATGGCTACTGCTTAGACACAGCAGCTGAGTATTACTACGTACAGCATGTTTGTTCCTACTTAACAACCACCTAAATTAGAGAGGATCCTTTGCTGCTTGGCTGCTCTGTTACTGTCTATTTGCTCTTCCGAAGAGCAGGATTAAAGATTTATTGTTAGGAGCAGTCTTAATATTCCTTTTATTTGGAGCCCTGTAAAATCCTGAGGTGACCACAGCATTTGCACTAGCAACCTTAGGAAAGCTCTTGGGAATGATCTCCAGTTAATCCACTTTTTAGCCATGCTGGTAACACCGAACTATAGCTATGAAATGTCCAGTTCAGGCTGTTTTCATGCTGATATATGTCCCCAGAGCAATATTCAGTTGTTGGCATCCCCAATCTGGCTTTAGATCTCTCCATTTTTACAGGCCATTTAGATTATTTTCAGGATCTACCACTCCCTGGGCCAGAGGCATTTGTGGAAGGCTGCATGTTCAATCCCTGAGAGGGGAGGGAGTGTCTGCCATTGCATAATAGCCGTTACATCAGATTAAGGAGAGGCATTAGTGAGGCCTGAGGGAAATCCTAGCTATCCTAGAAATAGGAAGGGAGACAGTGTTGCCAGTTCTCACCATATTTGGTGTTTTTCTTGAAGTCTCAGCTCCTGGAGTCAGGTGATTTACATGAGAAACTTCCATCTAAAAGGAATGTAAGTTTCTGCTTGTGAAGAAAACGTGAAAACACAACCCCAAAAAATTTAAACACCAGAAGGCAAATAAAAACCCCACAATTTAAAAAAAAAAAAATCTCAGGATTGTCTTAAAATCATAATTCTGGGAGCCTGACACGTGATATTGGGGTTTGGGAGAGTAATAGGGTTACTTAGGGTTCTCCCTAGGCCCTAGAAGACTCCCTGGGAAAAAAAAATAGATGCCCATGGGACTGTCACCTGTGGAAATGCAGGACGGAGCCTGTTTTTGCAGGCTTGTGTAAAGATACCAAGCTCTGGTCTCCAAGGCCAGACTTTCAGAACTAAGTGATTATCTACCCTAGGGATTTTTGCACCAGTAATACTATGCTTTCACTGTCCCAGTGCAAATCCCCTCATGTAGGAGCCCTGCACTGGTGTAAAAAGGTGACTTGCCACCATTCATTTTATCTTTGGGTGCTCGTGCAACACATGGACACACTAGAGCTTTCCATCAGAGCAGATATCTCGGCCTAGCTACACCAGTACAAAAATCCCCACTGTAGGCTGATGCCAAAAGGTCTTGAGAAAAACACTTGAGAATCCCCCTAGTTACATCACATGCTGCTTTTCTGCAAGAACTGAAACGGTGTTGCACTAGAGTGCCAGGATTTGCCATTCAACTAGTGGCTACGCAATGTGGGCTTCCAAAGTAGCATTAAACAGACAGTGGGTTTGCGAAGTCGGCTGTTTCTATTGGGTCAGCAAAACAGCATAATTCTTGTCTTGCCCGTTTACTGTCCTGCTGCAAGACCGTGGTTGAGCCTTCTGTTGGGAGCCTTGCCACATTTCAATTTATGGGCTTACAAATTAAAACATATGGCCTTTATAGATCTTTTTTCCCATAATGTCATAAAAAATGAAAACCAGCATTTTATGCTCTACTGCTGACCTTAGATTGTCATCGGTCCAGCTCCTAGTCTGCAAGGATCGGCTTCGTTTAAGAAAAAACAAAACAATAAAACTCTTGGCACAGAGTTCTTGGGAAAAAGTTTCCCACCATTACTAACACCTTTGCAGCTCCTCTGGTGGGAGCACTAGCGTGGGCTGGCCAAAGGTATTTTAAACTCCACCTTGTCTAATCCTGCTCAGAGCAAGTTGAGCTAATGCTAGGCCTTGTCTACACTAGGTAACCCATTGTTGCTTGCATTAGTGGAGCTGCTCTAGTTTTAGCAACATGGGAAAAGTTTACCCAGATAACCTGGCTGTACACAAGGCTACTGCGTTTTCTTTGGCTTGGAGTCTCCTAGGAACACGATGCATTGTCACAGCTTGGACTTGTTTGCCAGTCTGAGTCTGACTTTGCCTAGAGAACCGGCAGAGCTGTGTCCTCGGGTGCTGGCTTCTAAGCTGGATAGGCTGGTGTATTCAATTCCAAACTCCTTGGAAACTCCATTTCCTGGGTTTGAAATAGGGGAAAAGGCTGTTCTTAGAGAAATCCAACTGGGTGTTTTTTGGATCTGCAACAGTCCAGGAGAACTCTGTGATTTGTCTGTGTTTGGAGTGTAACCAACAACAGGGGTATAAAGGCAGCTTTTATTATAACAAAGCACATCTGGTCTTTAGGTTTGTTTTAGAATTTTATCACCCCAAAATTTCAGGGAGCACTCGATGATGCCTTTAACAGCCCTGAAAGTGTAAGACGGGTACAGCTCACGGAGGCGATGCATCTGCTGTACCGCAGCTATGCCAGGGAAAATCTGTCATAGCCTGCAGCCTTCCTACCATTCCAGACCTGAGCTGCTCCTGCATGGCTGCTGCTGGGAACGCTGAACTGTCTGGAGGGGTTTTGTTTGTTTGTTTTTGTGACCTGCATAAACCACCAGCTCCGTTTTCGCTTACGAAACCCAAAGGAGCAACTGAAGGGGTAATAATAGGCAATTGAAGGTGTGCTTTGGCTGGGAATGCATGAGTGGTATCGGCCTCCCGGTTTGCATTAGCTGCCTGGCAGGTTGAGGAAGGCACTTACTTGTCATTCTGGGCTCTCTGAGTCTATTACTCTTGCTCACTCTGCAATGTGAAGCAAAGGAATCTCAAGTAGAATCAAGGTCTCAGCCAAACCCCTTTCAATGATCCTGATAGAGAGCAAGCAACTGCAACTCCCATTGATCTCCAGGGGGTTCGCGACTGCCCAGCACCTCTCTGGATCAGGCCCCGACTGACCCAGAAGAATGTTCTCTGAGGGGTGTGTTTTCAAAAGGATTCTACAGGTCTCAGTTGGCCTGGAATATTTAGCAGCGCTGGAGCTGAAGAAAAGCAGATGAGACTGGCTGCAAGTCGCTGGCAAGTCTAGTCTGTGAAAAGACTCTGGCAGTATCTCCTCACCTCATCCTGCCCATGCTAATCGGAGCTGTCCATCACTGCGGCTCTGCCCTGCGGCTGTGTGGTTAGCATGTGTAGGAGGACGGCTGAGCACTCGCCAGCCCAGTAATACCCTTTCTGAAAGCCTGGGGCAGAGGGGAAAAACCAACTCAGATTCTCTTAAAGAAACCGTGTGGGCTACTAGGGCAGGCAAGGTCAGCTTGACCTGCCCTGATGGAGTTAGATACAATATGAGCCTGAGACATTGGTGTAAATTGGTACCACCTTTTAGGTAGCTGATTCAGTTCCCTCGTTCAGCAGTCATGGAGATGGAGTCCATGCCTCTGAACAGATGTAGCATGCTGGTGTGGCTGGGGCAGAGCAGGGGTATTGCAGAAGAGGGGATTTCCAGGTGAGCTAGAATGAGGAAAGACTGGCCCCTCAGCCTATTCCTCTGTGTTTCTGGGAACAAGAAAAATCCCTTTCAATTGGCTTGTGGGAAAGGTAAATCCCTTGAAGTCCCCAGCATGTGCAATTTCGTAACAGGCCTGAATTTGTTGGTTGGAATTCACTGAGCTCAGCTGGTTCCTTTGTGTGGGGTGGGAAGGGAGGAAGAAAGGGGATGCCTGGAGGGGGGAGTTAGTTGTATGGCCTTGGTTACCAGTTGAAAACCAAACCTGCGTCCGCTTTCCTGTGAACTGAATTGAAAGCGTTCAGACAATTAACACAGTTAGCATGGTTCAAGTCACAGCCGCAGTATTGGCCAGGAGAAGGAGTGTTGGGCAGGAACCCGGTTCCCCGTCCTGTGACCATTTTTGAAAGTTCAAAAAATTTTACCCTCCTGAGTCAGGACAAGAAGTCAAAATCTCAGAACTGTTCCCCAGGTTCTGCTTTCCCGGTTTGGGTCCCTTGAAATGTTTTGTTTTGATCATTTTAAAACCTTTTATTTTGAGTCCAACCCTTTTTCCTTTTCTGTTTTTAACCTTTTACGTGGCCTAATTAGCTTAAATTTCTAAATGAAAAGTCCTTTCAAATCAGAAAGCTGGTGGTTTTCATTTTGAAAATACATCAGTTTTTAAACCTTTTTTTCTTTTTCTTTTTCTTAGTCACGGGAACTGATCCCGTTTTGCAAACCATTTTGGTTTTGACAAATTGGCATTTTTCAGTGGAAAAAAACATTTTGTCTAACATTTCCTCACTGGCTCTAGTAAGATGTTTCCCTGCCTCCCGTATTTAGGAACATAGGACTTGCTAGATGGGATCAGACCCAAGGCCCATCTAGTCTTGTATTGTCTTTGAGAGTGACCACACCAGATGGTACAGAGGAAGGAGCAAGAATTTTGCAGTAGGCAGATGTGATGGGTAAGTGTGAAATATTATTCCATTCTCACTGGCTGAGACCTTCCCCAGTTTCTGGGGGATGATTTCGGTTTCTCTAGTGAAGGGGCCACTGCATGCATAGCGGAGCTGCAAACACCAGTGTTTTTAAATGAAGGCTCAAAGTTTTGAGAATCCAGCCAAACCACCGCAATCCGCACATTGATGTGGTCATAAACATGAAGTGGGCCCTGCTCTCAGGAAGAAAGAACCTTCTGGGACTGGAAACATAACCAGATGAGGAAGACACTTTCCAAATAATACGTGTGCTGGCCAGACATGGGGCCCAGGCTGCAGAATTGGACTCTGGACCCACATCCAACTTCTCCCAATGTTTATGAGCATTCAGAACTGCAAGGTGAGGCTCTAGATCTGAAGTTTGGGGTGTGCAGGTCCCTGGTTTTAGTCCCTAGTGTTAATACTGTAGGCCCAGTTATCAAATGAGGGTGCTGTATTAAAAAGATTAAATCTCATATTCAGGGCTTAATTACCAAATTTCACGTGTAGGCAGAGTGTGAATGTAAAGTACAATAGCTATTCTTGATTGACTCCAGTTGTGGGCACTGTTGTTCTGGAGTAAGAACATCCATATATGGAGTTAATCAGGAACAGTTAATCAAGAAGACCTATTCCAGAATAACTCCATGTAAACTAGACTTTATACACTTTATTCAGCGCTTTAAGAGTCAAACCCTGATCACATTGACATGGTGGGACCTTTCCCATAGAGCCCTTACGTGGGACTGAGGTGAGAGCCCTCTGCAGAGTGAATATTGATCCTTTTGTGTAAAAATTGCACTTCCCTTTTATGGGCTGGTCTCAGAATCCAAATACAGACCTGCACATCCTGCCTAAAACCTGCGTCTTTGATGAGTGGGCTCCCCAGCAACAGCAGCAGCCAGAAGTGCCCAGCTTTGAGCTCTGGGGCATCTGTTAAAGACGCACACAAAAACAAAGAAAATGGCTTAATGTGCTCACTGACAATTATTCAATAATGGCAATTATTTCAGCTCCCCAGGAATGAAACCAGAGATTGGAAAAAAGAAATCCCAGGTAAACTGAGGGTTGGGACATCCAGGGCCGTACATTAAAATGGTTTCACTCTTGTTAAATGCCTGTGGGCTTCTTTTTATGCCATGCTGGTTCATTTGGGCCATTAGGGAGTAGAGAATTTTAATAATCTGGCCAAATATATTTATTCTAAAATACAGGAAGTTTGGTGGAGTTTTCAAAACTGCTCAGCCTAACTCCGCTCTTTGAAACCAACGGGAGTTCTCCCAGTGGCCTCACTGGGGCAGAGTTACGCACACTGAAAATCCCTGCTGTAACTCATAGATTTCAAGGCCAGAAGGGTCTGTTATGATCACCCAGTCTGTGCATAACAGAGGCCCGAGAAGCTCACCCGGGAACTCCTAAACCAAGCCCAAAGACATCCAGCCTTGATTTAAATTCTCCTAGAGGACAAACCTAGTGTTAAACGGAAAGACAAATAAATACAGCCCGGTGTGTGCTAGGGGACAGGAACTGTGCTCTTCCCATGCTTAAAATTTGCCTTTTGAGATGCCCCATTAAATTCCAGTAGGAAGATTTCCCAAAGCATGGTTGTCCTATTACCCAGATTAGCACTGCTGAATTTCTCAGCAGCTGCGCTCAAAGACAGTGGGTAAAATACTGGCCCCAGGACTTTTGCCATTGATTTTAATGGAGCCAGGATTTCACGCTGAAAATATAAGTCCAGTCTTCCAGGTAACCTCTTGCCTCCCCTGAAGGTAATGGTGATCTGTGTGGCTGAAAGATCTGCCAACTTGGATTCTATAGGAGGATTGGGACTTTAATAAATAAATTCTGTTGAAGATCAGATGGCTGAGCTTAGGCATCTCCCATTTAATGTTCCCTATGGCTCCCTAATTTAAAAAAAAAAAAAAACCAATGTGTAAACATTTTCAGTAATAACTGAGCCACACGCGTGTCCCTGTTCACTGCTGGGTTTATATGTCTAAAATAAATAATCACTAAATCCACTATCTTCGTCTTATGTCGATTGAGCAGCCAGCAAATTGCCTACCAATACAATCCATCCGTTTGAAATGTACAATGCACAACAGAAGTATTCAATTTATTTTATTGCAAAATGACATATTGCCTTAAAACAAAAACAAATATTTAAGACTGAGGGTGCACTGATGTAACAACCAAGGGAACATTACAATGCAAAGCCATTCGCGCTCTCTGTCCTCTCTTGCCCTCTGGATGCTGGAAAGAGTCGGTCTGAGAAAAAGCTAAAGGAAATGCGACTTCATGTCTGGCAAAACCATCCCAGAGGCATTGTTTCCAGTCCAGTGCAATGGAACGAATTCCTTTGAGCGTACTGACACTGTAGACAAAACGTCCTAGGAACCCTTGCAAGCCTTCCCTCCCATTCTGAAATGCTCACTGAAGTAATTTAAAGTACCCTGTTTAAAAAAAATATCCGTACCAAGGAGACAGAACAGTGCAACCCTCTCTCTGCCTGCCGCATGAGAGGAGTTAGAGAAGGGAATTGACCCGTCAGGTCCATGAATCTGTTCCACCATAAATACAGGTATAGTTATCCTAACAAGGTACATATCAGGTGTTGAAGTGATGCTACCCTTGACCTTAGTCAGTGGATATGAGGGTGGGAGTGGGGTTTTAACTGTAGAAAAAGGAAATCCTTATTAAACTCAGCAATCTGACTTTACCTCAATAGACTGCAAAACATGTAACATACCTGCCAGTGTGTACCACTGGCCCCCCCACTTGAGGATAATAGTCTGCTTTTGACAGATGAGGGTGTTACCCTTTAGATTGAGTGGCAGAGGTCTGTGCTGTGGTGCTGAAGGTTCTGGGTTCACCCCCTGCCACCAGCTCCCACAAGGTGTCATTACACATGCTTTTCAGAAGAGCTGATTCTCATTGGTTTGGAACGTAAGATTTCCTGTGCAATTATTGGCTATTTCCCCATCTGTAAAATGAGGATGACAGTAATCACCTTTGCAGAATGCTTCGTGACCCTCAGATGGACGTAGCTCTAGAAGTGCCAAGTATTCTTCATTAGCTGCTGTGCAAAACCTCAGTGCTAAAACATGGCCTGAAACCTGCAAGCTTTCAGGTTGCATTGTGAGCTTGAAGCCTAGCCCAAGGATGGGGACATTCTGGGCGAGGCAGAGTCTGAACGGAGAGTCAGCTGCTGAAACTAAGCAGGGGAAGGTCTGGCCGAGTTTTGCTTTGAGGGGTGGGGTTTGTTGAATCCTGGCCCCTGAAGAAAACTTGGGAGGTGAGAGGTATGAGTTCTTGAGCACCAAAGCCTCAGAGAGGGCCCTGTCTGTGCTCTGAAATGTTGGCCTCTGACTCAGCTCTGTTAATAGCAGCGTAAATGCAATGAAATACAACTACTGCCCATGCTGTTGCATGTTAGCAAATGTGCCATGGAAGTGAGTGCCCTTTAAGTACTCTGGAGCTAATGGGGGATAGAAACCGACCAAAATGAGCACTGGTGAGCAGCAATCCCTCTCTCAATGAGGAAGGGAAGAGAGATGAAGCCTGCGTGAACACCTTGGGAGCTCTGCACTTTCCCTCTCCTGCAGCCTCTCATCTATTTCGCACACAGGGCTGCAATGAGCCTTGCCTCACTGTGTTACTTCCAGGAGCTGTGGCTTGAGCAAATGTTTTTCGGGCAGCGGCAAGCCAATTTGTGCAGCACCTGAGGACAATCGGAGGGAACCCCTGCAAATGAAAGAGCAACAGATTTAAAACAAACAAACAAACCCCACCCTGTCTCTTCCACATACACTCCCTGGTGCAGCTTCCATCTCCTGACATGCTTTAGGAAATATAATGCAGTGTCTGCCTCAGACAGCTGGTCGATTTGGCAGCTCAGAAGTACTGGGTGGAACAAAAACAGTTTAGTCTTGTGCCTTTCATTTCCATGTTCAATTGTAGATTCCTCCTCCCCTTCCTTTGAAGGTGACTGACTACTGCAGGCCAGGACTTAGGGAGCACCGATGTTTACATAGGGAGTTCTGGAGAACCGCATGGTCTCCGTGTGTTCAGAATCCTCAGTGTTCTCTATTCATCACAACTGAGTCCTGTCCTTTCTCTGCTGTGAAGGTGAGCTGCTGCAGGGCCTTGGTTTTATTTTTTTCTTCCAAGAGCAGCAGGAGATTGTAAAGGGTTGAGCCATCACGCCATTTGTGAAAGCTTCCAGGACTTGCTTCTTGTCCATAGCAGGTGCAAGGCTTTTTCTGAAGAGAGACAGACCTCTACCCCTCCTGCAGCCAGCTCCTCCACCTTCTCTCTGGGCTGTGTTCAGAAGTGCTGTTAGTGACCCTTAGCTATGGATCAGGGTGGGTGCACTTGGGGATCCTAGACGCGTGGGCCTTATAGACAAGATATTTTCAAAAGAACTCTGTATCCGGTAGAGGCTAGATTGTCAAATGAGCTCAGCTCCCTTTCTAGGCACCTTTAATGAAGTGGCCAGAACGGACCCCATGGGATAGAACACCGTCAATATCACAGACCCACGGTTCAGCCACGCGGCCTCTTTAGAGTAACTGTGCTGTGTTGTGGAGGGGCAGCATGCCCCGACCCCTGCCTCGTCTGTGACGGCACTGGGACCTCCACCCTTGTCAACACCACTCTGTCATTTATTTACAGGGTTTTACTCTCTCCACCAATACACAGCAGTTACCTTTACACTGTATCTCAGCTTTCTGCTTAGCTCTTTGTATGTCACAACTGTTCAAAGTACGAGATTGCACCCATTCTGCACCCACAGCCAGGAATTGAACCCAGGAATCCACATTGCACTGGTGTCTCAGAAATAGTGTTTAAAGTGTGTGCCGTGTCCTGGGAGGTTGGTCCATGCAGAACAGTGGTTTTCAACTGTGGTCCGCAGGCCCCTGGGGGTTCACAGACTGTCTAAGGTTTCCAAAGGGGTCTGTGCCTCCATTCGAAATTTTTTAGGAGTCCACAAATGGGAAAAAAGGTTGAAAACCACTGAAGTAGAGGAAACTAGCCTACTTTTGCAAGTAGTTGCCCTTTAGTTCAGGTAGAAGTGGTCTGTGCTGTGAAGCTGAAGGGTTTAGACGCCAGTGACCATGCCTGTAGCAAACAATAGAATGTGCTCATGTAATTAAAGACCAGCGTAGTGCATCCATGCAAGGGCAGAATTAAAACAGAACTGGAATGGGATGCTCAGCAATCCTCCTGCTGCCAGAGTTCTCCAGGGTAAACAGGATCTCATTTTCTAATCCAAAAAGCCAACAGGAAAAAAAAAATTCTATAAAGAGAGGGAAAAAAATCCTCCCATTCTGGGCTTCCTTTTTACAGAAGAACAAAGGGCACAAACCCTACACTCATTCCCTCAGTGGTGACCTTTCATTGCGAATGGTGTATAGTTTGGCATGAGGGATCTAAGTGCCAACTTGTGCATTTTGTGGCATGTGATCTTCATCCATCATGAGCCAATGTAGCTGAGCATGACACAGCCCGAGAGTTTGAGCATCTCTTATCTGAGCCTGGTAATTTGTCACGAATAGTTGGGATTTACTGCTCGTCTTGCGCAGGAACCGTTTGAAAGCTGAGGGAGCAGATTACTGATGGGATCTAATTCTCAGCCTGATTAGTTTCTTTAAAGGTGTGCTGCCCCTTGCATTGCTAATTCGTCTATAATTAGACAAACCAGTGAATATCTGGTTAGGCTGAGCGCTTTAGAACTTGCTCTGTGGTTGCTTAGAGAAGGCAGGATTTACACCAGCCCATAACAGATGCTGTGAAATATTTACTTTCATATAAAATTCAATACTTTTCAACGCGGTGTCATAAGTTTATCACGCTGAAGCCATAAAAATCGCATTAACAGGAACAAATACTAGTTCTTCAGAAAAGGTTTGTAGCCTTCATATTCCCAGTGTATATGTTTTCAGTGCTATTAATCACGCCTATCTTTGATTCTTGCTTTATAACCACAGTAGCTCTGTTTGGAGTAAGCTGTGCAATGGATCTGCTTAGAGCAGGGGTCGGCAACCTTTCAGAAGTGGTGTGCCGAGTCTTCATTCATTCACTCTAATTTAAGGTTTTGCGTGCCAGTAATACATTTTAATGTTTTTAGAAAGTCTCTTTCTATAAGTCTATAATATATAATTAAACTATTGTTGTATGTAAAGTAAATAAGTTTTTTTAAAATGTTTAAGAAGCTTCATTTAAAATTAAATTAAAATGCAGAGCCCCCTGGACCGGTGGCCAGGACCCGGGCAGTGTGAGTGCCACTGAAAATTAGCTTGCGTGCCATAGGTTGCCTACCCCTGGCTTACAGTAACGCACTACCTGAGTCGGCTGCTCATAACACTCACTTTCCCGTGCAGAAAGGAAAGGGTTAATGTGTTGCTACCCTAGCACTGTGTTGTCTCCCTGCGTGAGTTTTTTCTCACTGCAGCGAGAGCTGGTATTTAAGAGAACTGACTGCTAGCTCCGTGTGTGACATGGCTTTTTCGGAGTTGCTAGACAGGCATATCGGCTGCTAGGTATTCATTATGAATGAGGCACGACAAGCCAAGCAGCACCCAACAGGCAAGGTGGAGGTTTTGAATAAGGGACAGATTTTTAAAGGAGCTGAGCATCCAACAGGTCCCACTTACACCCCTAAATGAGTCTGCCGAGAGTGGACTTGAGACTTACCCTTCAATCGGAGAGTTGGACAGCTGGCTGTTCTATGCCTGGTTCTGCCACCAACTCACTGAAGGCAGAGCACAGCTCTGGGCCTCAGTTTCCCCATCTGTAAAGCGAGATGTTACGATTTTAAAGTGCTTTGTGATCCTCGGCTGGAAGCTGCTATGGAAATGCAAAGCATTATTTATTTGCAGTTGTGAAACCCCTGATAACTCAACTGGTTTAATAATAAAGTGTTATCAAACTATTATTATTCAAGGCTGATTGCAAACAGGGCCAGGAGATTGCACTGCTTTTATCCAAATTTCCTCTGCAGCTTCGGTGAGATTTTTCCTTTCCTGAAGTGCTGTGGTGGTGGTCCTGTTTGTTTTGTTTGCCAAGCATTTGCAACATGCTGGGCCTAAAATCTAGGCAGCCTGACCTGAGGAATTTACAACCTAGACAAGGTTTAGTAGTTTACGTTTTACACAGTACTGTACTGTATTTGCTATTTTTTTGGTCTCTGCTGTTGATTGTGTACTTCCAGTTCCAAATGAGGTGTGTGGATGACTGGTCAGTTCGTAACTCTGAGGTTCTACTGTCTATGCCATACCTTGTCCTGTCCTGTTGCTTAAATCTATAGAATTTTGTTATTATAATTTCATATTTTTCTTGACACTTAATTCAGTAACGTGTATTCACTGACTGGTTTTAAATCAAATCCAAGCATCCCTCATGTGCCATTTTAGGGAACAAGAAAATGTGATAAGTGAATCGGATATTTTGATCTGATATGTGGGAAAGCCCAGTTATAGCACTGTTTTGATGGGAGCCATGGTAATGTGACCGTAATGGCCCCAACAACCCTTCACGCTGCGCTTGCTTCATGCCTTATGCAGCATCCCAAATGTAGCCATTGTACCTAAGAGGACGTTCTAGCTCTCCCACCGGCTCTGGTACATTCTCGGATAGTGTGAAAGCATTTTCTCTTATGGGAGCAAACACAATGGCTCCAAAGTTTTTGTGAAGGAGTGATTAGGTTCTTTGGTCCTTTGGTTAAGTTATGAGGCAGCAAAAAGATGATATTTGGTATAAATCATCGTTAATCTTTAGCTGATAGTGATGAACAAATCTGAGCCACTTTGCTGGTCATGGCTACACCTAACCTCCCTGCCTCCCTCTGCTCTGCTCTCGCTCTCCTTCCTTACAAAGAAAACGTGCTTTAAACAAAAGGCAAACAAGGAGGAGGAAGGAAAACACCAGAAGAAGGAAAGGCTGGGGCTCCCATGTACCCCAGGGGGGATGAGCAAATAGAAAAGGTGGCCATGGGGTCTTCCATGGGATTCTCCAACCCTTGCCCATTTTTTATTGATCTAAAACTTTCTTGGGACATGTGGAGAACACGTTGGCGGCAGCTGGAAGTGGGTGGTAGCTCAAAGAGGAGTCTCTCCTGCTGAACTCCACGCTGTGTTGGCCCATGAGAGGAAACTCTCTTGGCAGCATGAGACCAACTTTTCTGATGGAATGAGCTGGTGCTGACCGCTCGGTGATTCACGGTCCGCAGCCAGAGGAGAACCCAGAGAGGATGGGCCTTCTGCTCCGTGAGGCACAGTGAATGGCCTGCTTACAACTTGCTGTCCCGCTCCTACAGCCACCATATGTGGATAACTCTGTGGCACTTTCTGTTACCCTGCATGGCGAAAGGTGAGAGAGAAGGTGGATGGAGAAGGGATCTTTGTTTGTTTGGTTGCTGGGTTTCAGTGATCAGGGTGGAAATTTTGTTTTTCTGCTGCCCTAAGGCACCCACCCCCCCACCTCACCCCCTAAATTTTTTTTCTGGGGCTACAGAGATCAAGCCAGTAGAATCCTCCTCCCCTTCTCCGGTGCAGGGGTAGCACAGAAGGGGACAAGCAGTGCGTCCCTGGCTCAGTGTCTTTCAGAGACCAAAGGATTGACCATCAGAATCCACCAAGCACATGGAGCGAGGCTGCAAAGTGGTTACTGTGTTGGGTGGGACTGAAGCTGCCCACGGTGCCTCTGAAGCCCCAGCTTCTGACCGTGAACTGAGCAGAGAAAGCCGTCTGCAAAACTGGCCAGTGCGGCTCTTTGCCCCACTGCTCCTTGCTGCTGGTGGACTTGGGGCTGGGCCTTTGGCTCTGTGCAGAAGATGCACAACTTGTGGAAAGAGAGGGCTGGGGCCTGTTGTCTTCTGTGTGTGAGGACTGGGGGCTTTAACTTACTCATCTGCATTTTTTGTCCTTGGAGGGTGGCTGTCAAGAATGATGCACCGGTCGGTTCTCTTTTCTCCTTGCTGTCCATGGTACTTGTATGGCCTCCATTAGTGCAGTGCCCGAGCACTAATCATAGCTGTTAATGGATCTATCCTCTGAACACTCCTGTGTGGTGGGACGCTGCTATTATCCCCCATTGACAGGTGGGGAACTGAGGCACAGAGAGGCTGAGTAACAGGCTATGTCTACATTACAGTGCCTATGCTGCCATCGCCTCCCCATGTGTATGGCAGCAGAAGGAGTTTTTCCCACCAGTGTAGGACCACCACCTCCACAAACGTTAGCTCTGCTGACAAGCATCTTCTGTCGGCCGAGCTGCATCTACACTGCGGGTTTTGTCAGCAGAGCTGTGTCACTGCAGCATGTGGTTTTTTTCATACCCCTGGTGGGCATAGCTATGTGGGTATCAGTTTTAAGTGTAGATTGAGCCTAGCTTGCCCAAGGTCACACTGGAAGTTTGGAATCTATATTCCAAGCTGAGAGCCACCGTAGGGATCGCTTGAATGTCTATTGCTCCGGACGTCATGGCACTTCACAAGTGTTTATTAAGGCACATGGCATCCAGGCAGATATATAAGCAGCATTAGGCCACTTTTACAGATGAGTAACATGAGAGAGACACAGTCCACAGGCTTTACGTGAGGTGACCTGGTGAATCAGTGGCAGAGCCAGGTCTGAAAGCAAGGAGTCTTAGCTCCTGGTCCTTTGTTAACCCACCAGGCTTGGCAGTGATACTCCTCTTTCCTACCTGCATCCTTCTTGTGAGTCTGGTGAAATCCCAACCCATTTAGCCCAAGCGAATAGCTCCTTTCCAGCATGACCTTCTCTGGAGGGCCCCTTTCCTGTGATCCAGAGCATGCCCTGATCTGATTTCCACGACGCCCTGGGGCTCCAGGAGCTGGAGGACGCAGTGTGCAACATTTCTTCTTTTTTTTTTTTTTTGGCCTTGAAATTGGAGCAGCAGCACGTGAATGCTCCCACAGAATACAGAGGCTTTGGGGTGTCGAAGGACCAATGGTTGTGGGGGCCACATTGCATTCCCCATAATCATCAGCCCTGCAAATCTCATCCCTTCACACAGAAGCAAATGGGTTTCATTTGCCATGTGCGCAGAAGGGAAAAAGCCTTTTTTTCGACCTCTCTTTTTAGTAAGTCCCAAACTGAGCATTGATGGTAATTAGGCAAGTCAGACATTCAGCAAAGCAGCCAGTTCAAGGACAAACAGATTTTAATTAAAGGCTGCATGCATTTGGGAGCCGTGACACTCTTGTGCCTGAGTTGTTACTATGGTAACACCAGAAAGCGTATGCGATTGTGTTTGTGTGTATGAAGTTCACAAATTAGGCTCAGTGGCAGAACGGATTTCACCTCTGGCCAATCTAAAATGAGAGCGATTGATATTGCCCTTGGAAGAAGTAGATGGGTGTTTTGTTACCGTTAGGTTTTTTGTAAGCTTGGATTGTTTGGGGGTTTGGTTGGTTGGTTGTTTTTTTTTTTTTTTAAATAAGTCATTTACATAATTTTAAAAGTTTCATCTCCTTTTGATGAGCCTGCTGATTGGAACGTGAGCTGCTCCCTGATTATTCATGCTCCATAGGATTAGAGGAACTGGTGCACTCAACTTTTATGCGCACTATACTCAGGCAAACAGGATCCTAGGGGAAGGTCAGTCTTGAAGCCAGCTGAAGTTTTATTTGAGTGAAAATCTCAGGATTTGACTCATTTGCGATGTCTTATTCCCCTTTCCCTGACCTCTGTCTTTTGATTGTAAGCTTTTTGGGGCAGGTGTTGGGAAAGTGCCTACCTAAGACGTAGAAGGAACCACTCCAAATTATTATGAATAATAATAATCGTAGAAGCCAGTCCTAATGATCCTGCATTTTTGGCAAACCACAAACTGCCTTTGGAACCCGTGGGAGTTTGGGATGCTGAAAGAATGCAAAACTGGGCCCTTACAGGGCAAAATACAACAAAGGACGCTTATTCTTGCAAGGCTCGTTTCTCTGCACAGCTTTACAGGCATGATGTATAGACCTGGGTCGAAGACAGATGGTGTAATAACTTTTTATTTCCATTGAAAACTGCTAAAGCAGGATTGGTGTTGCCCTGAAACTCAGACGGGCTTCCTAACCCAAGCAAAACAACCATATAAATCTGGGCATTTTACAGTAGTTTAACTCAAATGTTTGTGTTGGGGTTTGAAGTAAGCGTTAAACAAGCTGTTCTGGGGTGTTTTCTCCCTTTGTTATTAAAGGACTGGGGGGCCACCAAGCAGTCAGAGAAGGGAGGTCATGACAGTATGTCAGCTGGAGAGAGAGTTCTAGCTGTCTGTTTCCCTGTATTATTTTAGAAATTTGATCCAGCCTGAGAAGTAACTGCTGCGGCTTTTCTTTCTTCCAGCTACCGTACTGCCATTTTCCCTGGTTACCCGCCAGTCAGACTGTTGTTTATGAACTTGGGGGATATTTTCCAAGGCACAGTGGAGAATTCGACACCCAGTTCCCATTTAGTGAAATAGCAGCAGCAGGAGCAGCTGCTAAAATGTTTAGAGCTTAAAGAACTTAAAGCAAATGATGCTAAAACTATGCCCCGTGTATGCCTTGGATTGTATTGGTGCTGGTTTTGTTGAGAACAACACAAATGTTGCAGCAGCTTCCCCTTTTGAATCTGCGCAGAACAAATAAGTGGAGTGCCAAATTGTCCCACGGTAAAGACAGAATTGTGTCCTCTTGCTCTGTATTGGTATTTCTATGGCCTGCTTCACTGGATGATAATAATAATCTCTAGCTCTTCTATAGCACTGCTCATCAGTAGATCTCAAAGTGCTTCATAAAGGAGGTCAGTATAATTTTCCGATAGGTGAACTGAGGCATGGAGATGTGAAGTGATTTACCCAAGGTCACCCAACAGGCCTGTGGTGGAGCCAGGAATAGAACACAGGTCTCCTGAGCCCCAGTCCTGTGCTCTCTCCACTAGGCCGTGCTGTCACTTTGTAGTACACTGTAACGTCTGGGCTCCTCACACACTTTATGAATTCTCCCCACATCCCTGCACTGTAGGGAATTGTTATCCGTGTTTTCCCGAGGCAGAGCTAAGGGGCTCTGCCGAGCTCACAGAGGGACTCCCATATCAAAGCCAGATTAACCACAAGACTGTCTTTCCTTAGCAGTTAGAGTAGCACAGATTTTGGGTTTGAGTCTCGGCTCAGCTGCTGACCCCCTGTGCAAGGCACCCGTCTGTTTCCCGGGATCCCCAGCTGTGGAGCAGGGGTATTGCATTTCTACTTGCAGGGCAGAAATGAGGGTTAAGCCAACTCGCTGGGTTTCCCGCAGTCACAAGCGTGTGACGAAGTAGCCCCCAAATAGTGACGCTGGTGAGGCAACCGGGAAGCTCCACTTCTCAGGCTCTGTTGCCTGAGAACCCGTGTTTTGCAGCTCGGCCTGCAATAGCCGTTCTCAGCCTGGCGTGTTGGCTGGTTAAGCGCTCTGGGTCGCTCTGATCAGGGTGCAAAGCCAGTTGAAGTAAATCCTCCTGTTGGGAGGAGGGGCTGTATTGACAGGATTGCCTAGCGAGATTACCAGGCCAATAGGATTAGCCCACAATGGGAAGGGCTGGCTTGGCTTGCTGACACAAGAGAAGCACAGGTCTGCTTGCTCGGCACTGATGTTGCCCATCTCCAACATGCAACAGCCATGCAGTTGGCTGGGTGTGCGGAGTGAATAGTCCGGAACAAGCCATTGAAGATCCAACCTGCCGCAAGGGTTACCCTGGGCCTCTGCAGGTCAGGTGCTCAGTGCCCCATTTTAAAATGGGTTGGTAGGGCTCCGAGTGCCGGTGGGGAGCTCTCTTCATCTACAGGGGAGGAACAGCAAAGGCACTAGTGGAGTAAGTTTCTTCGTGCCACCGTGCCTCAGGCTTGATCTTCAGAGGTCACACTTGCCGGCGATTGGCCCGTTCTTTCTGTGGCCTCTTTGCTGTGGCAATGGGGACAGTGTTACAATCCATCCTTCTACAATCCAGAACCAAGGAACCCCGATGCAATGGTGCAGCCGTCAAACTTTCTACAAATCCCTCCGCCTCCTCTCTACCCCTGGCTTGTATGACTCCGGACAAATGAGTTCTGTTTTCTCCAGGCCAAAGAGCAGTCACGTACTCTTGGCCTCAGCAACTTGGATGTTAGATTACAGGCAAACAACAAAACAAGAAAGAACAAAGAAAAGTCTGAGTGAGAGCACAGTGTGAGTGAGTCTTCTGTGACATCTTGCAGCCAGTCTGCCTTGCAAAACGGCAGCTGCCTTTGCAGACAAGCTAGACATTTTAAAGGTGCAGCATAGAGGGGGGAAATGTGTCATAAGCTGCATTATCAGTGACATTTCCAAAATGTCAGTGCTTGGGTCACTGAAACACTCTTTTCCTGTTCTGTCTTTCTTGTGCCTTGTCTACTCACAAGTTTTTGTTCTGCTATAACTATATTGCTGGGGGGTAAATTAGCAGCCCAAAAAGCTGAGAAATCCACCCAGATTGTTTCAGGAATGTCGTGTCCTTCATTTGCCCAGGAAGCTGCTCAGACAAGCCAATCACACTTTTGGCAATCAGCTATATATATATATATATATATATATATATATATATATATATATATATATATATATATATATATATATATAAATTTTTTTAAGTCGTGCCTCAGTGAAATACCATTCTAACCACAAGCAAAAGCAGATCAGCGGGGAGTCGTCACATTTAAAGAAGGAGCGAGTCGTAATAAATGTGGGATCCTTTGTATAGTGTTTAGAAAAGAATTGAATAGAGAACTGCACCCCTGTGATAGAATATGCTAGCCAAGGACATTCTTGGGGAGGGGGGGGTGCACGAGAGAGACTGACCTGCTCATTATGGCTTGCAGAGATCAGTTTTATTATTTTTGGGAGAATTCAGTGGTGTCTCTCCAGTTTTCTCAATTGCTGGCTAGAATCTCTGTTGCTAAAGCCTTAGAAAGGTCACTTTTGCTTGTTTCAGTTCCTCAAACAAAGGGGCCAGTTTTACTTCTCTGGCCCAAAGCGGCGATTTCGTTCTGGTGGCTGTGCAGGCCACTTGTCGATGAATGGCAAACGCCCAGGTCTTTCCTGGATTTAGGGCTGATGACATTTGGGTGACAGAGTGCCACAGAATGAATTAACCCTAGGGGGAAATGAGGTTTGTCCAAAGCATTGAAAAAGAAAGGGGAAAGGAGGGGAAAAGAGCCCCGTCTGCAACTGGAGAGAGAGTGGCTCAGGTTCATCTCTTTATGCACTAGCTAGTCTTCACAGATACACTGCGCTGTTCCTCTGTCTCCACCCTCCCTGTCACCGCTCATGTGCTTTTGCACTGTCAGCTCCTGACTCCACTCTGCCAGTGGTGCCGGCCTTCGGAGCCCATTTCTTAAATTAACAAGCAAGCACCTTCGTGCTTTCTCTCCTGCCACCCCTATGCATTGGAGGAGCTACTACCTGCAAACAGCCACCAAGCCACCTCCTTGAGCTCCTTCAGATCCCTCCCTAAAACTGTCCTCTGCCCCGGGGCCTACAAAAAAACTCTGTAGTCAGGCAGCTGGTGTGCTGAGGCCACTGCTGATCATGCTGACCAGTGTTGCCTCGTTTTCTTGTGCTCTTCCTGACTGTCTACCCCAGTTGTCCCCAACCTGTCCTGTGGCAACACTTCTCTGCGGCATTTCGGCAGCAAGGTGTCCTGTGGGCGCACAAAAATGCTCCGGCGGGCACTGTGTTGGGGACCCCTGGTCTACCTCATCTACCTATTGTCTTATCTTAGACTTAGACAGTAAGATCATTGGGCCAGGGACTGTGGGTTAGTTCTTTGTTTGTACAGCACCTTGCTAAATGGGGTCCTGCTCCATGACTGGGGCCACTAGATGCTAACGTAATGCAAATAATGACTATCTGATGATGATGATGATCTGCTCTATAAACATTAATTGCCTCCCCCGCCCAATGTCTTTCTGAGGTAGGTAGGTAATATCCCCATTACAGATAAGGTAAGCTGAGGCTTGTGTCGTTACCAGAAGGCACATGGTGAATCAGTGGCAGAGCCCAGGAGTCCTGACTTCCAATCCTGCCCTACCCCACTATCGCCACTATACAACACTGCTTCTATTGCCTCCCGCTGCTTTCATTTTTTTTTCTGTTTTCTTGTGCAAAATCGACAGTGTCACAAATTTCTATTTTTAATTTGGGTTGGATGAACTGAGTGTTTGGTTCAGAGAAATAATCTCCACTAAGCAGTCAAAGAGCCTTATAGCATGCCACTTTAATGCTGTGCCTCACTTTCCCCCCTCTGTAGAATGGGGATAATATCGGTTACCTACCAGTATCTGCCTGTCTTGGGAGCATTAATTAGCTCTTGTTTGCATACGTTTTGTAGAAGCTCTGTGGAGTCGACGAGGGTTGCTATAAGAATCGAGGCAGTCTGGAAATCTAAAGGAGAAGGTTGGCATTCGTACCACGGATGTGATCTATCCCAGGACTAGTTTGTGGTGGGGGTCCTGTACCTCAGCCATGCCTAGCAATTGCTCTTGGTATTCTAAAGGAGGAAAATAAAATGTCTCTGTCTCTGTGACTCCCTGCCGTGTGCTAGACAATTCAGTGCTGCATGAGCAGACTTGGCAAGGAGACCTGTAATTGTAACGTTTTGCTCGTCAGCATGAACTCAGAGCAGGGGGGGTTATTTTTTTGCAATAAATATTGTAGAAAAGTACAAGTGCAAAAGTCTTGCACTCTGCACTCAATGGCTTGCTATTCCTTCGGTAGCTCTTAATTGCTCCATGGTGCTGTGGTGATTGTGTGGACAGTTTATCTTCCTATCTTGCCTGGAAACCCTGTGGTTTAGAGAGGTTAGATGTTTGAATAGTGAATCTGTCAAAACGACCATCCTGGAACCTAACATTGGCTACGTCTTTCAGGAAGAGTAAAGATGCTTCTCAGCTGTGAAAGTCCTTTAAATGTGTGCCCTGGGTTAATCCCCTGTAGGAGGCTTATTGCTTTATCTCAGCATTGTTGGGCAGGACTGTAAATAATCCTTTAAATGACTAATCTCAGCCAACACTGTAGCTCACTGTAGCAACTGCTGAACTCGAACGAATGGCTTGTATCCTATTCTTGATACTGACCGATCCAGCTGCTGCAGAGGAAATAGTGAAAACCCCCAAAATGCACCTGGGTGATTATGCAATACTATCAATGTGGGGTGAACTTCTCCACCCATCAGTTTGAGCCTCGACACTTGAGGCTTGAACGCCCTTGCTAATGTTCCTCTGGGGGGGTTGTTGCTCATGCTCTGCTTGTTCATGGAAGTCTCAATTCCTTATGCGAAAAGGAGGCCTTGTGGCGCCTTAGCGACTAACCAATTTATTTGAGCACAAGCTTTCGTGAGCTACAGCTCACTTCATCGGATGCATCCTGTGGAAAATACAGAAGACGTTTTTATACACACAAACCATGAAAAAATGGGTGATTATCACTACAAAAGGTTTTTTCTCCCCCCACCCCACTCTCCTGCTGGTAATAGCTTATGTAAAGTGATCACTCTCCTTACAATGTGTATGATAATCAAGGTGGGCCATTTCCAGCACAAATCCAGGTTTTCTCCCCCCGCCCCCAAAACCCACTCTCCTGTTGGTAATAGCTTATCTAAAAGCTTGTGCTCAAATAAATAGGTTAGGTTAGTCTCTAAGGTGCCACAAGTACTCCTGTTCTTTTTTGCAAATACAGACTAACACAGCTGTTACTCTGAAACCTGTCAATTCCTTATGAGTCTTGCTAAGATACTTCCCTGAATAGTACCTTGCAGCTGTGAGTTCCACCGGTTGAGTATGAGTTGTGCAAAGAAGGTTATGAGCTACAAACCAACTAGGCACTGTCAACGTTAGAGACTGCAGAGATGTTAGTGACAATTGTGTTTAAATACCTCATGGTTTCTATGACAGTTGGGATCTGTGCTGGCCAAACCATGCTACAAGTTTATCCTGCACTGCGGTGTAACACTGCGTTTGTGTTTTGGGGGGAACCAGAGTGTGGGGGGGCGCATACTGATCAGGCAGACCATAATGGAAGCCCAAATCACAACAGGTATCGACCCTAAATATGTGCCATCTAAACTTTTTAGTCCATGGAAAAAGCGTTTTGACCAAAATGAAATGTTCACGATAAATAAAGAAATCTATAAATCATTTTGGCCTAAATATTTTGGTTTTTGACAAAAAAAAAATTAAAGAATTGTCGTTAAAAATATTTTAAATATCATTGAATTTTTTTTAATGAAACAACCTCCCCCCCCCCCCAATATACTCATCGTTTTACAAAGTGTAAACAAGGTTATAGCAGGCACGGCTTTAGCCTCACCGTAGACAGAGCTGCAAGGCTCTTTGTGCGGAATACATTGCTTTGGGAGGAATACCTCTTGCGCCGTTCTTTTGCCCAGGTTCCCTATGCTTGAATGGGCTGTTGACCCTTATTCCCACCACCATGTGTGTAAGTAATAAGAGGTGTCAAGAAGCACAAGAGATGAAAGGTGGGCCCTAGCGCTATTGTGTAAAGAATGCTGATGGAAAAACTGACGGCCGGGAAGTTAATGAAAAGCAGGCCCAGGGAACTGTGGCTTATAAGCCAAGAAATTCTATACAGTCCAAAGTCTGTAGTGCTTGCCAGATTTCTGTGGTATTCATTAAAAATGTGCAGCAACCGGGCTAGCCTCTGTGTTACCCCTTGGGAAAGTGGCATAGGCATTAATTTAGGGTGGATGAGGTTTGCACCCCCTTAAAGAAAACCATACCCTCGTGCGGTGACTCGGAGTGTGTGTGGGGCCTGGGAACCAGGACACCAGGCCTGGATTCTCATCCGAACAATCCCACATTGACTCTGGGTGTAATGCTACCCAAATCACTTAAGCCAGCATTTTCAAAGGTGGCCTGTAATTTTGGATTACCCTTGTCTCAGACAGACAGGGCTTGATTTTTCAAAGCGGCCGAGCACTCTCAGTCCTAGCTGATGCCTGATATTTGCTCCTGTTCTTTTCACCGCCTCTTGTTTCACAGTCTCTTCAGTTCAGCATCACCCCATTCCCTTCCCTTTTTGCTGATCCCCCTCCTCACTAAGTCCACCCCAAAAAACAAAAATATTGTGGCACTAACATGATGTTTGTTGCCATCACATTGTTGGCTTGGCTGGTGTGTTCTACCCCTTCCCCCACCTTGGGTCTATTTAATTGCAAGCTTTATCGAGGACCGTCAACCACTCTTTGTTTGTCCAGTGCCTGGCACCAGGGACTCCAGTCTTGGCTGGCCCTTAGGCACTGCCATAAAAACATGATTAATAATTTTTTTATAGCCAGGCAGTACATGAGGTGCTGCTTGGGGAGGAAGAGACGCAACACAACTTTGCTGTGCAGTGGAATGAGGAGCTGGCCATACTGGCAGATGGTGAGAGCAGGTCGGGAAATAGCCCTTGGGTCCCCTTTGTGACAGTGGTGGGCACTTCTAATTAGTATAGTCCGATAACCCTTTAGGACCTGGGCCATTTGCATGTGCTAATTGAAGCCGGTTCAGAGGGCTGTTAAGAAGAATGGGCTTGTGGCTAAAGCACAGGACTAGGTGTTAGAAGACTTAGCTTCTGAGTCTGACTCTGCCACAGACTCTCTGTGCCACCTTGAGCCAGTCACTCAGCCTTTGTGCCTCGGTTTCTCTGTTTCTAGCATGAAGAGTGTGTGTCATGGGGGTGCGGAGGCTAAATGTAATGCGGGTGAAGCATTCGAGAGCTGTGGATGGAAGGTGCCCACGGTGTGCGGAGTATTGTTATTTTTTTCTTATTTCAAGAGGAGTCTGATGTTTTTTCACTGTTGAAAGGGGAAATCAGGAGTTCCTCCTCCAGTTCATGTGCCTAGCAGCCCTTGATCAGGGGGTTATTCTGTATGGAGCGTTTTGTACAACCCCCCATTCCCCTTCCCCACGTCTTCACACTTCGGGCAAAATTTTCAAAAGCTCCTAAGTCGTCACCTTGGAGCATGAGTCCTATTTTCAAAAGGGATTTATGCACCTAGGAGCCTAAATTCCATTGATTTTCAATTAAACTTAAGTTCCTAAGTGACTTAGGAGCTTTCGAAACATTTGCCTTTAATCTTTAAAATCTATTCTGGCTCTCCTTTGCCTTCGGAGCGTAGGGCCTTCCATCTGGTAGGGACAGCCTGTGGTTTGCATCACGCATTTGTTCCTTGTGCTCTCAGCGAAATGTCTGTCTTTTTAAAATGACAGTATAAAAAGGAGAGAACTCCAGAGCTTGGCTCATCTGGAAATTATCTTGATTTTAACAGAATGGAGGCCTCCTGCCTCGAACTAGCCCTCGAAGGAGAGCGCCTGTGCAAAGCTGGGGACTTCAAGGCTGGAGCAGCCTTCTTCGAAGCAGCAGTGCAGGTGGGGACAGAGGATTTGAAGACTCTCAGCGCAATCTACAGCCAGCTGGGCAATGCCTACTTCTACCTAAAGGAATATTCCAAGGCCCTGGAATACCATAAACATGACCTCACTCTAGCCAGGTAAGCGTCCCTGCGAACGCGATCAGTCAGGGCTCGAGGTAAGGCAAGATCCCTGGGATCCCAGGCCAGCAGCCTGAGGGAACCGGTCACTGCAATTGAGAACGGACCTGGGGCACCAGGGGATGACTGTCTGGAGAGAATCAAGGAGCCAGGGAGGAAGAGTCTGCCCGGGATATGGGATTGTGAGGAAGAGGAAGGAGTCTGAAAGTGGCAGACGTTTGCAAGCCCATCTGCTTTGTGTGTGCAAAGAGGTAACGCTGACTTGCACGCCCATGCAGCGGGTTTTTGTCAGCTGAAACCATACCTTTTGAAGGGTAGTGAAGGAGGCCTGCTGAAAATGTGGCCTCAAGACCCATTTAATAGAGGGGGCACCTTTAAAAATGGGACAATTCTCCGCCTGCAGTCGGTTAGATTTACTGTAATACCTGAGACTCTCTGCAGAGAACGTAGCACCAATGTGGTGGCCCGGGTGAGCAGCATGGTGTGGCATTTGTCCCTGCGTGACTTGCACTCCCTGCAGGGCAGCTTCAGAACCTGGCTGCCTCCAGACACTGGTATAAAACCAGTAACTAGACTGGGCTGGGCTAGTGGAAGTGCCATCCGGTGTGGCTGCATGTAATTTCCTGGTGCACCAGTCCCCAGGGGCTGGGAGTTGGGTGGAGGCAACAGTATACTCGGTTCCTGGAAAAGAAGGCAAACTCTGATTGAGCAGAACTGATAGGCCATCTGGGGCATTGTGTCCTGTCCTCTCCAGCTGAAAGGACCGTAAGTGGGGAGGGGGAGCTTCAGGTCTGGGAGTGGGGGCTGGTAAATAGAACTTTTACTTTCCATCCTGGATTTAGACAACTGCCAGAGGGAAAGCAAAAATCTGTCTCCAAGACTAAAGGAGCTTTCTCCTTCTGTTTGCACATGTTGCCTGCAGGCTAGGAGCGGATCGGTTTAGTGCCTACTCCTGCTACAGGCTTAAGTATCAGCATGATTGAATTCTGCCTGCTGAGTCCCAGCATTTATAACAGCCCTTTCCCTGCCTCCGGTCATCTTGTAGAACCATTGGGGACCGTATCGGAGAAGCCAAGGCCAGTGGCAACCTTGGGAATACATTGAAAATACTTGGGCAGTTTGATGAAGCTATCGTTTGTTGCCAGAGACACTTGGAGATTTCCCAAGAGCAGGGAGACAAGGTACTTGATCCATGATGCCCCACAGGGAATATTCCCTGGCTTTTGAAAGATTCCTCCTGCCAGCCAACAATCAGGACAGCATTGAAGCTGGCTCTGGAAGGAGACTGACCGTATCACCCTCCCTTTCAGCTACAGATCTGATGCCAGGGCAGCTAGTGGATGAAAATGTGGGCAGGCCATCCCTGGAATGAAGACCCCAAAATACCCAGGAAGCAATGGATTCCCCCAAAAAGAGAAAATTGAACCCAAATAAATAGAGATTCACAGTCCTTGAGTTCACAGAATGGGGCCAAGCAAAGAACTCCAGGATGGCTCTTGGAAATCCATTGTACAGTTAGGGAAAGGGATTCTTCCCAGTCTGTTTCTCTGACACATGCTGTTTGGTGGCCAATATGAAATACTGGGTGTCTCTCAGCCCCGTTCCTGCTGGACAAGCATCCACGTCTCTCTCTCTTGCGCACACAAATCCCACCATGCTTGGGAGCATTGAGCTGGCAGCTGCACTGACTGGCCTCTCTGGTGAATGAGTCATGGGGGCTGAACTCTCCCTCCGTGCCCACAGGAGATTGGCAAGCAGCATTGTGGGATAGCTGCCTGTGCTGGGCTTGTTATAGGTATAGATAGGAGTCTCCATGGTCCCCATCCACAAGGGGCTGGACTGAAACCGTCCCTTGCACATAGGCCACCAAGCAGCCGTTGGATGAGGACTTGAGGTTACTACTGGTTTCTCTTCAGAGCAGTGTATCGTAGTGGATAGAGCATTAGACTGGGACTCAGGAGAACTGGGTTCTATTCCCCACTCTTCCACTGGCATGCTGGGTGGCCTTGGACAAGTCGCTTTCCTGATCTGTGCTTCAGTTTCCCCATCTGTAAAAGCAAGAGAATGAGAGTGATCTCCTTTGTAAAGTGCTTTGAGGTCTACTGATGAAAAGCACTAGGTAAGAGCTAGGGATCATTGACCTGGGCTGGCTTTGAACTGGCGACCTAAAGGTGGCAGGTTCTACATCCTTTTAAACAGTCCCTGGATTCATCCAGTCCCCCAGACTCAGCTTCTAAAATGAAGCTGTAATGGTCTACAAAGCTGCCCTGGCTTTTGGTTAGCTGCCCTTTGCCCAGAGACGGGAAGCTTGGCATTGCAATGTGGAGTGTAACACCTGCTCTTCTGTGATTCTGCCCCCCTTTCCAGGTAGGTGAAGCTAGAGCGCTGTATAACATTGGCAATGTTTATCATGCAAAGGGAAAGCAGTTGTCTTGGAGCACGGCCCAAGACCCAGGTTCCCTGCCTCAAGAAGTCAAGGAGACGCTTCAGAGAGCTTCGGAATACTATGAGTAAGTACCCACCCTTCCCAGATCTGCAGGGGATGGGGCTGCACAGACAGCACCATTGTGGTCGGCAGTAATTTACCCGGCTACAATCATGCATGTGGCAAACTTGCAAAGCGTCTGGCGCCACTCTCAGTGCTCAGTGATGAGTGCATCATTCCAGCGCTGTCTGCTTGTGTCTTGTTACTGTCCTGATGACAGCTCTGGGGAGCTGCAGAAGTGTGGTGATGAACGTCAGGTGAAAGATAACAGCACTGGGCTTGTGACAAGTGATTTTTCACACAGCCTTCTTTAAAGCACTCCACTTAAAAGGTGACTGGGTCTCGCCTGACTAAAGGAGCTGGGGGTGGATTTGGCTGAGCTTTTGGGCAGGGGAGCGCTGTGCATTGCTCCCCTGTGATCCCCACATCAACCCACCCCTTGTGGCTGACCCAAGGACCACCTTGCCTGCCTGTAGAGGGGCCTGTGTGCTCACCTCTTTGGCAGGGTGGGGCACACCCATATGGGCTGTTGAGAGGAGAATAAAGGCAGAAAGTGGGGGGAGTGGGAAGCAGGGAGGAAAGTAAAAGTTGATGACATTTTTAAGGCCAGAAATTAGGTTCATCTAGTCTGACCTCCTGCGTAACACAGGCCAGAGACCCTCACCCAGTGCCTCCTGGAAAAGACCTCTCTTCCCCTGCACTAAACATGAACTGAACCAAAGGGGAACTTAGATACCAGGACCTGAGATTGGAGATCATTCTCCTGTGGCTGGCAGTGGCATTGGATACCTCTACCAGTTCAAAGCGTTTCATCCCTCGGCCTGCCTGAGGTGCTGGCGAGATTGTGGGGTTGGGCAGAAGAGAGACTCTACTCTTAGCAGGCCATCGAAGGAGGAATTGGCTTTTTGGCTGCTTTGAAATGTATTTATTGATAGTTTTTAAATGGCAAGGCAGGAGACAGGCACTTCTGGTTAGTGGAGAGGGCCTGGGAGCCAGGACTTCTAGGCTTCTTCCGGGTTGTGTGTGAGAACTTGAGCAAGTCTCTTTTGGCCTGATATTCCACGATATTGAGAACCTACAGGAAGTCTTTGGGGGCTCGGCACCTCTAAAAATCAGGCCATTGGCCTCTCTGCCTCAGTTTCCACATTGTGTAAAACTTCATTAAACATTTCAATGTGGTGTTGTAGCTGTCAGGCAGACGCAGGCTATTAGAGAGACAAGGTGAGGGAGGGAATATCTTTTATTGGACCAACTTCTGTTGGAGAGAAATGAGCTTTTGAGCTTGAAAAGCTGCTCTCTCTCCAACAGAAGTTGGTCCAATAAAAGAGATTCTCTCACCCACCTTGTCTCTTAAATATCTCAAAGCATTTTGAGAGCCTTTGATGAAAGGCTCTGTATAATTGCAAAGTGTTGATAATCATATACTGCTACATTAGACTTTGCCAAGGATCTGAAATCCTAAATAGCTCTTATTTTATATTGTGGAGCAGGCTCAGTTCCCCTTTAAGAATGTGCAGTGCCTGTAACCCCTGTGTGTTTATTCCCCTGCCACATACTGTAAGGAGATAAATGGAGATATAGCTAGAGATCTGACTGATGGTACATCAAACTGCAGTCCCCTGCTCCAGTCTGAGTGAGCTCAAATACAAGATGGCTGAAATAACGTAGTACAGCAAGGGGATCGTATAAAGCATGTGGGATAAGCGAAGTGAAAGGAGGAGTAGACTGCTGTGAATAGAGAGTTTGTGATGATCCGTAATGAACGAAGCATTAGTCAACAATTACATTATGGTCCCTAGATTTTGTGTCTGTTCCTTTTACTATGGGGACTGGGGATATTATAGTGTGGTACAATTTCAGTGCCTAGAATTGGAAAAGGAAACACCTTGCACATTTTTGCAGAGGGTTTATAGTTTTCTCTTTCCCTGGAAAGATAAAGGGGAACAGGAATGTTTGTTCTGTGGGTGGGATCAGCTGGGTCTGGTTCAGCAGCTGCGGATTAAAGGGACCCAAATGCTGTACATACTGTTATGCAGATCAGCTTAGAGAAGCAGCAGAATAAGCTGCTTTGTCCCATCTGGCAGCTGCGTGGGAATGAGCAGAGATGCAGAAACGTTGCGCTCAGCAGATGAAAAGCTGGGCCAGAGCTGATCTCATCTGCCAGAGTCAGATGTCGCTTGTCTGTGCTCTGATCCTTATCTTAATCGAGCCAGAATAATCAGTGGGGATGGTGCTTCCTGGCAGTTCATATAATTTTGACCAAGGGGTGCTTTGCTGGGGGTGTCTGGGGGTGGGAATGGGATTCTCTACAAGGAGGGATGAGGAAAGACTGCAGGCTTTTTTAATTAAAAAGAATAAAACAAAACTCCTTTCAGAGAGTTGTAAACTAAGCTTCTGAGCTTACCTGTCTTGAGTATAGCTCAGAATAGGTCAAACGGTAACACATGCAGTTAAATTCAATCCCTGAGCATCTGCTTTGATGCCACAATGTTCGACAAAGTATGATAATTTGGAAGGGGGGAAATGAACTCACAGACTCACTTGTGTGCACACCACTGCCCTCTACTGGATAGAATTAGAACTCTTCAACTTTGTATCATTGGCCCTATACTGCAATAGCTAATACAGATCGCCTCTAGTTCAAGTGGGTCAGGGCCTGCGTTTCTGCAGAAGGAGTTTCCTGTTCTGTCACCATGAAGTTCTGAGGCATTGCAGCGTGTCCCACAGTAACAACTCTGCCTTTTCCAAATGGCTGTAGATGTGTTTGCTATGGCACATGCTGGAACGCTGTCACTAGGCTTATTTAGAGCTATCTGCAAGGTTTCTCCCCTTTGATTTTAACTTCAGTAAAGGAAATGGATTTTTAAAAATAACCTTTTTTGTCTGAAAGGGAGAGGTGAGCATCTCCCTTAAATCAGTCTCCTCGTCTCTGCAGATGTGATAGCACCTCGATACAGCTCCCCATCCTTTTGTCAAAGGAGCAGTGCATGTCGAGCATCTACAGGGTGAACTCATGCCAGCCTGAAGCGTCCAGGCTGCTCTGAATGTGCTGAGCAGATGCTGCAGAGGGTTTGACTGTGCTTGTTGTTGCAGTGTTGCATCCGGTCATGCTCATCTCAGATGCATCCCAGCTGCCAGCGCTGGGAAGGCAGGGAGAGGAATAGCTCAGAGCTCCTGGCCCTTCCCATTTTTTCCCCCTGTTTCTCTTTCTTCTTCCTGACTTCATCAACGTTGAATAATAATCATAACATCTAACTCTTATTCTGGTTCTTTTCATGCATAGATTTCAAAGCGCTGTACAAATGAGAGATGTGTCATTATCCCCATTTTACAGATGGGGAAACAGAGGCAAAGCATGACTCCCAGGGACCATCCCCTGACATAGATGCTGTACTTGAAAGCTGAAAATAACGCTCTCTCCTTGGCTTTTTCCTTGAGATAATTCTGGGCATGAAGGTATCTGCTCTTCTGGCTGAGCAGGGCAGTTGTGTGTAAGGAGAGATGGTTAGAATAAGGGACACTGAGGCAGCACCAGTGGTAATGCATTGAGTTCCCAGCTCTGCCATGGACCTGCTAGGTGACCTTGGGCAAGTAACGCTCCCTTCCTGTGCCTCAGTTTCCCCATATGTAAAGTGGGGGTAATGACACTGTTCTCCCTTTGTAAAGAGCTGCGATTTCTTAGCAGATTTGAAGGTGTTTCAACACCCAGGCAACTGCTGCAAATCAACTGAAGTTGAGGGAGTGGTGCTGGTTTGGGCCAGCTAAGGGTCTGGCCTGTGTGAAATGCTAAGTGTCCCAAGGTGGAATCTCTCGCTTGTGTCTGAAGGCGTAAAAGCGCCATTCTACCCAGCGATTAAAGGTGATTTGAAATGGGAGGGGGAGCTCTCGCCACATCAGGCAAGGAAGAGGGGCAGATCATCGCATCATAGAAGATTAGGACTGGAAGAGACCTCAGGAGGTCATCTAGTCCAACGCTGTGCTCAAAGCAGGACCAACCCCAACTAAAGCATCCCAGCCAGGGCTTTGTCAAGCCTGGCCTTAAAAACCTCTTAGGGGATGGAGATTCCACCACCTCCCTAGGGAACCCATTCCAGTGCTTCATCCTCCTCCTAGTGAAATGGTGTTTCCTAATATCCAACCTAGACCTCCCCCACTGCAACTAGAGACCATTGTTCTATGAGGGGAGCTGTTTACGCAGGCCCGGGAGAGCTGTGTCCCCTCAGAGCCCCGTACTTTGACCCTGGGCTCTCTGTATCTCATGTTAAGGTCAATGGGAGCTGGATGCCCGTTGGCTGAGAGTGACCAGATGGGCTGCTCTGATTTTTTGCAGGAGGAATCTGTCTCTGGTAAAGGAGCTCGGGGACCGAGCTGCTCAGGGCCGAGCCTATGGGAACCTCGGCAACACTCAGTACTTGCTCGGCAACTTCAGCGAAGCCACAGCTTTCCACAAAGAGGTAAGGGGGGCGTCGATCGTTCTCATGGGGCTTGGGCGATCCCGTCGCTTCCTCAGCCTGGCCTGCAGTAGGGAACTAGACATTGGTCCGTTAGCCCCCCAGCTGCATCAAATCCTTCATCTCCCATTACAGACACCGCACACCAGATCCTGTCAGCCTTCCTCAGGCTGAGTAGCTCCTGACTCCACAAGGTATCCCCCCCCAAAGCCAGTGGGAGTAAGGCTGCCTCTGCTTGAAACAGCCCACTGTGAAGTGACTGGCACCCAGCTTCATTGCCTTACCGGGGCCCTGCTCCAGTGCAAGCAGAGAGAGCTCTCGGGCCCCATCTTTGCTGGGACAGCTGCCTCGCGGCATGGAACAATTCCCCCAGGAAGGAACACGGTCAAAGCTGCGATGGGGCCAGGCTTTCCCAGCCAAAGAGTAACCCGGCCGCCAGGTGACTGGCTGGCCCCGCAGCTCCAGGCCAAGTGGCCTGAGTTAGTGTCAGCGGCGGCAGGGCCAGCATCGAGTGGGGAGGTCACACAGGCTGCTCTTAGGGGCGCAGCAGGTATCTGGCACGGGATAAGTCCCAGCAGGGTTGTGACAGCGTGGTCTTCCGCGGCGGGGCCAG